>NW_020174793.1:4033979-4110805 GCF_003031525.2 Neophocaena asiaeorientalis asiaeorientalis
AAAAGAAAAATCAACTACCTTTCTTGGATCAGTCATATAACTGTGGTTCAAGACAAACTTGAAATCTGGAACGAAGCAGACTCACAGCAAACATCAGCTTACCTGGAGCAGAAATGACGGGAACCTTAAAGTGGTAGGACCACTTAACGTGTAATTTTGATGAATAGCTGGGCTAATATGAGTAAGGAGCTCTTGGGTGCTTAAGTCTAAGTGGAACCCTACCACTTCATGGTTTTACCTCCGGAAATACAACCAGGATCTCACATTAAAAAGCCAAGAATAATTTCTCTCAAGACTCTGGCAGGAAAAGGAGGAAAGTAACCATTGTGAAACATGCTTATTCTCCAGAACAAAGGTTTACTCTTCAGGTGCCTTATCCCACCTGGAGGTAGAGCAATATTGCCCTCCACCTCCCTCTTCTTACTGTCTCAGTTAAAGTGGAAACAAAAACCTCAGAAACACTTGTACAGGTTACATCCCAGTGACACAATCCCATTGGAAGACTGGGATTTAATCATAAGATTATAGAACAGTTTTCCTCTCTAACATCTCTCCAATACACAAACAAAGCTGCCGTGTAATAACAGTAGACTACAGCCTAAAGAACTATAAGACACAGAGTCTTCAGGGAGGAGTATTTATGGAGGCCCAAAATCAACAACAGAGACCAAAAAATGACAATAAAGGAACTTAAAACCTATAGCAGGTAAAACTACAGGGAAGAGTAGACAAAGCCTAATTCCTAGCCAGATTAACAAAAAACATACACTAAAATCTTAATTATTTAATGTCTATTACCTAATACATTATCTTTTTCTTTTAACAAAAATCATAAGGCATATAAAGCATGAGAAAACATAAAAAAAATACAGTCTATAAAGACAGAACACTCAAGTGACACAGATGTTGGAATTATCAAAGAATTTAACTATAAATAACATAGTAAAGACTTTAATGAAAAAGTAGAAATGCAACTACAAATGGGTAATGAAAGCTGCAAGATGGAAACAATAAAAATAAAAATGAAATGACAGAAATAAAAAACTTTGTAACAATAATGAAAAATACCATTGATAGGATCCTCAGTGTATTTAATACAGCTGAGGAAAGAATCAGTTATCTTGAAGCTAGATCAATGGAAACTTCTGAAACTGAAATACAAAGAGACAAAAAAGAAAGAACAGAACAGTCCATTCAAGGAATGTAGAGCATTTTAAAAGGTGTATCATTGTGTAATGGGAATATCAGAAAGAAAAGAAAAGGAGAAAGAGAAGTAAAGTTTGAACTAATAATGGTTGAGAACTTTTGCAAATTAATTACAGACACCAAAACACAGATCTCAGAAAACCACAGTAGGTTAAACAACAAAATGTCTACACCTAGGCATATTATACAATACAAACTATAAAAAATTCGAAGATAAAATAACACAATAAGTTGGAAGAAAAAAGCCTTACACATGAAGTTCAAGGATAAAAATTACAATGACTTCTTATCAGAAAATAGGTAAGAAAGGAAATAGTGAGTAAAATATTTAAAATTTGGATTGATATTGGAATTCCAACCACCAAAACTGAGAGAAAATAAATTTCTCTTGTTTAAGCCACTAAATCTGTCGGATTTTGTTATGGCATCCCTAGCAAACTAACACATACCCCCTTCCATTAAAGCAGTTAAACTCTTTTCCCAGGAAACTGTTAAGTGTATACATTAGCTTCTACAGAAACCTATTAGAAAAGATCTACATTATAGAAATTATATGGGATCACATCATAAGTTTCTTATTAGAAAAAAGGCATTCAACCCTTAAAATTATCAGGAATTTCAGCCCTTTCTGTCTTTCTGTCTTTCTCTATGGCATTCTGAGTGTGGCATTGTCCGAAATCATTCAAATGTTTCTTGCCACACTCTGATTGTAAGGTTGATGCTTGTTTAGCTAATGCAAACCATTCTTAGTCTTATGCCAGGAGCAAATGGGTAAACCAATAAACTGTGGCTGAGGAAAAAGAAAATCAATAAAAACCATTTGGCGGGCTTCCCTGGTGGCGCAGTGGTTGCGAGTCCGCCTGCCGATGCAGGGGACACGGGGTCGTGCCCCGGTCTGGGAGGATCCCACATGCCGCGGAGCGGCTGGGCCCGTGAGCCATGGCCGCTGAGCCTGCGCGTCCGGAGCCTGTGCTCTGCAACGGGAGAGGCCACAACAGTGAGAGGCCCACGTACAGCAAAAAAAAAAAAAAACCATTTGGCATCTCAAAAGAAAGGTATTTTAATTATTTATTGCTACAAAACATATTACTAAAAAATTTAGTGGCTTAAATTTTTTTAAAAAAATATTATTTCACAGCTTCTGTGATTCAGGAATTCAGGTGCTACTTAGCTAGGTTCATCTAGCTCAAGACCTCTTACAAAGTCCACCAGTCTAATATTTTATATCCAGTAAATTTCTCCTTCATATTGAAAAAGAAATAAAGACATTCTCATACAGTCAAACATTTATGTCACTCATTCATCATCAACAGACCTGCCTTGCAAGAAATGTTTTAAAAAGTTTCTCAGGGAGAAGGAAAAGAATATTATACAAAAAATTCAATATCCATAAAAAATGGAGGAACATGGAACAAAGAATAAATGAGAATAAATTTGTAAAAAACTTCTTATGTTTTATTGATTGAAAGATAATGAATTTAAAGTAAGTAGTAGCAATGTTCTAGGTGATGATAGCAAGTGGGTAAGTGAAGTGAAGGCCAGCAATATTATAATGGATGAGAAGGATGAATTGTGTATAATCTGTTACAAGCTGTGCACACACTGCATATAAAGCATTATATTGTTATTTGAAGGTGGACTTAGATCAGTTAAAAATTCACAGTAAAAACATTAGGATAACCAGGAAAATAGTAATATTTTTAAAGTATAATTGACTTGCTAAGAACAACAATAAAATGTAATCCTATAAATGCACCATTAAAACCATAGAAAGCTAAAATACAAAAATAATATAAGTACTAGACTGATCCATGTGTTAATGGATTCAAGTTGAAGACATCAGTATAAACTCATGTTTAGCATAATATAAAGATATTACATATAGAAATATTTACAGAAGTGTTTATGTATGTATATATATGTATATTCATATTTTTTGCTCTGTCACCTGAGACTCTCTGTGAGAATAAAGGACACCCAGCAGCAACAAGCCCATCTAATTCCTTGATCTTGGTTTCTAATATAATTCTCCAATGAAAGAAACCAGGGATCTTTGGAGAAAGCTATTTCTAAGAGTAGTGCCTGAAATATGCAAGATGAGCTTGGAACAATTTGTGGTGCCAGAATGTAGTACTAAACAATCACAGTAACAACAACTCAATCACCAAGGAAGGGCATTATTTCATAGGGACACATGAGCCAACTGAAAGATCTCCCAGTGGTCAAACCTGTAACAATTTGAGAAACAAAATAAATTAAATAATATTGGATTATTGATCAAAGTATAAAATGTCCATTAGTCCATACTGATATAAATGAATGATATAATAAATAAACACTTGAAGAGAAACAAATCTCCCAAGCAGGAGAATTTAAATGATTTATGTAAATACTCTTCCCTCAAGAGGGTGCGGCATAATCCTCCACTCCTTAAGTGTGGGCTACATAGAGTGATTTCCTCTGAACAAGTACAGTATGTACAGAAAGGGAGGGACGTTGACTTTAGAGCAGTTAAATCAGACAAACACTACTTCTGCTGGGTAATCAAGGTCCACTTCAACAGAGATAAGTCATGTTGATAGTATGTACCACTTTATCTCTGTGATCTTCCTCTCAAAACACAATTTTGTTCAGACTAATCATAAGAAAAACATAAAACAAATACCAATCAAGGGACATTTTACAGAATACCTGTCAAGGTCATCAGAAACAAGGAAAGTCTGAGAAACTGTCACAGTCAAGAGGAGCCCAAGGAGCTATAATGACTAAGTGTAATGTGATGTCCTGGATGAGATTCTGGAAAAGAAAAACATATTAGGTTAGAAAACTAAGGCAGTATGATTAAATCATGTGCTTTTGCAATAAAAATGTATTAATATTGATTCACTAATTATAAAAAATATACCATACTAATGTAAGATGTTAATGATAGAGGAAATTGGTTGCGGGGTATATGGGAACTGTACTAATTTTGCATATTTTCTGTAAATCCTAAACTATTCTGATATTAAATTTTAAAATATCACTCCAGACTTTTGTACTTACTTCTTGCATGGTAAACACTTTTTTATTCATTCACTTTTTATCTTTGTATTTAAAGTGTAACTTTTATAGGAAGCATATAGTAGGATCTCAGTTTTTTTTACTACGTTACCAATCTCTGCCTTTTTAAGCAGAATATTTAGATCTATTAGTCCAATATTTGAGCTGTTAGCTACACGTCTATTTAAATGCATTAATGAAATTAAATAAAAATTAAAAAATTAGTTTCTCAACCTCAGTAGATATATTTCAAGTACTCATTAACTACGTACATTGAAAACGTCACCAGATATTACACAATTTTTCAGCCATCATATATATATTTTAAAAAGCTTAAACATAAAATATAGTCCTTTATATATACTTAGTTATCATATATTTTACTCTTCTTATATTCATGAAGATACTTTTTCTTCTTTTAATTTGCCTGAAAATCATTTAGCATTTTAACTATAGAATTATTTGATGAAATGTTTTCTTTCTTTCTTTTTTATTGAAATATAATTGATTTATAATATTATATTAGCTCAGGTGTACAGCATTAGTGATTCAAGATTTTTATACATTAAGAAATGATCAGCACTGTAAGTGTAGTCACTGTCTCCCACCACATAATGTTTTTACAACGTTATTGACTATATTCCTCATGCAGTATATTAGATCCCTATGCCATGTATTTTATAACTGGAAGTTTGTACCTCTTGATCTTCTTCACCTGTTTTTCTTCCTTCTTTTCTCTCTCTCCCCCTCTCTCTCTGTTTCCCCCCACCCACTATCTTCTGGACTTGATGCTTTCTGATGAGAAAACAAGTTCATTCAAATAGTTGTTTCCTTAAATGTAATGTTACATGTTTCTCAGAATGCTCTGAGAATTCTTTTATCTTTGATTTTTAGAAATTTGGATTATGATAGTGGTATTTAGCCTAGTGACATCTGAAGTGTTGTGTACAAAACAGCCACCACAAGAGCAGACTATAGGGTTCATTATGGTTTTGGATAATAGCCATTTTTCAATTATATTAAGGAATTAAAATTGATTAAATGTCCAGAGACACACTTGAAAGTGTATGGTATTTTGCAATGATAGTTAAGTTAAAAAAAAGTGAAAAATAATTCTGACTTATAAGCAATAAGAATTTCCAGTCAATCAAAGATACACTTTGAATTTAATTCCTGCCATCATAAAAAAAAAATATAGGCGTATCTCCTTTTTTAGTTTCTAATTTCACAGTAAGTTAGTATGTGCATATATTATGGATTTATATTTTGCCTAGCATAGGCTTTTGGCTTGCATTTACACAAAGTCATACACACTAGAAATAGGTGGCTAATTAAAAAGTATTAATGAATATTTTTCAAGGAAATGTCTGAGATCTTCTAAATTTGGAATAATTATAATTAAATTTCAAAGGTTAATTAGGACAAATAAATAGCATTAATATATATTATTTGTTTTCAGAGTAATATGATTTGTTTTTGTTTTGTATCTCTGTTCAGATCTATTTTTGAATAATTTAAAAATTGAACATGTCTTCCTCCCTTTTTGATATGATGTGAGAATTTATACCAGGCTTTCTGCCGAGCATCAGAAGAAGGTCTAAATAAAGGCTTAGGCCCCGCAAGTAGCCGACCTCCAAACCATGCTGGGGCAAAGAACACCTCCTGGAATATTGAATAACAGTTACTTTGTAGCCACACAAAAACTGTGCTGCACAGCTCAGAAGTCTCTGGTGCTGTGGGAAATGTTCTCAGACTTAGGGTACAGGGGACCCTAATGGGGACAGATGTGATGCAGAGGATGAAGACCCATTCTGGCACAAGTGGCAAGTATATCTATGGTTGTGTCTGGACTTTCTCTCTGGACCATGCCATGCCTCTGTCCTTGTCTGTCTCCCTGGGTCTGGATCTCAAGAATCTAAGACTCCAGCCCCTCCCCAACTCAACAACAGAGGGCTGAGAGCTTGGGCTTGGAACCAGGGGAACCTCGTTCAATGCTGAGCCACTGTCTGGCTGGGTGACCATGAATAAATCACTCACCTTCACTGGCCTCACTTTCCTTGGTTGTAAGTGGGATATTAACAGTACCTCCATTGTGGGACTGTTTTGAGGGTCAAATGAGGCAAGGTCAGTTTTGTTTGTTGCCTGGTTTTTGTTACTGTTGTTTTTAAAACTTCAATGAAGTGTGTTGGGCCTCAGATCGCTAAACTGTCTCCCAGCTCATGTGTTAATAAAAACAGACTGGGTCCTACTTCAGCCATTCTAGGAAATAAAAAAATGTAATTGTAATTTGAATTATTCTGCATTATAAAAGTAATAAGCTCCTACAGGGCAAGAGTTGTATTAGGTGCATCAATATTTACTTACTGAATTGAAGTGCTTTGAAGAAATCCAATTAAATAAGTATAATTAATCTTAAAATTATTACAAAACTTTCAGATTATTAAAAAATAAATATCTAGAAGAAAAAGAAAATGGTAATTAAGTTTTTTGAAAATGATGGCTTTACAATCTCTGGATTTTCACAGGCCTCATCAGCCTGTAAGTAGCAACTGAATTTATTGAGTGTGTCTCAAAAAATCATAAGTAGTTTCTGGTTTGTTTGCTTCTTTGTTTCTTCAAATGTTTTGATGTAGACTCCTCCAAGTGGGAAAATATACTTGAATTACTATAAAGGCACCATGTCATCACAGCCAAGTTTTGGTGTCAATGCGTCAGTGACACCACAGCTTCCCATGTAAAGTCAGATCTTTCTGGATTTTACCAAACATTCATGGTGCCATGACAGTATTATATTTTTTTCAGTTTCACTGTAAAAAGCATTTTTGCTGTCCAGAGTGGTAGGTCAGATGATCTCTCTTTCCAGGTGTGTTTCAGGAAATCAAAAAATACCTAGAGAAAAATGAAAACACAAAAGACAAAACCTATGGGATGTAGCAAAAACAGTTCTAAGAGGGAAGTTTATAGTGATACAAGCTTACCACAGGAAATGGGAAAGCTCTCAAAAAAACAACCTAAACTTACATCTAAACAAACTAGAGAAAGAAGAACAAACAAAATCCAAAGTTAGTAAAAGGAAAGAAATCATAAATGTCAGAACAGAAATAAATGACATAGAGACTAAAATTTAAAAAAAACAATAGAAAAGATCAATGAAACTAAAAGCTGGTTCTTTGAAAAGATAAACAAAATTAATAAACCTTTAGCCAGCCTCATCAACAGAAAAAGGGAGAAGGCATAAAAATAAAAACAGAAATGATAAAGAAGTTAAAACTGACACCACAGAAATACAAAGAATAATAAGAGATTACTACAAACAATTATATGCCAGTAAAATTGACAACCTAGAAGAAATGGACAAATTCTTAGGAAGTACAAACTCCCAACACTGAATCAGGAAGAAATAGAAGATTTGAACAGAACAATCACCAGTAATTAAATTAAATCAGTAATTTAAAAAAATCCCAACAGACAAAAGTGCAGGCCCAGATGTCTTCATAGGTGAATCCTACCAAACATTTAGAGAAGAGTTAACACCTATCTTTCTGAAACTATTCCAAAAAAATTCAGAGGAAGGAATATTTCTGAACTCATTCTGTGAAGCCAGCATCACCCTGATACCAAACCCAGACAAATATATTAGAAACAGAAAATTACAGGTGAATATAACTGATTAAAATAGATGTAAAATTATCGATAAAATATCAGCAAACCAAATTAGCAAACCAACAATACATTAATATAGATGCAGAAAAATCTTTTGACAAAATTCAACACCTATTAATGATAAAAACTCTCCAGAAAGTGGGCATACAGGGAACATACCTCAACATAATAAAGGTCAAAATGACAGCTAACATCATACTCAAAGGTGAAAAGCTGAAAGCATTTCCTCTAAGATCAAGAACAAGGCAAGAATATCCACTCTCACCACTTATTCAACATAGTTTGGAAGTCCTAGCCATGGCAATCAGAGAAGAAAAAGAAATAAAGGGAATCCAAATTGGAAAAGAAGAAATAAAACTGTCACTGTTTGCAGATAACATGATACTATACGTAGAAAACCCTAAATATGCAACCAGAAAACTGCTAGAGCCCATTAGTGAATTCAGAAAAGTTACAGGATACAAAATAAATACATAGAAATGTGTTGCATTTCTATACACAAACAACAAAAGATCAGAAAGATAAATTAAAGAAACAATCCCATTTACCATTGCATCAAAAAAATAAAATACCTAGGAATAAACCAATCTAAGGAGGCAAAAGACCTGTACTGTGAAAACTATAAGATACTGATGAAAGAAATTGAAGATGACACAAACAGTTGGAAAAATATACCATGTTCTTGGATTGGAAGAATCAATATTGTCAAAATGTCTATATTACCCAAGACAATCTAAAGATTCAACACAATCCTTATCAAATTACCAATGGCACTTTTCACAGAACTACAATAAAAAAATCTTAAAATTTGTATGGAGATACAATGACCCCAAATAGCCAAAGCAATCCTGAGAAAGAAAAACGAATCTGGAGGAATTGGCTCCCTGACTTCAGACTATACTACAGAGCTACAGTCATCAAAACAGTATGGTACTGGCACAAAAAATAGAAATATAGATCAATGGAACAGGATAGAAATCCCAGAAATTAAACCAGACATTTATGGTCAATTAATGTACAGCAAAGGAGGCAAGACTATACAATGGAGCAAAGACAACCTCTTCAATAAGTGGTGCTGGGAAAACTGGACAGCTACATGTAAAAAGATGAAATTAGAACACTCCCTAACACTATACAAAAAAATAAATTCAAAGTGGGTTAGCGACCTAAATGTAAGGGCGGATACTATACAACTCTTAGAGGAAAACATAGGGAGAACATTCTTTGACATAAATCACAACAAGATGTTTTTTGATCCACTGCCTAGAGTAATGAAAATAAAAACAAAAATAAATAAATGGTACCTAATTAAACTTAAAAGCTTTTACACAGCAAAGGAAACAAAACAAAATGAAAAGGCACCCTCAGAATGGGAGAAAATATTTGCAAATGATATGACAGATAAGGGTTTAAAATACAACATATATAAACAACTCATAAAACTCAACATCAAAACAATAAACAACTTGATTAAAAATGTACAGAAGAACTGAATAAACGTTTTTGCAAAGAAGAAATGCAGATGGTCAACAGGCACCTGGAAAGGTGCTCAGTGTCACTAATAATCTGGAAAATTCAAATCAAAACCACAATGAGATATCACTTCTCACCAGTCAGAATGGCCATCACCAAAAAGAACACAAATGACATATGTTGGCAAGGGTGTTGAGAAAAGGGAATCCTCATACACTGTTGGTGGGAATGTAAGTTGGTGCAGCCATTGCAGAAAAGAGTATGGAGGTTTTTAAAAAAAACTAAAAATAGAACTACCATATGACCTAGCAATTCCACTGCTGGGTGTATATCTGAAAAAAACAAACAAAACAAACAAAACAAAAAACACACACACACAACAAAAAACCTAATTTGAAAAGATACATGCACCCCAATGTTCATAGTAGCACTACTTACAATTGCCAAGGTGTGGAAGCAACCTAAGTGTTCATCAGTGTTCATTGACAGGTTAATGGATAAAGAAGATATGGCATGGAATATATATATTATATATATTATATATATATAATATATATATATATATAATGGAATACTACTCAGCCATCAAGAAGAATGAAATTTTGTCATTTGCAACAACATGGATGGACTTGAAAGACATTATGCTAAGGGAAAATAGACAGAGAAAGACAAATACTATATGATATCCCTTATATGTGGAATCTAAAAAATACAATAAACTAGTGAATAAAACAAAAAAAAAGAAGCAGACTTACAGATATAGAGAACAAACTTAGTTGTTACCAGTGAGAAAAGAAAAGGAGGAGGGGCAATGTAGGGGGAGGGGAATAAAAGGTTATTATGGGGTTATATGAAATCATGTGTATGACTCTTTTGAAATTTGTAAAGCACTATAGAATTTAGAATCTTTCATTCAATTATAAAAATTAAACTGCTACCTAAATCTTAAAACTACAGCATTGTTTGTAAGCAAGTCTCTATGAAAATAATTTCTTGAGCTACATCTTGAAATGTCTCTGTCCATGGATCTTAGTCACAACTATATAGAATTGGGCCTGGGATCTCATACTTAAGATTGGTAATGCTATCTCCCTCTCCGAGCGAACGTATTAACTTTTGCTCAAGGCTAATTCTTTCCTATCATACAAATCAAGTTATTAAAATAGATGCCCAAAGCTGACTCCTCTGCAAGCTCACAGAGGTCTTAATTTGAATTTTGAGATGGACCAAAAAAATTACCTCCATATATGTACCTATGTATGTATGTATCTATGTACTTATGCATGTATATATGTATCTATCTATCCATCTAATCTATCTTTCCATCAATCCATCTATTTCTGTATTTCTCTATCTTGCTCTCTGTCTCTCTATATATCTCAATATCTGATATGCTTAGTCAAAAATCTCCTAACTTTTGTATTCTCATGTATTTCCAAAAGAATATTCCCTAAATGTTTTCATATGAATAGATAAATTTAGAAGCAACAATATTCCTAACACTCATAAATGTTATTTTACAAGGAATCTTAATACATATCTGTTCTAGAAACTCAGAATAATCTGATTATCTTCCTTTCATGGGTGAAGAAGACTAACTGATTAAAAGTTGAACAATCAATAAGGGGTGAAAATGACACTTGAAATAATGTCTCCTATTTAAAAGATTTTTTTCTCTTTTCACTTCATAGGGAGTAAAGTGTAAGGATCATATTGTGGTGGTTTCTTGTGTCATAATCTTTATATATCCCTTAGTATTCTGTGAAAATTCTGATCTCCTAACTTCAATATCAGTAGCTGTCTCATGAACGTCCACTAGGTCTCTGTAATAGTTAAGAAAATCTGTATTATAGAATCACTTATGATAAGATTCTGTAGCTAAAGAAGTTAAAAAGACCATGATATCTCTTTCTGATGTAGAGAAATCAAAAGCTAACTGAATAAAGAGAAGAAACAATTGTATACAAGCAATCAAAATCTCAAGATTTTCTTCCTTCAGAAGAACTGGCATAGTAATAACTGGTGGAAGGAACTTGATATATGTTGCTAAAAGATGTTTTCTATTTGGATCCTATCTAACCCTTTCAAGAAATAATTTGTCTGATTTTAAACTGCAAACAAAGCACCAGTTTTAAGGACATTTCTCTTTAGGTGCTATGAAAATATCCACTTTTTATAATTTCAGCGTTAAGAATATATTGAGCTGAAGGGGAAGAATGTATTAGTGAAAGAGCCATGGACTACTTTGGAAAAGCTTAATTCCATGGAGCTTAATGCTTCTCAATTGAGCCACTCAAACAAAATTTTAGTGTTGTTGACAACAAGATGGCTTTAACTACACTCATTCTTTCTACTCATGCTGCTTTAGGAAGCTGGCATCAAAAAACTTTGTATCTCTTCAAATTAAGGTAAGAATAAAGAAAAGAACACATACTGGATACCTCCTCATTGAATGTATCTTGAGTGTATTTCTGCCTGTCTCTCAAGCTTAACTTCTTTTGTATACACACTGTGCTCTAGTTGTTGCAAAATACTTTCCCAACATCTGTTTCATCTCTGTGACTCTTCACAAAAAGTTCCCTTTGTATTGAAATATCTCCTGTATCTTTCTTCTTTGGTAGCTCTTTATTATTTACCATCAAGCTCACTTATTTTCTCCTTAGTCGTATTTCTGTCGTCCTTAAAAAGTAGAGTTAATCATGTATTCCTTTCACCAGAGCTTACAAAAATATCTATTATGGTGCATATAATTCTGCATACCACATTTAACATATATGCCTTTCTCACTGTGCGTTCTTTGAGAGGATAAAAAAAATCTCATTTATCACAGTATTACTTACCACATTCTCTAATTAGTAAATTATTCAATCAATTTTGTTATGTGTGTGTGTGTGATATAAAAAAGTTGATGCCACTACCACATGCATTTGGTGGCATAACTTGTACTCACATAGCTCAAAACCTCAGTAGCTTAACAAAATAAATGTTCACGTCTTACTCATCTTATAAGCCAGTATGCAGAGATTGCAAAGGACAAGTACTACTGGGGGGACAAAGGATTTATTCCTGCATCAATCGGAGAACTGGACTTTTTCCATGAGTGACTTTATCATTTATCTTCAGATCCTCAACTAGATCTCCTGCAAGAAGAGTAGATAGAAAAAAAAGTGCACAGCATAATCCAAAATGTCTTTAGCATCCAGAGCTTGGAGTGGAACACATCACTATGTCCACAGTTCCACTGTTCAGAAATTAGTCCTTTGTTTCTACTCAAATGCAAAGAATGTGAGAAATGTAGCTGTGCCTATAGGGAGAGGTGGAGAAAGGGAGACATTGGTAAAAATCTAGCATTCTTTAATATAAAATGTTGACTGAAAAAAAATTTTTTTTTCCTTTTAAAAAAAATTCATTTGGAGAAAAGCATCAATTCTCTGTTTGTTGAAATACAATTATTTTCTGATTTGGGTTTTTTAAAACTCAATTTAACAAAATAACCAGATAGTTTGCAATCCTTAGATGCTCAGCTTGAAGACACAGTTCTCAGTATGGTAGCAGGCTGGACATTCTCTCTGATTTACAGGGAAGACTTCCCTTTCAGAAACCACAACTTTTGACAGGAAACAAAGGATTGAGTTTATTGAGTGTTTTCAACTATCATTATAAGTTAAGTGTTATCTAGGAGAGGGCCTCTCTGACCAACTAAATCAAAACCAGGTAATGGCAAATAGGAAATACATACAGAATGGTCAATTGATATCATAAAAGGATACACTACTCGTTAATGAATGACTCAATTACATTGCCTAATTTCATAGAAATGTCTTTATTAATGTCTACCATACTGCTTCTTTTCAGACTGAATATGAGGGGACTTCTGCCTTGACTATAACTGTGAAGGAATGCCTTCCCATCACAACCAACTAAAAAAACAAACAAAATATAGGAATCCACTCTTTTTAGATATTGGACATCACAATAGACAATGAAGGACTGTGATCCTTGAATTAGGTAAATAAAGTGAAACTTATTATTAATTTCAAGGCTTGGAGGCAGTTTTCAGGCCACAGAGTAGGAATAGAAAGCCAAACAAAGTCTTACAGTCACTGAGTTTAGGAAACCGCTGTTTCCTAAGGAGGCCAATTGGAGTTTTCGTAACAGAGTAATGCAAAAGAGTGTCAGCTGCATAGCACAGGGAGATCACCTCGGTGGTTTGTGACCACCTCGAGGGGTGGGATAGGGAGGTAGGAGGGAGGGAGATGCAAGAGGGAAGAGATATAGGAACATATGTATATGTATAACTGACTCAATTTGTTATAAAGCAGAAACTAACACACCGTTGTAAAGTAATTATACTCTAATAAAGATGTTAAAAAAAAAAAAGAGGGTGCTGCATAGAGAGAGAGCTTGGAAGATCTTCATGCAGAGAAGGGTGTTCCCTTCAACGTTGTGTCTGATTACTGATCTGCTTATGTGAAAGGTGAAATTGTAGGAGAGTGGAAAAAAACACTAGAAAATAGTAGAGTGAATAATTCCAGGAGTTCGTGCAAGGCTGGGAATATTTCATTTTCCCACCCAGCCAGAGGGAAGAGACCTTATCATACATGGCCACTAGGTAGAGTCATCAAAAATTATCTCTATAGTATGAAACTAAATTAAATCTACAATAAATTCTGATCTGGACACCCTGTAATTGAATCTCAATTTGAGCAAACTGATTACAATTAAGTGTGTGCTAGAACAAGTCCAACAAGCCTAACAACTTTTAAACAACTACATTACAACTACAACTACATTAAGATCTTGGGCCCAGTGATGTAAACATCAAAATATCCAATATCCAATCAGAGTATCATATAGGATACCGATATCACTATGGTGTACACTGGAAATTAATATTTTAAATCAACTATACTCCAATAAAAAAAGGGACATTAATTTAATTAATTAATTAATTTTTTAAAATAAGGGACAATGGTACAGCTAACAGCAGGTGAAAGATTCAATAAATGAGTAAGCTATAGTTTTCTACATTATTCAGAAAATTATACAACAAATCATGCAATGTATAATTTAATAAATCACAGTTTTCACAATTTTTGTCTTGATGACCCTGAAAGGCTTATCAGTTTTGCTTATCTTTAAAAAAAAAAAAAAGCTCTTGGTTTCATTGACCGTTTCTATTGTTTTTTTTGGTCTCTTATTTATTTCCTCTGTGATCTTTATTATTTCCTTCCTTCTGCTGACTTTGGACTTTGTTTTTCTTTTTCTAATTCTTTTAAATTGTAGGTTGGGTTATTTATTTGAGATTTTTCTTTTCTTGATGTAGGACTGTTTCAACATAAACTTCTCTCTTAGAACTGCTTCTGCTGCATAGATTTTGGAAGTTTTGTTTCTATTTACATTTGTCTTGAGGTATTTTCTGATTTTTCTCTTTGAACACTTAATTAAACCATTCTGTTAGTAGGATTTTGCTTAGTCTCCACATGCTCATGTTTTAAATGCAGAGATTTCTATAGTTGATTTTAAAAGAGCTGATTTCATGCTTTCCTACAAAATAACATTTAAATAAAATACAGATTGACATAAGTGGATAGAAAAATAAATTCTTTGTAAGCACTTGAGTGGTTATATTAATATCAGGAAAAATAACTTTAAAGCAAAGATCATCACCAGAGATAAATATAATTAGCCCAAGTTGTTTAAAGTGTCATATCATCAGGAAAACAGAGCAATTACAACAGAATTTGTAAATAATAGAAATGTAAAATATATGAAGAAATTTGACAAAAAATAAATGGAGAAACAGATAGTTCCAAGAACATAATAAGAGGTTTTAACACATTGTCTCAAGAATTGATTAAAAAAGTCAAAAAAATCATTAAAACCATTGAGGAACTGAATAACACTAACAAATATAATGAGCTATTTGATATTTCTAGAATGTTCCTCCCAACAATTACAGAATAAGCATTATTTTCAAGATCACATGGAGTTTTTCAATAACATAGACTATATTTTAACCATAAAACAAGTTTCAACAAATTCAGAAGGGTTAAAATCATATAGAGTACATTTCCTTAACATGAGAAAATTAAAAATAAAATCAGTAAGATAATGTATCTACAAAAACCCCCAAATATTTGGATATTTAACATTTGAAATTTCTTAAGATGGTTTGATATGACTAACATGGCTGCTGTGTTGGGAGTATATTGTATTGAAGTGATATTAAGAAATGTTTTAAGAGATTAGGCAAAAGAATATTGTAGTTCAACTTGGGTGTTAATTCAACTTGAGTGATGTAGAGAGGGGAGGATGAATTTTGTAGTAAAAATATCATGCTTGCTTATGGCCTGGAGTTGAGGTCTCAATATGAGGGAGGAATCAAAAACAACTTTGAAGTTTTGGTGTGAAAAACTGAGTAGTTAGTTGTTCCATATATTAAGATATTGAAAAGTGGAAGAAAATATGATTTAGGAAGGGAAATCAAGGGTTTAGTTTTAGACATATTGAGTTTAGAATGCCTTCAGGTCTTGCCAGTGATACAAGAAATAGTTTTGGGGGGTTGTTGCCCAACGTTTATATATTAGGTACTAACTGTGAATTCTCAGTGTATAGGAGGAAATGGGTCAAATCATCTAGAGATAGAGCACAGAAAAGGAATGAAAACTGTCTCACTTTCTTTCCACTCAATATTATTCCTCAGAGGAGTATTCCCTGACCCCCAATGTAAATTAGGTCATATCTTCATTCTAGTACTTGTCATAGCTTTTATTATTATATGCATTTGCATAACTATTTATATAATGTCTATGAATATGTCAAATAGAGATATATTGTTAAATGCCTATAAATAACAAAATATTAATACAATATTGATACATAAACATCATATTTCCTTTGGTCCCTAATAGACTATACCAACACAATTTAGCATGCCATCTCTGAAAGTGCTATCATTAAAAAGAGGTATTCTACTTAGGCCAAAAATGTGATCATTAAGGGGACATTTTCTCTTTGTTATATATACTTCATTATTTCATTGAAAACTCATTAAAATATCCATGTAACAATTATAAGAAACTACAGAAACATTTCAATTATACTTACACATGGAATTATTTGATATTTTGAAAGCTGGTAATTTGTTTCTCTGTAAAGGAAATGAAAAATGAGGTGAGGTATCTGAAATAGATTCACTAACAACTTATGCATGATTGTTATCTTACATGCTGATTCACATTTTCTCAACTTTATATTTTTCAATTAATTAGATGTTCCAACTTGTCAGGTATCATAGTTCTAAATAAGAGAGATTACCCATAAAATAACTTTTCAATATTTACTTTACCTAACCACCTTTCTACACTAACATATGTGCAAGGGTGTATATATGTGTATGTATTTCTACACACACACATGTATGCACACACTCACAGACTCTCTCTCATACAGACACACACACACACAGAGCCAAGGTTTTCATCCACATGTTCTAAAAATATTTTGTATGGAAATACCTCATGAAATTCAGTTTAATCTAAGTATTTGTCATTCTTTCAAGTCTCAAATACTGTAGAATAATAAACCCCATGGATATAAGTGAGAAATAAACCCTTTACATTTGTTCTTGAAAGTCTACCTAGCTGAATTGAATAAACTCTATAATAAGAACATACGTTACAAATACAAAATACAAATAGTGCAGACACTGTAAAAGAAGTAACCAATGAAATAATAGTTACATTTCAATGAAGAGACCTATTTAGTCATCCATGTTATATAAATGAGTAACTCTTAGAAATTATGTGCTTATGATGGATGCCAACACACTGGCGAAATGCAGTGTTTACTTTAATCTAGAAACCCCAGACATTTTGTACTGCTTGGTTATGCCTCCTTTTAATAGGATTCATTTTATCTTTGGTGATACAATGCTGTTTCAGCAGGAGGGGATCACTTATCAGGCAAATTAAATTCCTACTCAATTTCCTCACAATAACTCAAAAGCGTGGGTATTTGAGCTTTGGGACTCAAGAAGAATTTATTATGAATCAGAAAAGAAGTTTTATCTGTATATGCAACACAGTTTGATGAATTCTAAAATATTATAAATGATTATAAGGTATGTTTCAGTGCTAACACAAGAGTATATTAGGAGTAAACACAATTATCAGTGACATATCGATATTTCTTCCCACCCAGAAAAAAGCAAATTGTTGAAATTATTTCCATTTTTATTTTCTCTGCTGCTGATTTCTGTAGTAATCCAAAGCATAGCACTGAGTTACTTATTTCTTTAAATGAGTAAAACAAAATTTAAAATAATTGAATCACTTATTGGATACAAAGAAAAGCAAGCACAGGAGAAATTGTTTTATAATATTTACTATATCTAACAATTTGCTAAAGTACATAATTGAGTACAAATACTATACTACTATAATGATATACTAACTATCCAGGATTAAACACATTATTATTAAGAATGCAGATGGAAGATTCTGCTCTCAAGAAGTATTGCCTTAGGATAGCAGTTAAAGAAATGAAACAATACAAAGTAAAACAAAACCTTGACACAGATTTACTGCAGTCTATCTAGCTATCACTTAACTAAAGTTAACTATAATATAGATATCTTTCCTGGCCCCTTAAAATTATTTTTGCTTTAAAGGTAATTTAAACCTTTGCTTAAATAATTGTTTTTTGCTTTTATTCCTATGTTTAAGGATAGTACAATTTAGACAAAATAAGAAGGTTCATATATTTGGACTTATTTTTATTTCATCCTAAAATTACTATATGATAGCTAGTTTACTTCTATCCTGTTAGACTTATAGAGATATTCCTAATTCCCATATCACACCATAGTTTAGGTATTTAAAATATTTGTTATATGTTAGTCTTACTTGGATAGTATAACTAAGCTGTAATAACATGTTTTAATTTTACTAACAAGGAGACCTTAATTTCTCAACTAAGCTAGAAAGGAAAAGAGCACAAGACAGTTTGAGACAGTGGAGGATTATAGGTTCAAATACAACAGTCTACCCCTTTAAAACTAAATTGTCAATAGATATAATGAATCGATTTTTTAATCTGCTGTTAGCTCTTAGGACAATTTCCAGAACATTTAAATGTTTGTGTGAGTGAATATAAATATACATATTATATAATATATACATTATAATGTATAGTACATAATGTGTATATATATGTGTGTGTATATATATATATACATGTGTATAGTACATAATGTATATATATATATGTGTATATATATGTGTATATATATACACACACACACACACACACATATATATATTTCCCACCAGTTTCACTGGTGAGTGATTTAGCAAAGGCCTTCACATCATTGTGCTGGAATCCTCACAGCTCTTTATCAGAAGCTGTTAAGTTTTCCCCAAAATTCAGGAACATAGCTGAGTTTACCTATGTAAGGGGTAAAGTCTGCCACCATCAAGAATTATATTCCCCGTCTAGGAATTTAATTGGTTTATATGTCTATGAACTGAAACAAACTTTGTTTTATCTCATCTTGCATTTACTTGCAAGTCTCATCTTGCTTTTACTTAAACTTAAAAAGATGTTTTAAAAGATGGGACTTGCTTAACTTTTATTATAAAAGATCATATATTAATAGTTTAGCCTGTTTATCCCATTTCACTAGAAATCAAATGATTTCACTAGAAATCAAATTCTCACTTAAATTGCTCTAAAGCTTCATCTCTTCCAGACCATTTATCCCTAACCATAAATGAGAATACATTCCTTTAAGGATATACAGAAGTAAGTAAACCTGGCTTTGTTTATAAAAATTGTAATAATTTCTGTGGAAGATCATAGCAAACCTTGATTTATGACCAGCAATGCAAAAATATAGGGTATATAGATAAGTGAGGACTTTAACAGGCATGTCCTTTTATAGTGGGATGTGGAACCTTGAGTGCTAATGTGATACTTATGTCAACTAAGTGCAAAAAGGATAGTGAATTATTGGCTTTCAGTCTTTATTGACCACTTCAGACACTTTGTGAAAAACTAAAAAGCAAAGGTGGGATCCTTAATAAAAATTAATCATTGCATTGCTCATTTGCCGAATTGGTGATATATTGAAGTGTGAACAACTTCAACCATCAAAAGTGCATAATTTTAACCAGTGTTTCAACTCAGACCAACACTTTTTGACCTCACCCAGTTCAATTGTGTAACCAAGAGATATTTAAGTAATAATCACATTGACCATTGAACATTGTTCCTCTGTAATTCACCAAATGAGGAGGTGGCTCAGCTGGATTTCTTAAGGTGTTGTCACGCTAGAATCTTGATATGTCATAAACCATGTGAAATGGTCAGAGGCCTATTTAGTTGAATGACTGGAAAACCTGATAAATAATTCATCAAAGAGATGAAATGTGTAGATTTAAATAATGCAAAATAGTGAAAGAAAATAAGACATTATAGATCCACTCCATTGTGCCAGATGATCTATTAAATACTATATGTTCATTGCACTTTTCATATCAAAAAGAAAGATTATGAAATTAAATATAAATATTGGTAATTAATAAGTACAATAAAGAAAATTAAAGCAGGATAAGAAAATAGTAATTTTATATGATCATAGAAACATTCCCTGAAGGGGTGGCATATGAATAGAGACCTGCATGAAGTGAGGAAGCTGTTGATGAAAATGTCTTGCTACTATCAGACCAAGTAAAGGAAACTGAATCAGTAAGCTAGTGTTGCATAACAAAACCAGCCCAGGGCTTCCCTGGTGGTGCAGTGGTTGAGAGTCTGCCTGCTGATGCAGGGGACACGGGATCGTGCCCAGGGCCGGGAAGATCCCACATGCCGCAGAACGGCTGGGCCCGTGAGCCATGGCCGCTGAGCCTGTGCGTCCAGAGCCTGTGCTCCGCAACGGGAGAGGCCCCAACAGTGAGAGGCCCACGTACCACAAAAAAAAAAAAAAAAAACAGCCCAAAACTCTATGATTTAAAACAAGATGGGATACATTTTACATGTGGATAGTATTAAATAAATCCCATGCATGACATTTTTCAATATAACCCCATCTTATTAATAAAAAATGCTGAAGGAGGAGCTTCAAGATGGCTGAAGAGTAAGACAAGGAGATCACCTTCCTCTCCACAACTACATTAGAAATACATCTACATGTGGAACAACTCCTATAGAACACCTACTGAATGCTGGCAGAAGACCTTCCCAAAAGGCAAGAAATTCCCCAAGTACCTGGGTAGGGCAAAAGAAAAAAGACAAAACACAGACAAAAGAATAGGAATAGGACCTGCATAAGTGGGAGGGAGCTGTGAAGGAGGAAATGTTTCCATACACTAGGAAGCCCCTTCGTGGGCAGAGACTGCGGGTGGTGGAGGTGGGGGACCTTCAGAGCCACGGAGGAGAGCACAGCCACAGGGGTGTGGAGGGCAAAGTGGAGAGATTCCCGCACAGAGGACCGGTGCCGACCAGCACTCACCAGCTCAAAAGGCTTGTCTGCTCACCCACTGGGACAGGCGGGGGCTGGGAGCTGAGGCTTGGGCTTCAGTCAGATCCCAGGGAGAGGACTGGGGTTGGCTGCGTGAACACAGCCTGAAGGGGGTTAGTGCACCACAGCTTGCTGGGAGGGAGTCCGGGAAAAGGTCTGGACCTGTCAAAGAGGCAAGAGACTTTTTCTTCCCTCTTTGTTTACTGGTGTGTGAGGAGAGGGGATTAAGAGTGCTGCTTAAAGGAGTTCCAGAGACGGGCGCGAGCCGCGGCTATCAGCGCAGACCCCAGAGATGGGCATGGGATGCTAAGGTTGCTGCTGCCACCAACAAGAAGCCTGTGTGCAAGCACAGGTCACTCTCCACACCTCCCCTCCTGGGAGACTGTGCAACCCGCCACTGCCAGGGTCCCGTGATCCAGGGACACCTTCCCCAGGAGAACACACAGTGCGCCTCAGGCTGTTGCAACGTTATGCTGCCCTCTGCCGCCGCAGGCTCGCCCCACATCCGTACCCCTCCTTCTCCCCGGCCTGAATGAGCCAGAGCCCCCTAATCAGCTGCTCCTTTAACCCCGTCCTGTCTGAGAGAAAAACACATGCCCTCAGGCAACCTACACGCAGAGGCAGGTCCAAATCCAAAGTTGAACCCCAGGGGCAGTGCGAACAAAGAAGAGAAAGGGAAATTTTGCCCAGAAGCCTCAGGAGCACTGGATTAAATCTCCACAATCAACTTGATGTACTCTGCATCTGCATAATACCTGAAGAGACAAAGAATCATCCCAAACTGAGGAGGTGGACATTAGGAGAAAAGATATATATATTTTTTCTCTTTTTGTGAGTGTGTATGTGTATGTTCTGTGTGTGATTTTGTCTGTATAACTTTTCTTTTCCCATATGTCCTAGGGTTCTGTCTGTCTTTTTTTTTATTTTACTTTTTAAAATTTTTTTCTTAATAATTATTTTTTTAATAACTTTATTTTATTTCATTTTATTTTTTCTTTCTCTCTTTCTCTTCTTTCCTTCCTTCCTTTCTTTCTTTCTTTCTTTCTTTCTTTCTTTCTTTCTTTCTTTCTTTCTTTCTTTCTTTTCTCACTTTTATTCTGAGCTGTGTGGATGAAAGGCTCTTGGTGCACCAGCCAGGTGTCAGGGCTGTGCCTCTGAGGTGGGAGAACTAACTTCAGGACACTGGTTCACAAGAGACATCCCAGCTCCATGTAATATCAAATGGTGAAAATCTCCCAGAGACCTCCAGCTCAACGCCAAGACCCAGCTTCACTCAAGCAAGCTACAGTGCTGGTCATCCTACGCCAAACAACTAGCAAGAAAGGAATACAACACCAACCATTAGAGAGAGACTGCCTAAAATCATAAGTCCACAGTCACTTCAAAACACTCCACCGGACGTGGACCTGCCCACCAGAAAGACAAGATCCAGCCTCATCCACCAGAACACAAGCACTAGTCCCCTCCACCAGGAAGCCTACACAACACACTGAACCAACCATAGGCACTGTGGACAGACACCAAAAACAATGGGAACTACAAACCTGCAGCCTGTGAAAAGGAGACCCCAAACACAGTAAGTTAAGCAAAATGAGAAGACAGAAAACAGCACAGCAGATGAAGGAGCAAGGCAAACACCAACCAGATCTAACTAATGAAGAGGAAATAGGCAGTCTACCTGAAAAATAATTCAGAATAATGATAGTAAAGATGATCCAAAATCTTGGAAATAGAAGAGAGAAAACACAAGAAACATTTAACAAGGACCTAGAAGAATGAAAGAACAAACAAACAATGATGAACAAAATAATAAATGAAACTAAAATTCTCAAGAAGGGATTAATAGCAGAATAACAGAGGCAGAAGAATGGATAAATGACCTGGAAGAAAAAATACTGGCAATAACTACTGCAGAGAAGAATAAAGAAAAAAGAATGAAAACAACTGAGGACAGTCTCACAGACATCTGGGACAACATTAAACACACCAACATTCAAATTACAGGGGTTCCAGAAGAAGAAGAGAAAAAGAAAGAGTCTGAGAAAATATTTGAAAAGATTACAGTTGAAAACTTCCCTAATATGGGAAAGGAAATAGCTAATCAAGTCCAGGAAGCACAGAGAGTCCCATAGGGGTAAATCCAAGGAGAAACATGCTAAGGCACATATTAATCAAACTATCAAAAATTAAATACAAAGAAAAAATATTAAAAGCAGCAAGGGAAAAACAACAAATAATACAAAAGGGAATCCCCATAAGGTTAACAGCTAATCACTCAGCAGAAACTCTGCAAGCCAGAAGGGACTGGCAGGACATACTTAAAGTGATGAAGGAGAAAAAACTACAACCAAGATTACTCTACCCAGCAAGGATCTCATTCAGATTCGATGGAGAAATGAAAAACTTTACAGAAAAGGAAAAGCTAAAAGAAATCAGCACCACCAACCCAGCTTTACAACAAATGCTAAAGGAACTTCTCTAGGCAGGAAACACAAGAGAAGGAAAAGACCTACAATAAGAAACCCATAACAATTAAGAAAATGGGAATAGGAACATACATATCGATAATTACCTTAAATGCAAATGGATTAAATGCTCCAACCGAAACACACAGACTGGTTGAATGCATACAAAAACAATACCCATATATATGCTGTCTACAAGAGGCCCAGTTTACACCTAGGGACACATACAGACTGAAAGCGAGGGGATGGAAAATGATATTCCATGCAAATGGAAAACAAAAGAAAGCTGCAGTAGCAATTCTCATATCAGAAAAAACAGACTTTAAAATAAAGACTATTACAAGAGACAAGGAAGAACACTACATAATGATCAAGGGATCAATCCAAGAAGAAGAAATAATAATTGTAAATATTTATGCACCCCACAGAGGAGCACCTCAATACATAAGGCATATACTAATAGCCAAAAAATGGCAAATCGACAGTAGCACAATCATAGTAGGGGACTTTAAAACTGTACTTTCACCAATGGGCAGATCATCCAGATGAAAATAAATAATGAAACACAAGTTTTAAATGATACATTAAACCAAATGGACTTAATATTTATAGGACATTCCATCCAAAAACAACAGAATATATATTCTTCTCAAGTGCTCATGCATCATTCTCCATGATAGATCATATCTTGGGTCACAAATCAATCCTTGGTGAATTTAAGAAAATTGAAATCATATCAAGTATCTCTTCTGACTGCAACACTATGAGACTAGATATCAATTACAGGAAAAAATCTGTAAAAAATATAAACACACGGAGGCTAAACAATACACTACTTAATAACTAAGAGATCACTGAATCAAAGAGGAAATCAAAAAATACCTTGAAACAAATGACAATGAAAACACAACACAAATCCTATGGGATGCAGCAAAAGCAGTTCTAGGAGGGAAGTTTATAGCAATACCATCCTACCTTAAGAAACAAGAAACATCTCAAATAAACAACCTAACTTTACACCTAAAGCAATTAGAGAAAGAAGAACAAAAATACCCCAAAGTTAGCAGAAAGAGAGAAATCATAAAGATCAGATCAGAAATAAATGAAAAAGAAATGAAGGAAGTGATAGCAGAGATCAATAAAACTAAAAGCTGGTTCTTTGAGAAGATAAACAAAATTGATAAACCATTAGCGAGACTTATCAAGAAAAAAGGGAGAAGACTCAAATCAATAGAATTAGAAATGAAAAAGGAGAAATAACAACTGACACTGCAGAAATACAAAGGATCATGAGAGATTACTACAAGCAACTATATGCCAATAAAATGGACAATCTGGAACAAATGGACAAATTCTTAGAAATGCACAACCTTCTGAGACTGAACCAGGAAGAAATAGAAAATATGAACAGACCAATCACAAGCACTGATACTGAAACTTTGTTTAAAAATATTCCAACAAACAAAAGCCCAGGACTAGATGGCTTCACAGGTGAATTCTATCAAACATTTAGAGAGGAGCTAACATCGATCCATCTCTAACTCTTCTAAAATATAACAGAGGGAGGAACACTCCCAAACTCATTCTAGGAGGCCACCATCACCCTGACACGAAAACCAGACAAAGATGTCACAAAGAAAGAAAATTACAGACCAGTATCCCTGATGAACAAAGATGCAAAAATCCTCAACAAAATACTAGCAAACAGAATCCAACAGCACATTAAAGGATCATACACCATAATCAAGTGGGGTTTATCCCCAAAATGCAAGGTTTCTTCAATAAATGCAAATAATCAATGTGATATACCATATTAACAAAGTGAAGGAGAACAACCATATGATCATCTCAATCGATGCAAAGAAAGCTTATGACAAAATTCAACACTCATTTATGGTAAAAACCCTGCAGAAAGTAGGCATAGACGGAACTTTCCTCAACACAATAAAGGCCATATATAACAAAACCATAGACCAGACCATCCTCAATGGTGAAAAACTGAAACCATTTCCACTAAGATCAGGAAGAAGACAAGGTTCCCCACTCTCACCACTCTTATTCAACATAGTTTTGGAAGTTTTAGACACTGCAATCAGACAAGAAAAATAAATAAAAGGAATCCAACTTCTAAAAGGAGAAGTAAAGATATCGCTGTTTACAGATGACATGATAATATACATACAGAATCCTAAAGGTGCTACCAGAAAACTACTAGAGCTATTCAATGAATTTGGTAAAGTAGCAGTATACAAAATTAATGCACAGAAATCTCTCGCATTCCTATACACTAATGATGAAAAATCTGAAAGTGAAATTAAGAAAACACTCCCATTTACCATTGCAACAAAAAGAATAAAATATCTAGGAATAAACCTACCTAAGGAAACAAAAGACCCGTATGCAGAAAATTATAAGACACTGATGAAAGAAATTAAAGATGATACAAATAGATGGAGGGATATACCATGTTCTTGGATTGGAAGAATCAACATTGTGAAAATGACTCTACTACCCAAAGCAATCTACAGATTCAATGCAATCCCTATCAAACTACCACTGGCATTTTTCACAGAACTAGAACAAAAAATTTCACAATTTGTATGGAAACACAAAAGAGCTTGGATACCCAAAGCAATCTTGAGAAAGAAAAATGGAGCCTGAGGAATCAGGCTCCCTCACTTCAGACTGTACTGCAAAGCTACAGTAATCAGGACAGTATGGTACTGGCACAGAAACAGAAATATAGTTCAATGGAACAGGATAGAAAGCCCAGAGGTAAACCCACACACCTAAGGTCACCTTATCATTGATAAAGGAAGCAAGTATATACAGTGAAGAAAACACAGCCTCCTCAATAAGTGGTGCTGGAAAACTGGACAGGTACATGTAAAAGTATGAAATTAGAACACTCCCTAAGACCATACACAAAAAATAAACTCAAAATGGATTAAAGACCTAAATGTAAGGCCAGATACTATCAAACTCTTAGAGGAAAACATAGGAAGAACACTCTATGACATAAATCACAGCAAGATTCTTTTTGACCGACCTCCTAGAGGAATGGAAATAAAAATAAATAAATAAGCAAATGGGACCTATTTAAAATTAAAAGCTTTTGCACAGCAAAGGAAACCATAAACAAGATGAAAAGACAACCCTCAGAATGGGAGAAAATATTTGCAAATGAAGCAACTGACAAAGAATTAATCTCCAAAATTTACAAGCAGCTCAATATCAAAAAAACAAAAACCCAATCCAAACATGGGCAGAAGATCTAAGTACACATTTCTGGAAAGAAGATATACAGATTGCCAACAAACACATAAAAAAATGCTGAACATCATTTATCATTCGAGAAAAGCAAATCAAAACTACAGTGAGGCTTCCCTGGTAGCGCAGTGGTTGGGAGCCTGCCTGTCGATGCAGGAGACACAGATTTGTGCCCCTGTCTGGGAAGATCCCACATGCTGTGGAGCTGCTGGGCCCACGAGCCATGGCCACTGAGCCTGCGTGTCCGGAGCCTGTGCTCTGCAACGGGAGAGGCCACAGCAGTGAGAGGTCTGAGGAGAGGGTGTGGAGAAAAGGCAACCCTCTTGCACTGTTGGTGGGAATGTAATTTGATACAGCCACTAAGTAAAACGGTACCGGAGGTTCCTTAAAATCTAAAAATAGAACTACCATATGACCCAGTAATCCAACTACTGGGCATATACCCTTAGCAAACCATAATTCAAACAAGGCATGCACCACAATGTTCATTGCAGCTCTATTTACAATAGCCTGGACATGGAAGCAACCTAAGTGTCCATTGACAGATGAATGGATAAAGAAGATGTGGCACATATATACAATGGAATATTACTCTGCCATAAAAGAAACAAAACTGAGTTATTTGTAATGAGGTGGATGGACCTAGAGTCTGTCATAAAGAGTGAAGTAAGTCAGAAATAGAAAAAGACAAATACCGTTTGCTAACACATATATATGGAAGCTAAGAGCAAAAAAAAAGGTCATGGTCTTCCCGGGTGGAGCAGTGGTTGAGAATCCTCCTGCTGATGCAGGGGACACGGGTTCGTGCCCCGGTCTGGGAAAATGCCACGTGCCGTGGAGCGGCTGGGCCCGTGAGCCATGGCCGCTGAGCCTGTGCGTCCGGAGCCTGTGCTCCACAAAGGGAGAGGCCACAGCAGTGAGAGGCCTGCGTACTGCAAAAACAAACAAACAAAAACAAACAAACAAACAAACAAAAAAAAAGGTCATGAAGAACCTAGCGGAAGATGGGAATAAAGACACAGGTCTACTAGAGAATGGACTTGAGGATATGGGGAGGGAGAAGGGTAAGCTGTGAAAAAGTGAGAGAATGGCATGGACATATTTACACTACCAAAAGCAAAATTGATAGCTAGTGGGAAGGAGCCGCATAGCACAGGGAGATCAGCTCGGTGCTTTGTGACCACCTATAGGGGTGGTATAGGGAAGCTGAGAGAGAGGGAGATGCAAGAAGGAAGAGATATGGGAACATATGTATATGTATAACTGATTCACTTTGTTATAAAGCAGAAACTAACACACCATTGTAAAGCAATTATACTCCACTAAAAATGTTAAAAAATAAAAATCATAGAAATTCTGATAATATCTGCATGTAAATATGTATGTATATTATAAAATTAAATTATATTATATTTTATTATTAGACACATTTATATCAGCTGTGTGCTCTTTAAGGAAGTATTTTTAAAATAAAAATATCACTGCAAATTTGAAAATAGAAGAGAAAATGGTAATAATATAAATTCCAGTGAAACAATGATACTGTCAAATGATGCAGAATTAATTTTATTTATTAGAAAGGGCAAAATGGGTTATTTCGTACTGATAAAATATCCATAAGGAAAAATAGCATTTGGTAATAAACAATAATATTCCTTACAATATAATTTCAAAATACATAATTCAAAAATGATATAAAACCTAAGGCGTAACTGACATTCTCTTTCTGAAGACATCAGTTCAAAGGTGGAAAAATATGTAAAGGCCCGACCATACTTAAAATACACAATTCTAAACCACAACAATAAAAACTATATATAAAATATATAAATTAATACAAGTTGTTACAAAATAACCCTGCACACAATGAAAGTATATAAGCAAAAAACTACAGAAATTTCTAAATACACATAACCTTAAAAGCCTTTATTAAAAAAACAAACAACAATAAAACCAAAAACAAAAAGACTGAAGAAAATAGCAAAGTTTAAAAATTTTTTAAATCCTCTAAATTAAGGAGGATTATAAATATAAAGCAGAAGTAAATTTAATTGTACAACGAAACAAAGAAAATAGTATTGATCGATGAGACAAAACTCCATTGACTACTTCAAATAATTGGCTGTCCTACCACAAATATAAAGAAGATAAGACAAATTGTCTTTATTAAAAAGAGGAATATAACCACATATAGAGGTTATTTCTAATAGCATTTCTATTAAGATAAATATTAAAATAAAGATGAAATGGACATTTTCTTAGGAACACGCAAAATTCCACATTGACTTAAATATAAATAGAAACCTCAAATATACAATAAGCAGAGAAAATTAATGATCTAACTTCTGAAACAGAACTCTTTTATGTGAGTTGTTTCAAGATTTGTCAGACTTGTTATTTCTTATTTACACAAAGAGAGCAGAGAATTGAAAATACAAGCAACTATCAAATGTCTTTATGAGGCTAATAGAACTCAAATTTATAATATAACATAACCCAAATTCCTTGAGCAAATAAAACTTAGACACACAAGGATATTTCAACATAGAAAATGCACCAATATAATTTACTAAAATGCTGGACTGAGTAGGGAAAAATAAACAATGCTTTTTACTACCAAAAATAATTTGCTATAATTAAGCTTCTATTGCTATTTAAAACTTTTGGAAATTAGGAAAAGGAAGAAGAAATTTCTTACTACACCAAAGATTAGATACTCCAAATCTAAAGCAAACATCATTCTTACTGATGGTGTATTAAATTAGTGACCATAGAATCTGGACCAGAACAAGGATAATTAATTTTATCTTTAACCTTTCAATTTTATGTGGAGAACCATCACAAAACAATAAAATAAGGAAAATAATTAAAATGTATTAACTATTGGGAAAGAAGAGCATTTATAAATATTGATATTAATATTTAATTATTTACTAGAAAATCAATTGGAAAGCTATTATGTCATAATTTATATGGATTTCTAGCCTTCATATGAATAAAATATTCATGAATGAAAGATAAAATACAGTAAAATCAATAGATTTTTTTATATCAGAAATAAACAAAAGGTATAAAATAGGAAAGTATAGCTCATTTATAATAACAATCAAAACCTGAAGAAACTCAGAATGATCTGAATCACAGTTTCTTCAGGCAAACTCCACAGAAAGATGTAAAGTAGATCTTAATAAAAAGGATTGCTATCATGCCTACGGATCCTTTCAGTTCTGTGATTACTTCAGTACTGTTAAGTGGTAAATTTTGCCCAAACTAATTGATAAATGCAACGATATTTCAATCAAAATCCAAACAGGATATTTTGAAGCTTCTCAATTTGATCCTAAAATTGATATGGAAAATATATATCTAAAAATAAAAATAGTAATGGAAATTAGAAACAAAGATATGAGGGTTTTCTTATTCTGATGTCAAAGCATTTTTCATCTGTGATTAAAAATGTATTTATTACCACAGGAATATACAAAAGAGCAGAAAATAAAAATTAGAATTTAGGGAGTGCAGAAATAAGCATGTACATATAGGGATATTTAATGTGCTGTGAAACTTCACATATGTGACCTGAAGATGAATAATTCAGTAAGTGATTTTGGGACAGCTGGGGGAACTTTTAAATCATTTTTTATTTGTCACTATTTATACAAAATCCGAACTTCAAAGATATTACAAGTAAAGACAGAAAAATGCATTTATAACCCTGGATTTGCTGAAATTATGCCTTGATTAACCTTGACATGAATCTTTTTTCTTATGGTGACCCAGTATCAACTGAATGTCTAGGGAGTAAACCTAAAGGGGTTAGACAAAGAAAATATCAAATGATAAAATACAAACAAAACAAACCAAAATGTAATTAGCTGGTCTTGATTCCAAATATAAATTAAATATTTTTTATAAGTTGAATGGTCAATAAGATTTTTTACATATCTGTCTTAATTTGATTAAAATGAAAACAAACATACATAACCTATACAAAGTTTTAATGCTGCCAATCTAAATATCTTGTCCTATTTTTATGTTAAAATTAGTCAAAATTTTATAGTTTTAAATATTTTGTTTTGTTCCCTCTACTGTTCTCTGAAGAGATTTATCTTAAAAAACAAAAACAAAAATAAGGATAGAATATTTGAGTTACCTTGAATAATCTAAGGCCAGCTTTTGTCAAATTGTATTTTCATCATTTCTTAATAGGTGTTACTTGGAAAACATATTCAGTGGTGAAAGTTTGAGAAATTTGGAGTTAAATATAGTTTATGTGAATGCTAATGAGCAATATGAATCTTTACAAGAAAGATATTATTTTAGTGTTTCCCAAATTTATGACCCCAGAAACTTGTTTCACAAAAAGTGTTGTAGAGAGCACATTTTGGAATGTGCAATATTGCTAATAATTGTTATGTGTTTAACACTGTAAAATAATTAGACTCTGAAAACACACTTTATTAATATAGTGTGGGTTCCAGTTATCAAATAGATATGAATTATTTATTCTAGAATTAGAAAGGAGTTCAAAGGTTACTTTGGAAACTCTTTATCTCTCACTTTTTTTTAAGTCCTATGTATTTATTCATTTCCATATCTAAAATGAATCTTCTCAAATGAATAACAGGCATTATTAGGTGAAAGAAAAGTAATACAATCTACTTTTAACAGTGAAGACACTTCAGTTTATTAAATTAATAAACATTAATTTAAGCATTTCAAATGAACTATCTCTAGCCCCAAAGTATCCTAGAGTTCCCAGTTGTGACTGTACCTTAACCTTTCCCAGTTATGACTTGAATCATACTTTCAGTAATGTGCCATTCTCAGTGACAGTGATTAGTTGGAAAGGAGCAACTCACTAAGAGGTTGAATTCCAAAGTGCCAAACATTCATCTGGCAAAAAAAAGTATATCATTGCATCTGGGGGAAAAATGCAGGCTCACCTGTACCAAGAACTCCCCCTTCCTTGTTCTATTCACTGCATGTCAAGATATTCTTGGATAGATGGGAATGACTTTTTCCCCTACTACCTGAATCATTTATACATAAAATGAAAATAGTATAGGGTACTGGGCATATACCCAGAGAAAACCATAATTAAAAAAGACACATGCACTCCAATGTTCATTGCAGCAGTATTTACAAGAGCCAGGTCATGGAAGCAAGCTAAATGCCCATCAACAGAGGAATGGATAAAGAAGATGTGGTACATATATACAATGGGATATTACTCAGCCATTAGAAGGAACAAAATTGGGTCATTTGTAGAGACGTGGATTGATCTAGAGACTGTCATACAGAGTGAAGTTAAGTCAGAAGGAGAAAAACAAATATCGTATATTAACGCATATATGTGGAATCTAGAAAAATGGTACAGATGGTTTGCAAGGCAGAAATAGAGCACAGATGTAGAGAACAAATGTATGGACACCAAGGGGGGGAAGTGGGCAGAAGGGGGGTTGGTGGTGGTGGGGTGAATTGGGAGATTGGGATTAATATGTATAAAATAGATAACTAATAAGAAGCTGCTGTATAAAAAATAAATAAATAAAATTAAATTAAAGAATTAATATAGGGTAGCATAATATTAGAGGCTGAAAACATTCTAAGATAACATTTTCTTTGAAAATATATTGTAAAAGTCATTCTCATGAATATCAAGCCTGAATATTTTTTAAAAAAATAATAGTTAAATATGAATCATGATTACTAAAGCTTGCATAAAAATATAAAAACTCTTTCATGGGAAAAAACCCATCATTTTTATTTCCATAATGGAATGTTGTGTATTGACACCTAATTATCTTTTTAAAGAGAAGACTGTAACAGTGGTAAAGAGATTATGATAACAGTACAACTCTCAGTAAAAATGTGGTTCATTAAGTATGATAATTGTAGTTCTTACCTCCTAAAAATATGCTTTGGAAATCACAATGATTGTTCACATTTGAATCAGATTATCACATTAAATTTCATAACTAATAAAGTTATTTTTGTTTAATATATTTTCAATTCTAAACCTTAGCAAAGATGACATTTTGCTATATTTTAAATAAAGGGAATCCTATTGATTGGTCAAGTGTCCAATTTTTTGTTTTGTTCTGTTTTACAGAAATATGAAACATTATTTCAATTCTTTTGCATCTGCTGAACCCATGTGTCTGGCTAAAATGAAAAATAGGAACTATGTGATATTCTTCTAATTTATGATGTCTATAGTGAGCCATGAAGTTTTCATACAGCTGTGAAATGTTTAAGTGGTTTTTAAGCATATTTTAGGACCTGCCATTGTAACTATTATGTCAGAAAATAATTATTGCTAGAAAATTTCTCACAGAAAGTGAAAATGGTGATTTTTTTTTTCCTTTTTTTCTCTCTTGTGAAAAGGTTGTTTGGTCTCTCTCATTTAATGCCTAAAATAATTCATAATTTTACTGTTGATAAAACACTTTTAATTATACTGTTGAAGAAGTGAGTGTTCAATATTTACCAAATATGAGATTTAATTAAAGGGACTATTTTAAGAATCTAAGAAAAAAATATAATCTTCTAAATAAAATTATCAATATTTGTTGTGTTCCATTTCACAAGGCAGATATATTACATATGTTAAAAAATATATGTGGCAATGCAGTGTACACAAATGTTGAAATCTCTAACATTTTATCATTAGCACTTAATAGTGTTATCTGGACAGGATGATACAGTCCTTTCTCTGTTCCCTCTCAAAATAAAAATCTGGGCCATCTAATCAAAAATACAAATTATTCCTTAGATTTGAGCAAGCTACATCCAAATATTCAAACAATCCATTTACAAAGAGGTATGGACATCAATCTGTCTAGAGGCAGTAAGAACAGCAGAACATGAGATTCGGTTAGAATATGAAATGTTTCACTTCCAAATTGTGTAACTATAAATATGTCACTTAACCTCTCTGAAGTTTAGTTGCCTTATCTGTAAAATGCAGTTCCACTGTAACTGATCAGAGTCCATGTTTCCTTTAAAGCATTTAGCCTGATGCTTACAGAGAAAAAGAGCAGTATTTGAAAATATGAATTTTGGAATTAGATTGCCTAATTTAATTCTAGCTCTGCCAGTTATTAACTATGTGACTTAGGGTAAATTACTGGGCATCATTTTCCTAATTTGTATAATGGTGATAATATTTGTACTTATTGCATAAGATGATTGCAAAAACTGAATGCTAATATAAAACACTTAAAATTGGGGTTAGTGCATGACTAGTAAATATATGTGTGCCATTTTTATTACTAGTAGTTTCTGTATTCTGACACATTTGAGAGGTAATTGTCATTTTGACAATTCTTATATGTACAAAGGATAAAATAATAATAGTATTAACAGAGATTTCTTGTATCATTTTTTAAAAATTTGGACAATTACATTTTGTATTTAGGAAATATGGCAATGCACTCATTACTAAAATAAAGATGCTCTAAAGGAGCTTAATAAAGAGACTAAGAGAGAGAGAAAGAGACTGAAGTTACCCAAGGTTTCTTTCAGTGCAAAACTCTACGATTTGATTAGTCTTGAGATGGGTAAAATAAAATAAGAAAAATGATTCACTCAATCTTCTCAAACTTACTATTCATTGTTAAATAAATAACTGGCTATTCTTCCATTGTGGAATAGAACTTTAGTCAATTTTTTGAATTGGATGGAAACAAATAAGAAAAAAGAAAGGAGACTCCTGATTAAAGTGGTTAATTATGTAAGTATATATGGTTATTGGAGCTTAACATCTATATGTTCATAAGGAGTTTCTTAAAACTGGAAAGCTTCTGGTATTGATATGTCTGAGCTAAAATAGAACTGCTTTTTTCCTGCTCAGAACTCACATCACAACAACAAAGAGAAATAGAACCAAAAGAGCAATTGTCATTTTCCACACAAATAAGAGTTTCTGTAACTCCAAATAGTGACAGGAAAGGCTGCTACATACAATGAAAGTCAAACAGAGGGGAGATAGTAGTGCCAGCCCCAGACCAAGACAGTGTTTTCAAAAATGGTACCAGTCCATTGTTTATAATAAGAATGGAAACACAGTCCGGCAATGGATGCTCAGAAAAAATTGGAAATGCAAAAATATTCTTCCAAAGGAATTTGATTAATAAGTTGAACATCATGGCAGTAGAGTTTACACAAACATGCAATATGTTACTAAAATATGTTGAAGGGGAAAGACTCTATATTGTGAGAAGAAATTAAGCTTTAATCTCTGTAGAGCAGTAAAATGCAAACTAATTTAGATGCTCATATTGTAAACTTATTGTAAACCAGAGATAATTATTTCTAGCATGAACAAAATGGCCAAGGATTACCAGCCTCATTTAAAATTAGTTATTAATTTAAAAAAATCAAAATTAAAAGATAAGCAAACTGATGGAAAAAATAAACATAAAACAGAAAGTAAACCCTCCAAATGTCGTTGTCAAAGGCAGCTGGTGAAAATCATTAAAGTTTTCACAAGAATTTGAAAAACAAAGTAATAATCTGTATTAGTTACCTATTGTGGCTTAAGAAATTAATTAGTAGTTTCAAATGACAAACATTTATTATCTCACAGTTTATGTGGGTTAGGTATTCAGGAAAAGCTTAGCTGCGTGGTTCTGACTGAGGGCCTTTCATGATGTTGTCATTAATATGTCTGTCCATGGTGCAGTCATCTGAAGGCTTGACAGCAGCTGAGGGATCCTCCTCCCTCTTTATTCAGGTAACTGAGGTCAGGATATCTCAGTTCTTTGCCATGAGGACTTCCCATAGAGCTGCTAAGAAAATGGTAGCTGCTTTCCCCAGAACAAGTGATGAAAGAGAGAGAGAGAGAAAGAGTGAGAGAGAGAGAGAGAGAAAGGCAGTCACAATGCCTTGTTATGACCTAGTTTTTGAAGTTGTATACCATCATTCACTACCACTTTATTTTATTTCTTAAAAGCAAGTCACTAAGTTCAGCCTATGATCAAAAGGAGAGGAATCAGAGCCCACCTCTTGAAGGGAGGAGTTACAAAAAAAATTGTGACTGTATTTACAAAACAAGCATATCACCCATCTAAAAATATGAACTCAACGTATAGACCTAAGGGCTCAGAAATTATGTGGCAAAGTGAATTTAAGCTGATAGAGCTCAAAAAAATTGAGAGAAATATTTTATAGTAGAAATAAAAGCTAACTTGAAAACAAGACAGAGAAGAGTAGGCAGGACAAAACACTGATAAAAGATATATAATAAGGGCTCATGGAGGACTTGGATTACAGAAGTGAGCAAAACAAAATGAAATGATTAGATGCTTTATAGGATTAACGAGGAAATGATTGTGTTTTTCACTAATCATATTTAAAATTATTGGCACTCTCACTCTATATAAATATTAAGCTTAATCTCTCTGCAACCAAAACTCAGGCATGGACCTGTTACTCACTAGGATCAAAGAAAAGTGAACCAAAGTAATATATGCCCTTCTGGGCAGAACTTTTAGATCCCAAAGCATGGTATGCCATGCTCTCTTTTTCCCTGCTGCTCTGATCAACATCTCTATTAGACAGAGTTCTTAAATGTCCATGATGACAGAACCCCACTGAAGACATGCAATGAGTGAAATAAACTTGATTCTTAAAGTTTTTGAAATTTGTGAGCTTGTTTATTAATGTAGTATAAATAAGCTTATCCTAAATAACATGGACTCTGAGTGGAGCTTATACTATCATCAGTCCTGGATCTCAAGGTCTGGACTTGGACTGAAACTAACACTGTCTTCTCTCCTGGTTCTCCTGCCTTTGGATTCAGACTGGAGCTATACCACTGGCTTTCCTGAATCTCTACTTTGATGACTGCGGATCTTAAACGTTTCAGACTCTATAATCCTGTGAGTCAATCCCTCTTTCTGTGTCTCTTTCTGTGTCTCACCCTCTGTCTTTCTCTCTATATATATATATACAGAGAGAGAGAGAGAGAGAGAGAGAAAGAGAGATGAAGCTTTCTAACTAGTTTCTCTGACTCCATCCTTATCCTAGTCCAATAATACAACAGCCAAAATGACATGTTTAATAAAATATATCTGGCTATATCACTGCCTGCTGAACAACTATTTAACAGCTCTTCACTTTTTTCAGAATAAAGGTTAAAGTTATCATGACTTGTGGTGCATTTAATGATCTGAAAAGAATGCTATAAATAGTAAAATAACATTATAAAGACAAAAATATTATAATTCATAAATGCCATAATATATTGCTAAATCATCTATTAATTATAAATGAAACAAGAAAAATTACTAAACTCTTGAACATGAAATGAAAATAAAAGTGGAAATACTAATTGTGAAATGGTAAGTTATGCTAAGGTAGAATTTAGTTATTTAGAGATATTCTATTCACTTAGGTACTTAGAGTTGGTAGTCGCTAGCCACATGGCTATTGGCATTTAGACTTAAATTAATTTAAATATATGAAATATAAATAAGTGTATTGTTAAATACATAAAACTTAAAAAGTGGCTTTAATAGCCAGTCTTCAATTACTCGATTGTCATATGTGACTTGTGGTTATATATTGGACACCTGTAAATACAAAATATGTTTAACACACATGTAATACTGTAATACTATTTACCCCTTTTAGAAGAAAATGTGCCTTTTATATGGACCATAAGTTAATCTGGGGCTTTTATCCAACCTGAGGATATACACACGAAACAGAACAAGAGTATTCTTCTGGGTTAAAGTATTACAAAATGCAGACATTATCTTTTTCTGTGTCCTAATTTTAGCTTTCAATTCAGAGTATTTCAGTCTGTGATACCAAGTTTCAATTTCTAGTGTAGGTTTAAACCAGTTCATGCATTCACAGAGATAGAAGTGCCTACTGAGTCACAAATTTGTATACAGACCACCAACATTGATATCACTGCCACAATTGAAGCCATGCTCAGATCACAGCTGAGAGCCTAACATACCTGTTACATTACATTTGGAGTTTAAGAGTCTTTGCAAGGGCCTCCCCTGAAAACTTGGCATATGCCAAGCTGTTGCAGTCATGTAGATCCACTTACTCCTGCAGGCTACTGCATAAGTAAACGTTTCTCAGTGCAGATAGGAATCCCATCGGGTTGGAACTAATGCAGATGGTACTCTGTCTTTGACTAGGTGCCTTCCAAGTGACAAACAGGAACATGTAGGCTCATGTGCCTGCATTCAACTGTCAGAAATTTATCAGTACCTATATTGGCTTTTAGCCATCATAACCAATGTATCAGTCTGGATTCTCCAGAGTAACAGAAAGTAATTGGAGACCTATATCTGTATCTTTCCCTTCCATTCTCACTCTTTCAGAGTTAGAAAAGTTAAATAGAAACTATTAGTTAATAATAGAAAACTATTAGTTAACAATAGTTAGAAAGGTCTTCCCTGGTAGTGCAGTAGTTAAGAATCCACGTGCCAATGCAGGGGACACGGGTTCAAGCCCTGGTCCTGAAAGATCCCACATGCCGTGGAGCAACTAAGCCCGTGTGCCACAACTATTGAGCCTGTGCTCTAGGGCCGGGAGCCACAACTACTGAGCCCACTGCCACAACTATTGAAGTCCACGTGCCTAGAGTCCATGCTCTGCAACAAAGAGAAGCCACTGCAATGAGAAGCCTGTACTTGCTTCAACTAAAGAAAGACAGCACACAGCAACAAAGACCCAATGTAGCAAAAAAATAAAGTAAAAAATAAAATATAATAAAGAAAAGTAGTTAGAAACTATTGCAATTTTCAAAGTTGATATTGTGAAGGCCTAAACAGAAGTATGGACAGGGCCGTTGATGAGTGAAAATTTTTCCAAAGATAAAAATCAACATTAGTGACCACATGGAGTAGTCTCCCAAGAATTTAGAGTCTGGATATTATATACTCTTAGCTTATGAATATAACATCGCAAGCCTTTCCAATGGAGTCAACTCTGTTTTCAAATTTTAAAACAATACAATTATTGTTACCTGTGATTCCATCTCCTGCATTACTTGTTCATGCAGATGATGATACTATTATCTTTAGTCTTTCTGTAAAACAAAAAGCTCTGGGCAATAACATATCTTTTATGAATCTTCTTTTAACTGACACAAAATCCATCTCATTGTCTGTTAGATAGTAAGAGGAAGTTTTGTGCCTCATAACTGAAAAATCCAGAGGCAAATCTGGCTCAGGCAAGGTTTGGTCCATCTTCTCAAATATTTTCATCAATGACAAGGATACTCTTGGTTTCTGCTCTGCCTTCTCTGATCAGCATACAATTATATGTCTACATCTACTCACCTGCTCTTTCTTTGTGGTTGCAAAATAGGTGTACTTTCAGACTTGTTTGTGTGTGTGTTCTGTGTGTGTAATTGCATTTGTGTGTGTGCATGTGTGTGTATATGTATGCACAATGTATATGCACAATGGATGCCCTGGAGTATGTATAAATGGGCCATATTTTGAAGTGGACATAAATTTTTGAATTTTTGAGAAGGATTGCAGAGTGCAGTAACTCATATTAGGGGAATAACTGAGGTGGATGAGCCCCTGCAAACCACTTCTACAACAGATGTTTTTACAAGATGTGGTAAAATACTCATGAGTTGAAGTCAGTATTGCTCTAACCAATAGAAGTCAGTATTGCTCTAACCAATATAGATGATATTCTTATAACTATTGCCAAATAACAGAAGTAATAATCTACTAAAATGGATTTAAGTTTTCACACACTCTGAATAATTCTCTAGATCTGTTAATAAGGACCTATCATTAAAAACAGCAAAAACATCAACAATAATGAAATGATTGAAATAAAAGTGTTCCTGTATACCTGAAATTAATAGAGTATTGTAAATCAACTACACTTCAATTTTTAAAAAGTGTGTCTAATAATTCTTTATATTAGAAAATTTTTGTACTGTTCATAAATGAAACATAATATATTAGCACACAATATATAGCATCATTTTTGCTCTCATTATAAAAAGCACTTGAATACATTTCAAGAGTTTATATGCAATCTTCTATCAGTGAGGCATTAGCTAAATGCTTATGTAATTTGTGTGGTATCTGAGAAAAAATAATTTAAAGCAAGATGTTGGGTTAAGAGATCAATACAAATTTAAATTAAAATATTAAGGAACCACACACAGCCTATACCCAGAAGGCAAACTTCTACCACATCATTCCTTCAAAGTGTAACAGATTCATTTCTGAGACAATGGATTCTGACCTTATGTGTAACTGAGAAACCAAAGCTTGATTTTACTTCCCTTTGATGATCTCAAAGGGGAATAAAGCAATATAGTGAAACAACAGAGAACATATACACTGTGTGTGTGTGTGTGTGTGTGTGTGTGTGTGTATATATATATATAGAGATAGATAGATAGAGAGAGAGAGAGAGAGAGAGAGAGAGAGAGAGAGAGAGAGAGAGAGAGTGCTAGTTTAGCTGTCCTCATTGAGGATATTATTCCATGGGAGAAGAGCCAGAAGTAATAAACTTGAGTCTTTTTCTTGTGAAGATTACTGTTAATCTCAACAACCAAGAGAGAACCTCTAGAAATTGTTCAGTTCACATAATTAAGAAAGTCTACATCTAAAATAAGATAATAAATAAATATAGTAACTTCTTAGACAACATCTTGAACATTTAAATAATTATAATTCTTCATTGTAATCACTGTGAATGTCTACACAGTCTGAAAATGCCATTGTTAGAAATGGGAAAATTCTACTTAGAATGTTTTTGTCTCTCACTCTTCCTTTTGAATTTTTTCAATTAGTACTTTTATCTTTTGAAGGCATTTACCAATTATAATTACATACATTAATTCATCAAATATTTTAATTTGTGCCCTATCCCGGGGCAATATGATACATTTCCTTACTTTTTCAACTTGAATTAAGCATCTTTTCTAAAATACTGCTAAAATAAAATTTTAAGGTATTTTAAATAAATAGTGCTACTTTTGTCTGAATAAAGAATATAATGTTCTGTGTGCAAGAATGTAAGTTACAAAAGAAAATTGTCTCCGTTTTTTTTTGTTGTTTTTTTTTTTAGTATGCACATCCCTTCTAGGAAATGGAAATGAGATAGAGGAGAGAAAGAGTGTAAGATAGTGACACATTTGGATAGTTGGAACAATTTGACCAAGGAGCATACAGGAATTAAAATTATAGAGTAAGAATAAGAGGAGTTGGAGCTGAAAGACATTTTTACACAGAAATCACACAAATATTAACTTGCTCAATACTGATGATGATCAAAAGGAAAAAGATAGAATACTTCCAGTCCTAAACAGGAAAACAAACATTAGTTCCAATAAAAATATGGAAAATTTATCCATGGTAATGTAAAAAAGTATGCATGTATGATATCTACTAAATTGATATCAGTCATGGTAATTACAAAGAATGGCAAACTCATGTTTGTGGATCTTAGTATGAAAAGAGATATTTTATTCATTGTTAGAATAGAAATAGTTTTACAATGTATTTCTTCTTTTTTTAATTTAATTTAATTTATTTAAAAAATATTGTTTAATAGATCTTTATTGGAGTATAACTGCTTCACAACTGGGTGAAGCGTGAGTAGCATCACAATGTACTTCTACTGTTTCTATAGCTGTCATTTTTTTAGTATACAATGGTAAATATGAAAAAATAAAATGATTGGCATAGCTAAAGAATGTAAAACATCTTGATAGGTTATTATAATTTATGGAGTTTTGTAGCATGTTCTTTTACCAAGGAAATGGAAAAAAAGTAACTTGTGAGTAGAAAATTTTTTTTTAAGATTTTATTGGAGTATATTTGCTTTACAATGTTGTGTTAGTTTCTACTGTACAGCAAAGTGAATCAGGTGTACATATACATACATCCCCTCTTTTTTGGATTTCCTTCCCATTTAGGTCACCACAGAGCACTGAGTAGAGTTCCCTGTGCTGTACAGTAGATTCTCATTAGTATCTATTTTATACATAGAATCAATAGTGTTTATATGTCAAACCCAGTCTTCTGTGGTAGAAGAAAGCCTTTCAAAAAGCTTTGAAAACTTCAGGTGAAAATCCTTTGAGGGAATGCTTAGGGATGGGTTTTATGGAGTTTCTACCTTTCATTACCTCTAATTTTCTTTGTTTTTAAGAATATCGGTTTTGTCTGCAGGGCTTATTACTATTAACATGTGGAAGAATTTATTAATTAAGCACAGTTATCTTTTATACAAGTTCTCTTCAGATCTTTCAATATTATTCGAATCAAATTTTAAATCCTGTACATCTCTGAAGTAATATTTTTGAAATCATCATAATTATTAATCATTACAATAGTTACATTTATTTTTTAAATGATGCATAATCTATCCAGTAGACTTTTAAGAATAAAAACAGTATATATTAGGGCTTCCCTGGTGGCGCAGTGGTTGAGAGTCCGCCTGCCGATGCAGGGGACAATGTACATATATATATATAAACAGCATATATGTGTGTGCATTTATATGTGTGTATGGGTATGGATGTGTGTGTGGGTATTGTGTGTGTATGAATAGTATGGTAGCAGTAAAAATTTAATAACAATTATGTGTAATAGATTATTTTATTACACAGTTACACCCATGAGTTGGTACTGCTATTATATTCATTCTATAGTTAAAGGAACAAGAGCTGTGCTGGGATTCAAACCTAAGTATTGCTACTTTTAGAGTTGTTTCCTTAGGCACTATGATGTATAATATACAGTAATACATATATGTGTTTATATATATGAAAATATATTTACATATGTATGTACATATAGCCAGAAAAAGTCATGGAATATTCATAGAATCAGAAAGAAAGTTATGGTAATATCTATATTATCATAAATATATAATTGTTAACATTCTTAAAAGGAAAATATATTAAAAAAATATACTAAATTCTAGGATCTCAAACTATGTAATAAAATTAAAACAACTAAAACACGACTAATGAAGGAATTAATAATATATTAAAGTTTAGAAGCTGCTAAAAGTAAGATAGTGTTTGTGAAACTAGGAGGTACCAAAATCCTCTATAGTGCATGTGTATCTATAAGAGTGATTATAAGAGAAAATCAAGAAGAATGAGCTCAGATGTCTTTGGTTAAATACCTCACATACCAATTAAAAACTTGTACGTATTCTATATGCAATAACTATCCCTGAAATGGAAATAAAAACATGCCAAGTACATGTGGTTTCTTAGTGGTAAATACTTCCTAACTCACAGATTAGGTTTATGTTTAGAAACTTTTAAGAGCAAATATATTTTGTGTTATTTTTAGGAATTGTATATGTAACATGTATTTTCAACTTTTAAAAAATAAATTTATTTATTAATTTATTTATATTTGGCTGCATTGGGTTTTTGTCGCTGTGCTCGGGCTTTCTCTACTTGCAGCTAGCGGAGGCTACACTTTGTTGCAGTGTACAGGCTTCTCATTGTGATGGCTTCTCTTTGTTGCAGAGCAGGGGCTAGGCACATGGGCTTCAGTAGCTGTAGCACACAGGCTCAGTAGTTGTGGCTCTCAGGCTCTAGAGTGCAGGCTCAGTAGTTGTGGTGCATGGGCTTAGTTGTTCCGCGGCATGTGGGATCTTTCAGACAAGGGCTCAAATCCATGTCCTTGCATTGGCAGGTGGATTCCTAACCATTGTGCCACCAGGGAAGTCCCTCAACTGGTTTTAATGTTTAAAATAATTTATAAGAATGTCTGATACATGAATCTTTTGATCTGTCAAATTTTGCTTCATGTATTTCTAAACTATAATATTAGGTACATTAAGTTTAGGTTTTATATGTTGTTCATTGACATTTTATCATTACGAAATATCATGCATAATATTTTTGTTATTTAAAGTCTCCATGCTTTAAATAATATAGCCAAACCAAATATCTTTTGGTTAGTGCTTAAATGATAAAATTTTTTAACCACTGTAGTTTCAACTGTTGTATTTCCTTATTTTAATGTGTCTTTTTAAAACAGCATATAATTGGGTTTCAATTATTTAATATTTATAGAATATATGTAATTATATAGTATATATATTATAATAAAATAATTATATACAAATTATGTATTTTTTATTGATATTCACTATTTGATGAGCATAGTTCCCCCACTATCTTAATTATTTAGACATGGTTTTCTCTAGTTCTTTAACAAATTTATAACAGTTGATTTGCATTATTCTCTGCTAAATTTGACTTCTGGTTTTCTGTAGGGACAGTTTCTCCTAGTTGCTTTGTTGTTGTTTCTTTGTATGTCTTCAATTTTTTTTTCTTTTAAATGACATTTTGAGTAATATATGATGACTCTGGAAGTCTGATCCTTCCCCCAAAATTTGTAGTTGTTCTTCCTATCTTGTGTTCAGTAACTCTGTAGGATTAATTTTGTAAAGTCTATCATTTGTGGCCAATGACATCTGTGCTTGGTTAGTTTAGTAGTCAGTTAACTGGACAGAGATTTTCATAAATGACTTGAACCAATAAGTCTTCCACACAGGATTGTGTGCCTGTGTTAAGGCATACTTTTAACACTCCTGCAGTTTATGTTTCTGACTTAACCTTCACTTCTTGTGTATGCAGGGTCTCAATGTCAGCTAGAAGTGAGACATTAGGGCCTCTTCTGGTCTTTCCTTGGCATATGCCCAGCCCTCTATATCCTCAGAAATATGTTAGAGCTATTTGAAGTGCCCTAGGGGTATCTCACTCCATAGATCCTCCTTTTGTTTTTCCCTCAGGCTCTTGTTTGCTCTACCTGGGATTATGCCTCAGGCAGCTGCAGTGTTAAACAGTTGGCATTTGTTGTTTTTTAAAAAACTAAAAATTAAGAACTCCTGGAAGTAAGGCTTTTCCCATTAGTGGAGCTTTGAGTTAGTCCAACGGAAAGAAGTCCTGTGTATGAGACTTCTCCTGGATGCTTCCAAGTAGGTCAAATAATGACAATGCTCTGGGAATGGGACTTTTTGAACAGCTCCAAACCTGGTTCTCTCCTTTCAGTGGCTTCTAAACTGTTGTTTTCACAGCAATAATGGTTGTGAGGCTGCTGATTTTCAAGGCTATTGAAAAGCTAAAAAAGAGTAGGGTAGTTTTAACTGCCACAAAGCTCACTGTTTTTATTAAAATTTAGCAGCTTTTTCTTGAATAAATACTTCTCTGGTTGTAACAAGTTTTTGTTTACTTTGGACAGTTCTGTAGAAGATAATTTTGAATTTTTTGCTAGTGTTCTAGGTTCTTTGTTAGAGGAATGGTCTTTTGGACCACTTCTGCCATTCTGGAAGTCCCATTAGCACTTCTTCTTTTTTTTTTTTTTTCGGTACGCGGGCCTCCCACTGTTTTGGCCTCTCCTGTTGTGGAGCACAGGCCCCGGACGTGCAGGCCCAGCGGCCATGACTCACGGGCCTAGCTGCTCCGTGGCATGTGGGATCTTCCCGGACCGGGGCACGAACCCGTGTCCCCTGCATCGGCAGGTGAGCACTTCTTAATTACAAAAGATATGAAACGTCTTCATTCATGAGACAAAATTTCTCCATTTCAGATTCTCAGTAGAGATTTAAGTAGGAACAGAATGTCATTTTCTTAAATTTCAAATTTCTGACTAAAAGAATGGATATTTCAGGCATCTGATCTAATGAGTGTGATTTCATACATTCCTCTAGGAATTATAACTTCTTCCTTATATTAGTTCAGAGGACCTGAATGCCACTGACCTGTTACACCAATAGCATATACCTCTGTAGAATCAATTATTTGAGTTGCAGCTCATTTTTATCAATATATAATTTTTGACAATTTAAAAAATAACATCTACAAATCTGTTCTGTATCTATCATAAAACTGGTTTTAACATCTCTGTGTACCATTGTGTGTGGATGTGTTTGTGTGTGTGTTTACCCTGTTGACTACCTTGACTCAGAAAAATGTAGGTAATGTGACCAACAGGGAAAATGTATCTTGAAATAGAATTAAAATTTTGGATGCACCATGTAGTTATGTAATGTTGGACACTAAATTTATTACTGTATTTGATAATTTTTTCTTTTATATAAAATGAAATGCAAAATGATGAGAGAAGTTACTGAGTGACTCTAAAGGTTAAAACTTCTTTGTGTAAAATGCAGATTGGTAAGATTGGGGGAAATGTATGTTTATTTTTATAATTGTTAGCAATACAAATGCAAACAAAACAATGAATTTTCAGGGAGTTTAGAATCTAGAGAGGATGGCAATAAGCATATAAGGAAATATTTTATAAAGGATTTGACTTGAAATTGGGATGGAAAATTTTTCAGACACTCTTTTTTTTAATTGCCTAGGTTTTATTCACATATTTTTTATTTGTACAGTTTCACAGACAAGTTACTTATGTTAAAGAAAAAGATATCAGCCAACTAATGAATTAGACGATGGTTCAAGAATATGGAGAACTTTGAGAGTTGGGGTTGGGAAGGAAGGACAATATTATGTAGGGGTTAGAATTTAGTGTTTAAGGTGTAGTGTTCAGAGTTTCTTCATTTTCATTTCAACATCTTTTAGTCCAAATTTAATTGCCTTTTATTTTTAAATCAACGTTCTTTTGGTTTAATATTTCTTGTTCATTTAAATATTGTTTTCCACAAAATTGCAAAGTACACTATGTTTATATAAAAGCATTGGAGTAGATTAATTATTGTTTATAATTCTAACAATTTCCTAGTAAATGAATAAATTTTCTGTAAGACTGAATGATGACTATCCTTAATTTTTCTTCACATCCTCCACTAAACACTCCATGTTAGATGAAATTTACTATAAATGGTTAAAACCAGAACTCTATGTTCTCTTAATGTTTACTCTCAAAGAATTAAGTTAAATTCAACATAAAAAATTACCAAGACCAAAAGATTGCATTTAAAATTGTTTAAATATTTTCATTATTTTTCAGGTTACCTTCAAAACACTAATTAATATAGAATCAGAAGAGGACCTTCAAGATGGCAGAGGAGATCTCCACGTGGAGGAAGGTGTGGGGACCTTCCTCCCCACAAACACATCAAAAATACAGCTACATGTGGAACAACTCCTAAAGAACACCTGAACACTGACAGAAGACCTCAGACTTCCCAAAAGGCAAGAAACTCCCCACATACCTGGGTAGGGCAAAATAAAAAAGAAAAAAAAAACAGAGACAAAAGAATAGGGACGGGACCTGCACCTCAGGGAGGGAGCTGTGAAGGTTTCCACACACTAGGAAGCCCCTTCACTGTTGGAGGCGGGGGGTGGGGGAAGTGGAAGCTTCAGAGCCACAGAGGAGAGTGCAGCAACAGGGGTGCAGAGGTCAAAGCAGAGAGATTCCTGCCTGGAGGATCAGTGCCGACCAGCACTCACCAGCCTGAAAGACTTGTCTGCTCAACAGCCCAGGCAGGTGGGGGCTGAGAGCTGAGGCTCATGCTTCGGAGGTCAGATCCCAGGGAGAGGACTGGGGTTCGCTGCATGAACACATCCTGAAGGGGGCTAGTGTGACACAGCTAGCTGGGAGAGAGTCTGGGAAAAAGTCTGGAATTGCCTAAGAAGCAAGGGATAATTATTTCGGTGTGTGTGAGGAGAGAAGATTCAGAGCACTGCCTAAACGAGTTCCAGAGACAGGAACGTGCTGCGGCTATCAGTGCAGACGCCAGAGACAGGCATGAGATGCTAAGGCTGCTGCTGCAGGCACCAAGAAGCCTGTGTGCAAGCACAGGTTGGTATCCACACCTCCGCTCCCAGGACCCTGTGCAGCCCGCCGCTTCCAGGTACTGGAATCCAGGGACAACTTCCCCAGGAGAACACACAGCATGCCTCAGGCTGGTGCAACATCATGCCAGCCTTTGCCACCATAGGTTCACCCTGCATTCCATACCCCTCCCTCCCCCCAGCCTGAGTGAGCTAGAACCCTCTAATCAGCTGCTCCTTTAACCCCCTCCTGGATGGGCACAGAACAGATGCCCTGAGATGACCCACACTCAGAGGCAGGGCTAAATCCAAAGCTGAACCCTAGGAGCAGTGTGAACAAAAAAGAGAAAGAGAAATCTCTCCTAGCAGCCTCAGGAGAAGTGGATTAAATCTCCGCAGTGAGCTTGATGTACCCTGCATCTGTGGAATACCTGAATAGACAATGAATCATCCCAAAATTGAGGTGGTGGACTTTGGAAGCAACTGTAAACTTGGGGTTTGCTTCCTGCCTCTAATTTATTTCTGGTTTTGTTTATCTTAGTTTAGTATTAAGAGCTTATTATCATGGGTAGATTTGTTTATTGATATGGTTGCTCCTTTATATATATATATATATATTTTTTTTTTTTTTCCTTTTTCAATTTTTGTGACTGTGTATGTGTATACTTCTTTGTGTGATTTTGTCTGTATAGCTTTGCTTTTACCATTTGTCCTAGGGCTTTGTCTGTTTTTTTTGTTTTCTGTTGTATAGTATAGTTTTTAGTGCTTATTATCATTGGTGGATTTCTTTACCAGTTTGGTTGCTCTCTTTTTCTTTCTTTCTCTTTTAAAAAAATTTATTATTTTTTTATTTAAAAATTTTTTTTAAATTTTTATTTTAATAACTATATTTTATTGTATTGTATGTTTTTCTTTCTTTCTCTTTTTTTCTCCCTTTTCTTCTGAGCCATGTGGCTGACAGGATGTTTGTTCTCTGACTGGTTGTCAGGCCTGAGCCTCTTAGGTGGGACAGCTGAGTTCATGACACTGGGCCACCAGAAACCACCCGGCCCTATGTAATATCAAACGGTGAAAGCTCTCCCAGAGATCTCCATCTCAGCGCTAAGACCCAGCTCCACTCAACCACCAACAAGATACATTGCTGGACACCCCATACCAAACAACTAGCAAGACAAGAACACAACCCCACCCATTAGAAGAGAGGTTGCCTGAAATCGTAAGTTCACAGACACCCCAAAACACACCACTGGATGTAGTCCTGCCCACCAGAAAGATAAGATCCAGCCTCATCCACCAGAACACAGGCACCAATCCCCTCCACCAGGAAGCCTACACAACCCACTGAACCAACGTTACCCACTGAGGGCAGACACCAAAAACAACAAGAACTACGAAACTTCAGCCTGTGAAAAGAAGACCCCAAATGCAGTAAGTTAAGCAAAATGAGAAGACAGAGAAATATACAGCAGATGAAGGAGCAAGGTAAAAACCCACCAGACCAAACAAATGAAGAGGAAATAGGCAGTCTACCTGAAAAATAATTCATAGTAATGATAGTAAAGATGATCCAAATTCTTGGAAATAGAATGGAGAAAATACAGGCAACATTTAACAAGGCCCTAGAAGAACTAAAGAGCAAACAAACAATGATGGACAACACAATAAATGAAATTTAAAATTCTCTAGAAGGAATCAACAGCAGAATAACTGAGGCAGAAAAACGGATAAGTGACCTGGAAGATAAAACAGTGGAAATAACTACGGCAGAGCAGAATAAAGAAAAAAGAATGAAAAGAATTGAGGACAGTCTCAGAGACTTCTGGGACAATATTAAACTCACCACCATTCAAATTATAGGGGTCTCCGAAGAAGAAGAGGAAAAGAAAGTGTCTGAGAAAATATTTGAAGGTAATATAGTTGAAAACTTCCCTAATATGGGAAAGGAAATAATCAAGTTCAGGAGGAGCAGAGAGTCCCATAGAGGATAAATCCAAGGAGAAACACGCCAAGACACATATTAACCAAACTATTCAAAATCAAATACAAAGAAAAAATATTAAAAGTAGCAAGGGAAAAGCAACAAAGAACATACAAGGGAATCCCCATAAGGTTTACAGCTGATTTATCAGCGGAAACTCTGCAAGCCAGAAGAGTGTGGCAGGACATATTTAAACTGATGAAAGGGAAGAACCTACAACCATCACCACCATTCAAATTATAGGGGTCTCCGAAGAAGAAGAGGAAAAGAAAGTGTCTGAGAAAATATTTGAAGGTAATATAGTTGAAAACTTCCCTAATATGGGAAAGGAAATAATCAAGTTCAGGAGGAGCAGAGAGTCCCATAGAGGATAAATCCAAGGAGAAACACGCCAAGACACATATTAACCAAACTATTCAAAATCAAATACAAAGAAAAAATATTAAAAGTAGCAAGGGAAAAGCAACAAAGAACATACAAGGGAATCCCCATAAGGTTTACAGCTGATTTATCAGCGGAAACTCTGCAAGCCAGAAGAGTGTGGCAGGACATATTTAAACTGATGAAAGGGAAGAACCTACAACCAAAATTATTCTACCCAACAAGGATCTTATTCAGATTCGATGGAGAAATTAAAACATTTACAGACAAGCAAAAGCTAAAAGAATTCAGCAGCACCAACCCAGCTGTACAACAAATGCTAAAGGAATTTCTCTAGGCAGGAAACACAAGAGAAGGAAAAGACCTACAACAACAAACCCAAAACAATTAAGGAAATGGTAATAGGAACATATCTATTGATAATTACCTTAAATGTAAATGGATTAAATGTTTCAACCAAAAGACATAGACTGGCTGAATGGATAAAAAACAAGACCTGTATATATGCTGTCTACAAGAGATCCACTTCAGACCTAGGGACACATAAAGACTGAAAGTGAGGAGATGGAAAAAAATATCCCATACAAATGGAAATGAAAAGAAAGCTAGAGTAGCAATTCTCATATCAGACAAAATAGACTTTAAAATAAACACCATTACAAAAGACAAAGAAGGACACTACATAATGATCAAGGGATCAATCCAAGAAGAAGATATAACAATTGTAAGTATTTATGCACCCTACATAGGAGCACCTCAATACATAAGGCAAATGCTAACAGCCATAAAAAGGGAAATCGACAACAACACAATCATAGTAGGGGACTTTAACACCCAACTTTCACCAATGGACAGATCACCCAAAATGAAAATAACTAAGGAAACACAAGCTTTAAAATATACCTTAACCAAGATAGACTTAATTGATGTTTATAGGACATTCCATCCCAAAACAACAGAGCACACATTCTTCTCAAGTGCTCATGGAATTTTCTCCAACATAGGTCATATCTTTGGTCACATATCAAGCCTTGGTCAATGTAAGAAAATAGAAATTGTATCAAGTATCTTTTCCTACAACAATGCTATAAGACTAGATATCAGTTGCAGGAAAAAATGTGTAAAAAATACAAACACATGGAGGCTAAATAATACACTACTTAATAACCATGAGATCACAGAAGAAAAATGAAAGCAGAATTCAAAAAATACCTAGAAACAAATGACAATGAAAACATGACATCCCAAAACCTATGGGATGCAGAAAAGCAGTTCTAAGAGGGAAGTTTATAGCAATACAATCTTACCTCAACAAATAAGAAACATCTCAAATAAACAACCTAAACTTACACCTAAAGCAATTAGAGAAAGAACAAAAAAAATCCCGAAGTTAGCAGAAGGAAAGAAATCAGAAAGTTCAGATCAGAAATAAATGAAAAAGAAATGAAGGAAACAATAGCAAAGATCAATAAAACTAAAATATGGTCCTTTGAGAAGATAAACAAAATTGATAAACATTAGACAGATTCATCAAGTATAAAAAGGAGAAGACTCAAATCAACAGAATTAGAAACCAGAAAGGTAAAGTAACAACTGACACCGCAGAAATACAAAGGATCATGAGAGATTACTGCAAGCAGCTGTATGCCAATAAAATGGACAACCTGGAAGAAATGGACAAGAGGCATTTTTCACAGAACTAGAACAAAACATTTCACAATTTGTATGGAAACACAAAAGACCCCATTTAGCCAAAGCAATCTAGAGAAAGAAAAACAGAGCTGGAGACTTCAGACTGTACTACAAGTGTACAGTAATCAAGGCAGTATGGTACTGACACAAAAACAGAAATATAGATAAATGGAATAGGATACAAAGCCCAGAGATAAACCCATACACATATGGTCATCTTATCTTTGATTAAGCAGGCAAGAATATACAGTGCAGAAAAGACAGCCTCTTCAATAAGTGGTGCTGCGAAAACTGGACAGATACATGTAAAACAATTAAATTCGAACACTCCCTAATGCCATACACAAAAATAAACTCTAAATGGATTAAAGACCTAAATGTAAGGCCAGACGCTATATCACTCTTAGACGAAAATATAGGCCGAGCACTCTATGGCATAAATCTCAGCAAGATCCTTTTTGACCCACCTCCTAGAGAAATGGAAATAAAAACAAAAATAAGCAAATGGGACCTGATGAAACGTAAACGCTTTTGCATAGCAAAGGAAACCATAAACAAGATGAAAAGACAACCCTCAGAATAGAAGAAAATATTTGCAAATGAAGCAACTGACAAAGGATTAATTCCCAAAATATAAAAGCAGCTCATGCAGCTCAACATTAAAAAAGCAAACAACCCAATTCAAAAATGAGCAGAAGACCTAAGTAGACATTTCTCGAAAGAAGATATACAGATTGCCAACAAACACATGAAAGGATGCTCAAGATTACTAATCATTAGAGAAATGCAAACGAAAACTACAATGAGGTATCACCTCACGCCCGTCAGAGTGGCCATCATCAAAAAATCTGCAAACAATAAATGCTGGAGAGGGTGTGGAGAAAAGGGAACCCTCTTGCGCTGTTGGTGGGCATGTAAATTGATACAGCCACTATGGAGAACAGTATGGAGGTTCCTTAAGAAACTGAAAATAGAAATACCACACAACCCCGCAATCCCACTACTAGGAATATACCCTGAGAAAAACATAATTCAAAAAGAGTCATGTACCACAATGTTCATTGCAGCTCTATTTACAGTAGCCAGGACATGGAAGCAAACTAATTGTCCATTGACAGATGAATGGATAAAGAAGATGTGGCACATATATACAATGGAATATTACTGAGCCATAAAAAATGAAATTGAGTTATTTGTAGTGAGGTGGATGGACCTAGAGACTGTCATACAGAGTGAAGTAAGTCAGAAAGAGAAAAAACAAATACTGTATGCTAACACATATATATGGGATCTAAAAAAAAAAAAAGTTCTGAAGAACCTAGGTGCAGGAGAGGAATAAAGATGCAGGTGTAAAGAATGGACTTGAAGACAAGAGGAAGTGGAAGGGTAAGCTGGGACGAAGTGAGAGAGTGAAATGGGCATATACACACTACCAAATGTAAAATAGATAGCTAGTGGGAAGCAGTTGCATTGCACAGGGAGATCAACTCTGTGCTTTGTTTCCACCTAGGGGGTGGGATAGGGAGTGTGGGAGGGAGACGCAAGAGGGAGGAGATGTGGGATTATATGTGTAGGTATAGCTTTTTCACTTTTTTATACAGCAGAGATTAACATACTATGGTAATGCAATTATACTCCAATAAAGATGTTAAAAAATAAAATAAAACAAAACAAAATAAAATAAAATAAAATTGATTCTAAAAAAATCATGCTTTTGGGCTTCCCTGGTGGCGCAGTGGTTGAGAGAGGATGGACCTAGAGACTGTCATACAGAGTGAAGTAAGTCAGAAAGAGAAAAAACAAATACTGTATGCTAACACATATATATGGGATCTAAAAAAAAAAAAAGTTCTGAAGAACCTAGGTGCAGGAGAGGAATAAAGATGCAGGTGTAAAGAATGGACTTGAAGACAAGAGGAAGTGGAAGGGTAAGCTGGGACGAAGTGAGAGAGTGAAATGGGCATATACACACTACCAAATGTAAAATAGATAGCTAGTGGGAAGCAGTTGCATTGCACAGGGAGATCAACTCTGTGCTTTGTTTCCACCTAGGGGGTGGGATAGGGAGTGTGGGAGGGAGACGCAAGAGGGAGGAGATATGGGATTATATGTGTAGGTATAGCTTTTTCACTTTTTTATACAGCAGAGATTAACATACTATGGTAATGCAATTATACTCCAATAAAGATGTTAAAAAATAAAATAAAACAAAACAAAATAAAATAAAATAAAATTGATTCTAAAAAAATCATGCTTTTGGGCTTCCCTGGTGGCGCAGTGGTTGAGAGTCCGCCTGCCGATGCAGGGGACATGGGTTCGTGACCCGGTCCGGGAAGATCCTACATGCCACGGAGCAGCTAGGCCTGTGAGCCATGGCTGCTGAGCCTGCGCATCCGGAGCCTGTGCTCTGCAACGGGAGAGGCCACAACAGTGAGAGGCCCGCATACTGCAAAAAATAAATAAATAAATAAATAAATCATGCTTTTAAAATAAAAATTAGAAAAAAATTTCTTTATCCTTGTATTTACAGGTGAACAATGTAAAACCTAGTCAGGTGATTAATGTATTTTTTTGATTAATAATAATAATAAAGCACAGAGAAATCACTGACTTGCTAAAGGAAAAATCCTAGTTTGTCATGCAACTTGAGCCTAGATCCCATATCTTCTGCCTGACAGTAAACGATGACTAAAAATCCCTTATTCACTAATTTATACTTAATTATTCATTAGTCATATGAATCCAGGCAAACATTTGCTGTTATTTCAATTTTATATAATGTTTACATGATTAGTAATAAACTTTTTTGCTCTTTCTTTTCAATAGAAATCATGTGAGGAAATGAGAATATTAGTAAATGTAAGATAAGGCAGTTTTTTCTTATTAAGAAAGCTGGACAGCTGTAACAGAGCATGTTCATTACATATTCGGTTTGTGTTATGATATCTCCCTTAAATTCGTATATTGAAATCTTAGCTCCCAAAGATGATGATATTAGAAATTGGGGCCTTTTGAAGGTGATTAAGTAGTGAAGGTGGTGTTCTCATAAGTGGGATTAATACCCTTATAGGTGAGACCTCACAGAGCTCCCTAGCCCTTTCCACCATGTGAGGTCACAGCAAGAAGGTGCAGGCTGTGAGCCAGGAAGAGGACCTTTACCAGAAAGCAACCATGTTGGTACCCTGATCTTGGACTTTTAGCCTCAAGAACTGTGAGAAATAAATGTCTGTACTTTATAAGTTATCTGGTGTGTGGAATTTTGTAAAAACAGCCCAGATGGAATAATATAGCTTGAACATTTCTGATCTAAACTCAGGAAGGGATAATTATGCCAGAAGGATAATTAATGAGTATTCAACATAGTTGAAGCTCCTTATGTCTGTTATTCACCTTCATTCTGACCGCCTCATGTTTGGTGATGTGACTAGTTTATTCTACTTCACATTGAAAGCTCTTAACTTATCAAGTAAAAGTTAAGCAATATGCGATTATCCAATGAACCAAAAATCATAAGCTACTAAACAGCATTATTTGGATTCTTTAATCAGTAACAGCCTTAAAGAGTTACAGTTTTAAGGGTTAAGGATTAAACCAAATGCTACAATATGAGGTTTAAATAAGGGTGAAGACAGCTATGAATCTAAGTGACTGTCTAACTTGGGGAAATAACATTTATAGTGTTTTAATATTTTATTTATATTAAAGAAAATTAATCAATCTAATTTTATGTGTACTATTACTTTAATTAAAGGTGAAATGCAGTTATTTAATTTGTAATTCATACATTTTCTGCAACAGCATATAAAATGGGATCCAACCAGGTCTCTGGACAGCACACTATTTTAAGATCCTCTCAGCTTTGTGATTCTCTATGGGGTAAGTGAAATTTTGACTTAGAATCTCAAGAACCTGTATTTAAATAAATGTGAAATTATGCACGAAATATGTTAAATGTATATTGTGATCATCTTCAAGAGCAGAATTACTAGGATGCACATATTACTTTTAGTAAAACTGATTTATACTGGAAGAGGTTCATATTTTATAAAAGGGCAGGCATAGCAAATATTGCATCAGAGTAAATCCTTTAGGAATTATATATCATAATATGCTCTGGCTTCAGGGAAGTTGAAAAAATAGGCATATAAGAAATATTTCATACATTACCTGTATAAGTCTAACTAAAATTCACTTTGGATCTTTGTGTTTCAAACTTAAATTTCTGAGGATAAATAATTCCATGGAATAACTATCTAGCAGAAGAAAAACAGCACACAAACATATTCAATGAAACAGCAGATGGAGACTTTTATCATTTGCTTTATCAATTTTATGTAAAATTGATGTTGGTGAATGGTGATACATAATCCTGTTATTTACCTGTTTTAGTTACTTTTGGACCTACTTACATAATATGTGAAATATTAGTCACACCTCTCTGTCCACATCATAGAGGACAATAAGAAGGGGAAAGCACCTATATATTGAAAGAATGTAATATTAGATGTGTGTACATATTGTATATACACAAACACACACATGTGTGTATAGCACATAGATGTGAAATATTTTTATTAAGGAAACTTCATTCTTAATTCTTAAGAAAACGTAATTATAAATTTCTTAGAGTATCATATTAGTCAGACATAGATAAACATGTAAGTATAAGTACAGATGTAGATATATTTGTCCAGAAAACTTCTTTTAGGACCTTTATCATTTAAAAATGTACAAAGGACTAAATTGACCCTAGGATAATAGTGGCTGCTTTTATCTGAATCTCTCAGACAGCTTAAAAAAAAAAAAAAAACTATGATAAATAAGAATTGCATATAAAACCATTTGACAACACCATCAGCACATGAGAATTCGGAAAATACCATAGTCCTCAAATTACCTGTAAGTAGAATGATGTATACCCAATTACAACAGAGCTGCCAGTGGAAATACTGCTGTTGTAAACTTGTGGGTGTAGAAAGTAGGGGAGGGGAAGTTTGAAGATACTTTGTGGATAAGACAAGAGATCAGGTTACAGATGAAATGCAAACAAAACCACTTAAAGAAAGAGAAAGTCAGTGCCAAGATGAGTGAGGCATTTCATAGCATTAAATACAGGGAAGACCTTGAAAGAAAGTGGGACTGAAAAAAGAAAACTCAAGGAAACTTTGCTTTGAGAGGATAAAGGGATAAGTAAAGAAGGAATGTGCCACTTGGAGATTTTTCAGTGGAGGGGAAAAATAAAAATAAAATCAGGTGAGAAAAGCAAGGATACTGCACAAATAAAAAAGACTCATCGTACAAACCCAAACCTCCCACCTTCTATGAAATCACTATGAAAATCACTATGAAAATCAACCACTACAGAAACAAACAAAAAAATGCTCTTAACTAAGAACATTGCCCATGCAATGCCTAAAATTAGAAAAATAAAAATAGAAAAAAACAACAACAAAAAAGCAAAATTTTATATACAATTAAAAGGAGAAAAGAGTATTAGGAAATGAGAATTGGAACAAGCTACAGGATTCCATTCCTCCAGTAACAATAATGCAGCAGAAGAAAACTATGACGTAGCACTCCAAACAGAATAAAATATTTTCAAACATTATTTGGTGTTATATAGTAAAACTGAAATTAGAAATTTAGAAACTAAGAGCAGACATGGCTAATAAACTAGAAGAAGTAAGAGAGGTGATCAAAGCCACAAATATTATTTATTAAAAAAAAAGACAAAACCATCTCAGAAATAAGGCATATATATATATATATACATATATATATATATATATTTTTTTTTTTTTTTTAACTAAGGAATTGGCTCATGAAGTTATGGAGGGTGAGAAATCCAAGATCTGAAGTCAGCAAGTGGGAGACACAGAAGAGCCAAAAATGTACTCTAGTCTGAGTCCAAAGGCCTAAGAATTAGAAAAGCTAACTGTCCAAGTTCCAGTCTGAGTCCAAATCTGAAGGACGAAGACCATCTTCCTAGCTCAGAGACAAAGGCAAAGAATTTTTTCTCACTCAGCCTTTTATTCTATTCAGTCCCTCCAGGATTGGATGAGGCCCACCCACATTGATGAGGACAATCTGTTTACACAATTTACTGAGTCAAATGTTAATCTCATTTAGAAACACGCTGTTAAAACAATAAATAACAGTTTTTCTATGCATAACAGGTGGTTGTCAAATGTAATGGTTTTTGATGAAAAATAAAAACAATAATGAGTGGTTATATGAGAAAATAAAGAGAATTAAAGGCACTATAAAATGTGAATACACAGAATGTGATGAGGATATCTGGATGAATATTCTTAAGGATTTTGGTAGTGCAGTTATTGGTAAATCCTAAAAATTTGCAGAAGCAGACCACCCATACCTAATATGAGCACTTGTGTGTTGGCTGATTTGACCTTATAGAAGTCTCTCTACTACAAAGTAACCAGACCTTGCATTAGCCTGGATTCCCCAGAGAAACAGAACGAATAGAAGTATACAGGGACATACTTAAATATCACATCCAGAGTGTCAGAATAATTGTTGCATTTTGATTCTCTTACCACAAACAAGGAAGTACAGTGCCTGGTGATAGTGTTTGGATTCTGGATACAGCAAATTTCACATATGGAAAGTTTTGTTTTTCTGACCTGTATACTGGATGACGTGAAAAGCTGCAACCTTTAGTGTCAGAACAGAAAAAGATTCTAGAGTAGGTCCAGAGCATTTCTACTCCCACATGTTTGTGAATTAGCAGTGTGTTAGGATCACTCTTGGAAGCCATTAAAATACATGGGTGGCCAACAATATTGTAATTATATCAGAAGTGACCATGTACCAAATAAAATATCCCATAAACTTAATTGTTTCTTCAACTTACTTCCCCTTAGCCATATCCCCCAAATTATCTTAATGCTTCATCCTAGCTAACTCTGAGGAAAGTGTGATGTTGGAGAAGTCAGAATAAAAATAGTCAGAATTTAAAATATCTCGCTTTTGGAAAATGCATTAAAATATGTGTTTTAAAACACATTGCTAGCACCCCTTCCAGGGCCTCAGACAGCATTCTTGCATGTTAGGGACCTTGAGGCCTAAGCTTCATTAGCTTCCCGAAAACCTACCTCTCTCATTGTGCTTTATTATTTGAAGCAATCTATTATCCTCTGAAATGATTTGGTTTGTTGTTTAAAGAAAGGAAAAAAATGACCTTGAGAACTTTTCCCTTTTATAAGATCCACAAATAATAAATTACAGTTCTCATTCTAAAATCAATACTTTAATTAGCTTTAATTTCATCTATTAATAATGTAGTTTGAGGCAGAGTACTTACTGGTCTCCCAGCAATGTATATTATATATTTATTAGTTTGGCATTTCATTTTGTTTAATTTGGCCCATCATCAGAAGCACATATTAATCAAATTTCAACAGGGCAAACAATTCATAGAGAATAAATATCACAAGCAAAACAAGTCTCAAAATAAATTAACAAAAAATAAAAATGTATCACAAACTCATATACAATGCACATCACTGAGAAACATCAAATGGAATGAATACATGCCAACATTCTTGGCCCCAATAAGGAAATAACTAATGAAGTAGCATAGATAATAACATATATAACAGCATTCCAAACATGCTGACATAACAAATCCACAATAACTCCTGTCTATTTGAATGATAAAAGGAGCTTAAAATGAAACACAATTTGTATAGTACTTTAGCAAAGTAGTAATAAATGAGATGACTATCACTCTGCATTTGAGGCAGCTACTATCTTCTGCATTCTAATAACTTAAAGGCAAAATAAGAAGCAGGTATTTTGGTGCATTAAACTTACAATTAATGTTACACACAGAAAATATAATATAAACACCCAAATTACATCTCACTTGTCTCAGTCAACAAGAATCTACAATCTTAGCTACTTACCAATAATTTGGAAGATTGGTATATAAGAAAATAAAAGCGTATTTTGTCTCACATCTCTAAAAACAAAACAAAACAGAAGATGGTCTAGTAAAAATATATCCTTGCAGTAGCTGTAGGACATATTTTCTTTACCATTGGCTGGCTGACAAATGTACTCTAACCTACTTTAGATAGACATGAAATTTCAGCAGATTGAATGATATGTTTATGTATTTTTCTTGCTTCTATGTATATTTCTGAGAATTATTTTGGATTTAATTGTTGCCTCTGAGAAGTTAATGAGCTTTATTTCCTTGGACAATTTAAATTTGATATAGAATTATATTTTCCTTTTCTTTTAAACCAAGAGAAACAGCATCACATTTATGGACTAATTTTAGTATACTATTTTCACGATTTCCTGAATTAGAGCAGTAACTTCCTGAGTTGTTTCTCTGCATCTGCATTTCCTTATGGGAAAAGTGTGTCTTGCTACTCCTCATCCTTGACATTTGCACTTCCAGTTGTATGAGTGCAGAGGGATCTCAGAATTCCAGGTTATCCAGATAAATGTTTCCTCTCTCCTAATAGTCACATTCCTATGCTTGAAGATCATCAAGACCAATTACTTTCTGGTCAATGCTGTAGGAGTACTGCCAAGATTAGCATTTAAAGACCTTGTCACTGATTCCTGCAGTTGCTTGGAGGGTTGCCTGATCACCCTAAATCTGTTGATATTGAACATGATCCTAGGAAGTTGATACTAAAATGTAATTTTGAAGCAAAACAGTCAGATTTATAGCCTAATAAAGGACCCCATCACTGGTCAAATTTTGGTAGTAATTTCCCTTGGCATGCTATGGAGATGCAATTGTTAAAATTCTTCTTCCAGTGGTGAATTGAGATGAGATAGATGTGGAAGACAAGGTGTGTTCAGGGAAATTTCAACCATTTGGGAGTTTCAATAAAAGCAGTAATTATAAAGAATATGGAATTGCTATGACACTTGCTGGATGTCATTGATTCATTGCAGAAAGGTTTTGAGTAATTAATAAGCCATAAAGTCTGGTACACAGCATATAAAGGAGTCTTACCTCCTATAACTACAGACCAGAAAAAATGATTATCAAGGTGGTAGAGCTCCAGCAAAGATTAAATTCTCAACAGCAGAAAATGCATTATTCCAAGACCATAAGCCCGATTAGGATATGCTTAGATTCTTAGAATCAGTATGGGCACATATGGCTTCATGAACTTAAATTCTGAATTCCCAGGTTTAGTCAAAACACTTTGGCCATTCAGAAATTACTTCTCCCTGTTTAAGATAATACACTCCATTACTTGAAGACCATACAGAAGTTCCTTCCTTCCAAGAAAACACATGACTCCTCATGATAATACCACTCCCTCTTGGCCATCAGACTGAGGCAGGAGATAGATGGGCTCCAGGCTAGGCATTTACAACTGGCCTCCTGTTTACATTTCTTGGGACAGGAAAAAGATGGGCTTCATGCTGGACACTTACAATTAGCCTCCTGTGTGCATTTCCTGAGATAGGAGGTAGGTGGGCTCCAGGTTAGATATTTACAACCAGCCTCCTGTTTGCCCTTTGAAATAGAAATAACAAAAGCAGGGTAAATAGCCAGGCATTGTCTCCTGAGGACACTTTAAATAACAGTCATGGCAGGAACAGTGAGGGGCTAAACCCTGTTGGAGTAAAAGATCAAGTGGTCACATATTTCCCATCCTTCAGGTAAGGGAGACACTGCACATGTGCAGAAAGGCTCCTTGGAGGTCAAAATAGGAGGGATTACCACCCCATAATATGTGATGCCAACCCCCCCATCCCCCTCCCATAGCCCTCTGGGCTGGAATCCATCTTGGAAAAATTCCCTCAAGTATGTTGGGGAGGGTCCTAGGGTAGGTCGGGGGTGGAAGATGAAACCAGATAATTGGCCAAAAGTAAACAAAGACCCGGAAGAACTGTCCTATATAAATGATTTAAATGCCTCTTTACTGCACTCCTCCTCGTTAGGGGTACATCTCTGCCTTGCTTCTGTCTTAACTAAACAAACTGTTTCTCTGTGTGCTCTCCCACTTGTGGTGCTGTGTCTCTAATAATAAACTTTGTACCTGTTTTAACAATTTTTGCCTCCTTGAGAAATGCATTTTTCAATGGGGGCAAGAACCAGGGAAAATTTGCTTATAGCCTCTTGCCCTTGCTGTTCTAGTGGCTAGGATTCCTGGTTTTCATTCAGGATACCCAGGTTCAATACCTGGGCAGGGAACTAAGATCTCACTTCAAGCCACCACTCACTGTCACTGCCTCTCTGAGATCAAGACTAATACTAGAGTCAGGTCACAACATAACCCTGCTGAGAAAGTGAAAGATATCCTAAGCTTGTAAGGGGACTTTCAACTGAAAACAAACTGCACAACCTAAAAGCTGAGAATTATGTTTTACTCAGTGAACTTTCTGCATACTCAAGCCCATGAGGCAGCCTCTCAGTAAGTAGCTCTGCGGGACTGCTCTGAAGAGGTAAGGGAGAAGCCAGGATATATAGGAATTTTTGCAACCAAAACCAGGTAGTTGGAACACGGAAAGATTACTGTTAATTAAAGAAAAAAAGACACCTCTGGTTAATAAATTTAGCACTTTTCTATGTGTGGGAAGATGCAAGAGTCTGGGCTCATTGAAATCTTCCCTTTGACATGCACCTTAACTATCTAGGGCCAGTCTCCAGTTCTTCTCATCCTGAATCCCCTCAGGGTACACCACAGCAGGCAACTGCAGTGGCTGATGTGTTGATGGCTGCTACAGCCTTTGTTTACTGATATGGGAGGCGACACTTTTGCCCATAGACTCTACACCAAAGGAACTGTAGACCCTAGTACTTAGAGCTCTAGAGTGAAGGAGAGGCTGGATCACTACATGGAAGAAAAGTACAACACCCTAGCAAGAATATATAATAATGATTAATCTGGTTCTTCCTCAAAGGATTTATAGCTGTTTAACTATTTAACTATAATCCAGGAAAGAAGATTACACAAACATTGCAAAAACTGCTAGATGCAGGAAGTGGGTTGACACTGTTACCTGGAAAAGATAACAATTTTTACCTGACAATTCAATTATATTGAATAGTCATTATAGCCATCCTTCCCATTAAGATAGCCAAAGGTCATTGCCAAAGGCATACAGACCACTTAATAAATGAAGCCCTGGAACAGGTATGACTCACAGGGGCTGATAGGTCTAATAGGTCTACAGAACTACTTGATGGTGATTTCCTTGCTATCCATATGTATAATGCTTGGTGGTTTTTATCGCTGTTCATTTGCAGAAACCCCACATTGCTTCCTTAATCTGTGAGGTAAGAGATCCTATGGAAAAAGCCAAGTGCAAGCCTCAGAAACTAACCCTCTTCTCACGAAGACAGTAAATCAAGAGCACTGTAGTATCCTGGAAGGAATGGCAGGGATTAAAGCTACTTTTTAGGCCTAATGGATGCTGAAATTGTGGCCTTATTATATTTGCTTTCATTCAATCGTCTGGCACCTACAAAAGACAGATATATCCTTACAGATATCAAAGTGCACTATCAGAAACTCAAACAAATAGCAGCCTCAATTACAGTACCTGCCCCAGTTGTGTTATACCAACTAGAGAATATTAACACAGATTCCGATAGTTTGTATACAGTCATTAATTGGGAAAATGTGTCCTTTTTCATTGCAATCAAGTGATTGAGCAGAAGAGGAAGCAGTTTTCATCTGCATGGTGTATTGGTTTTCTGGGACTGCTTTAACAAATTACCACAAACTCGGTGACTTAAAACAGAAACTTATCCTCTCACAGTTCTGGAAGACTGAAATCTGAAGTGAAGGTGTCAGTGGGGTTGGTCCTTTCTGAAGGTTCTGAGGGAGAATCAGTTCATGCCTCTCTCCTAGATTTTGGTGTTTACCGCAGTGCCTGCCATTCCATGGCTTGTAGATGCGGTCACTTCTATAGAGCCTTGGTATTCACATGGAGTCCCTAACTGTCTCTGCTTTCTGTTTTTATAAGCATTGCAGTCATTGGATTAGAGCCCACTCTAATCCAATTATGACCTCATTTTAGCTGACTAATTACATCTACAAAGATTCAAACAAGGTAACATTCTGATGTTCTGGGTAGACATGAATTTTAGGGGGGAATTATTCAACCTAGTACACTTGGTATTGTCCACAGTACACATTTTCAGCCCTACCCTCTGTAAAATTCTAGCACTAAGGGAAATTCAACCAGTTAGACATTCTACACACATCCATTGGTTGACTATATGGGTAACATAATTTGCTGGATCATAACATCTGGTTATATGAGCATGAAATAGCAAGCAAATTGGAGTCTTTTGAATTACATATGTGCTTCATAGGGTGGGAACTAAGCTCTATGACATTTTGGGGGGCATCTACCACTTCAACTACATTTTTAGGTTTTATTTATTTTTAAAATTGAAGTATAGTTGATTTACAACATCATATTAGTTTAAGTGTAGAACATAGCAACTCAATATTTTTATAGATTACACTCCATTTAAAGTCACCACAAAATAATGGCTATATTCCCCTGTGCTGTACAATAATCAGCAATAATAAAATACTTCCCTATGACTTATCCATTTTATACATAGTAGTTTGTACCTCTCAATCACCTACCCCCATCCCAACTCCCTTCCCTGCCCCCCCACTGGTAACCACTAGTCTGTTTTCTATATTTGTGAGTCTGTTTCTGTTTTGCTCTATTCATTATGTTTTTAGATTCCACCTATAAGTGATAACATACAGTGTTTTTCTTTCTCTGTCTGACTGATTTCATTAAGCATAATACCCTCTAGACCCAACCATGTTGTTTCAAATGGCAGAATTTCATTTTTTTTTATGGCTGAGTATTATTTCCATTATATACATTTGTTGATGGATGCTTAGGTTGCTTCCATATCTTGGCTATTGTAAATAATGCAGCTGTGAACATTGGAGTGCATGTCTCGTTTGAATTACTGTTTTCCTTTTCTTCAAGTATATACCCAAGAATTGCTGGAAAATAAGGTAGTTCTATTTTTAGTTTTTAAGGAACCTCCATACTATTTTCCATAGTGGCTGCACTGATCTACATTCCCATCAACAGAGTACTAGGGTTTTCTTTCCTCCACATCTTCATCAATGTTTATTGTTTATAGACTTTTTGATAATAGCCTTTTTGACAGGTGTGAGGTGATATCTCATTGTAGATTTGATTTGCATTTCTCTGATAATTAACAATGTTGAGCATCTTTTCATGTGCTTATTGGCCATCAGTATATCCTCTTTGGAAAAATGTCTATTCAGGCCCTTTGCCCATTTTTTAATTGGGTTGTTTGCTTTTTTGATATTGAGTTGTACACATTTTTAGTCATGTGGGTAATGGGGAATAAAGAAACATTGTATCTAAAGAAACACAATAACAACAACAAAACCTAATTATTGCATTTCTCAGTCCCTACCAATAAGATATAATAAAATGCTATCTTGAACTTTTTGGATTCTGAAGGTGGCACATTCCATACTTAGCTGGGCACTTTTAACCTATGTGTCAAGTTGTATGGAAATTTGTCAGTTTTTAAAAAGGCCTGGAAGAGAAACATTTCTACTGCAGACCAGTCAGTGGTGCAAGTAGCCAGCTCGTTAGGCAGTCATCACATTTCAGACACTATGACTCTAAAATTGTGTGTGGTGAATATTCATGTTATATGAAGCTCATAGCAACACAAAATAAGAGAATCAAAAGAGAGACACCTAGGCTTTTAAAGAAGCAGAAGAATAGAAGCTCTTGTGGTAGGACAGAAATACAGATAAAGAGCATGAACAGTGTCATAGGACAGGTTTTCTGGCAAATAAATTCTCAGGCAGAAATTTGAATACAGCAGGCTTACTGGGGAGGACTCTAGGGAATCTAATCTATAAGGAGTGAGGATTGGGCAGAAAGGGTAGTTGAATTGCTATACACTTAGAACAGAGCCCAGTTGATCTTACAGGGAGCTCTGGAGCTGGGATATTCCTTCAAATCATCTTAAATGGAGGCATGTTACCGAACTCAGGTTCAGCTGCTCACCACTTGAAAGACAATACTTGAGAGACAAGTACTGGTTGGAAAAGGAAAGGTTGCTTTATATGGGAGGTCATCAGCCTGCGGAGTAGACAAATTCCTGTCCCAGAACCAACTCCAAAGATTCCCCATCCATTAACACACTCCCATCCAGTTTTCTTTTCTTCCCTTTTTCCTTCACATGTTTTAGAGCTGCCTGGTGATGTGATCATTCTCTCAGCCTCCCCCAGGTCCCTCCAAATTTCCAATCACAGACATTTCCCATAATAACTGTCTTGCATGTCCATCTGGACTAACAAACCCTCCCATTTATATCACTGTTTCTAATAGTCCAATAAAAATTTTTAATCTTACTAGGACTTACAATTTATTGACTTCATAACCAATCCCCTCACTTCCATTCTTATACAGTTTACACTATCCTTGTTTATATTCACTCCCTTGCATAATCTTCAAATTATTTTCTCTTCTTTATATAAACTCATTCTCTGGATTCTATCATCCCCCAGCCCATGGCTTTAAATACCATGCCTCTGCATATGTATACCAAACTTATACTACTACCTGTTCCATCCTTCCTTGTGAATCCAATACCATTGAATGAATTTCCATTTTAATATCTAATAGGCAGATCAAATTTAACCTGTTCAAAATTGAACTCCTGATCCAGCTGCCAACCTGATTCCTTTACAATTTTTCTGATTTTAGTAATTAGCAAATTAATTTGTACAGCTGCCTGGATTAAAATTCCTTTTTCTTTCATATCCTGAATATTCCAAATGTGACCAGTTCTCAACCTCTTCACTGTTATGCACCAGTCCAAGACACAATAATTTATTTCCTGCATTAATATAATCACTTCCTAATTATCTCCTGTGTTCTACTCTTGCTTTCCTATAATATGTTCTCATCACTGTAGCCAGAATTATCCTCTAGGAATAGAAGTCAGACATCGCCTCTGCTTAAAACATCCCCAAGGATTTTCCTCACTTAAAAGATTAAGTCCTTCAGATAATCTGTGACCTTATGGAGCCAGCCTCTCTGACTAGAGCTACTAGTCTCCCCTCCTTCATTCACTCCTATAACACTGGCCTTCTTGCTACTACTGAAACACACCAGGCATACTCTTTCCTTAGATCTTTGTACTTGCTACTTCCTCTGAATATATTGCTTTTTCTTTAAATACTCATATTGCTACCTCCTTATCTTCATTAAAGATTTGCTTAAATCTTACCTTCAATATTTCTTGACAATTGTTCTAAAAATCGCTCCTCCTCAATCACTCTGGTATTCATTCTTTCTTTATATTTTCTCTATAGTACTTAGTTCTACCATTCTCTTTTACTTATTTATTTAGTTAGTCAATTATCTGCCTCAATTTTGCTAGCATTTCTAGTTTTGTTCAAATATTCTATATTCCTTCTGAATTTTGTCAACTCATTATATTAAGTACTGAGAGAAAATGGATCTTTTTATTTCTTTGCTTAGTTTTCAACTTTTACTTCATATATTTTGAAGTTGTTATGAGACGTACCCATATTAAGCCTGTTCTAGCTTCTAGATAAATTAACTATTTTATCATTATGAGTTATTTCTTTTATCTTTGATACTAACCACTGTCTTGAAGTCCACTTTATTCAATATTAATAGAGCCATTCAAATTTCTTATTTTTTATATTTGCATGGTAATATCTTCCATTTTTTTTTGTTTTCAACTTGTGTATATCTCTGTATTTAACATGCAACTTTTGTAGCCGTCATATTTTCAAGATCTTGTAATTTCCTCTATCTGATAATCTCTATCTTTTAGTTGCAATGGTTGTTCTATTTACATTTAATGCAGTTAGAAATATATTTAGGTTTAAATCTAACATCTTGCATTTTTTTTTCTATTTTCCCCAAGTAATCTTTACAATTTTATTGTTTTGCTTCCTTCTTTTTCTGTCCTTCTTTTTAATTTTTTTCTAAGTTAATTAGCAATTAAAAATATTATTCTAACTCCACTATTCTCTTTGCAGCTTACAATTTTGTCCTTTTTGAAGTGGTTGCTCTAATATTTTATTCAATATAAACACACAAAAAAACATTTTAGCAATAGTAATCCCTTTTTTTCCCAGAATTCATCAGTTGTTTACATTTTGTCTTATTTGCTTTCTCTCCATTTTTTTCTCTCAATTTTTTCTACTACTCCTTTCCATTTGTCAATAATCAATAATTTGCAGGGAGATACATTAGTATTATGTAAATATTTCATTCTTTATCAAAATTTCAACCACAAGTTTTATCATTCATTAATAATATTTAACTCCATCATTTATTCCTTAATTTTTAGTTTTATTTTTCCTCCATGTATTTATAGATTCATGTACTTATTTATATCACTACAGAGTTTTATTTTGTTCAATAAGTTAAAATCCATTGCCATCATTGTTATTTTGATGCTCAAATTGTTCCAGATGTGGGCAACAGGAAGCACTTCAGTCTGGCTCCTGTGTACTTCTGATACATGCCCATCATTCTATGAGCACTTCCTTATTTATGTTACAACAGTTTGTCCCAGATACATCTTATTCATTCATTGACCCAGGCATGAAATCAGCCTTCTCTTTAAGGAATTTTGGTTCCTTTTCAAGAAAAATTATATTTAGAAACCAAGATATTGGTTCTGGATACGTTCTTTACTGGTGGCATGACATTGATTCCAAAGCCTCTAGAAAATAAAGATAGACAGAAACAGACAGATTAAGGTATATAGATATGTATACAAGTTTCTTTGTCAAAAACTGATTTCTTACTAATATCTCCAATTCCATTTCAACCTCAAAACGTAAATTCTAGTCTTCTTCTTTTCTTAATTATAATACTCCTTTCCAGCAGTGAGAAAAATGATTAACTTTAACTCCATACATTTGCTCATTTATTCAAACATAAGAAATACAGAAATTAACTTGCCAATTTAACTCATATACCACTGGAATAAGCAAATCTAATAACTAGAGTTCAATATTTGTTTAAAAAATTAAGTTACATTTTACTTATAGTATAATTTGAGGTAAAAAAGATTGATATATCAGTAACAACTCTGAATCCAGTTTTATGAGCATAGACAATCTAGTTGTTTGAGAGTCTCAGTTTCCTCAACTAAAATTTAACTACCAACAACACCTGACTATCTTTTTTACAATTGCTCTAATGTAAACTGAAGATGACATTAATAATCAAAGAAGCAACAAAATACCCATCTGAATGTTTCAAAGGCAGTTCATTTTTGCCTTTTCTTGGTACTACATTCAAGAAGTCTCTTCACAGAGGGGGTATTATCTGTGTGGCTAGGTTACTCTAGTTTCTTACTTTTATTTGATGTCTTATGGGGACACACACTTATAGAACATTTAAGAAAAATACTATTGCAAATATTTCTTTGACATCATAGGAGGAGTTGGAAAAATTAATAACTTCTATTCTTATCAATCTCTGAAAGCCTACATTAATTTCTGTCTTTCAGCAGGTCAGTGACCACCTTCACTAAGTAGTTTAGTGATGAAGAGGACACCAAGAAAACAAAGAAGTGAATGATCAATGTTAGTGCAGGGCACTTGAAAAAGATAAGTAGTAAAACATCCCACTGTGTATAAAAGGCATAGATGACAAGCAGAAATCAAGACACGAAAGCTTCAGGGAAAAAGACAAATTCTAAAAGGAGAAAAACAAACAAAAACTCCCAACTTTTATTTATTTTATTTTTATAAATTTATTTGTTTTTATTTTTGGCTGCATTGGATCTTCGTTGCTGCATGTGGGATTTCTCTAGTTGCAGCGAGAAGGGGCTACTCTTCACTGTGGTGCGTGGGCCTCTCTTCTTGCAGAGCATGGGTTCTAGGTGAATGGGCTTCAGTAGTTGTGGCACGTGGGCTCAGTAGTTGTGGCTCGTGTGCTGTAGAGTGCAGGCTTAGCAGCTGTGACACACGACCTTAGCTGCTTCACCGCATGTGGGATCCTCTTGTACCAGGGATCGAACCCGTGTCATCTACATTGGCAGGTGGATTCTTAAGCACTGTGTCACCAGGAAAGCCCCAAATTTTAAAATAAATACTATCAGTGAAAACTGAAATCTTTCATTGATGGGTAGAATGTGTTTTATGACCATGCTTCTGAATAATCAATACTATTATTTCCTCCAATGTATGCTACCTAAATGGATATTTTATAGTATATTTCATACAGATAGATTTTTTAAGTTCTATTTAAAACATCAATATTTCAAGTACATTTTTGCTTACCAAATTTTTAAATGTAATTAAAATTATCTATTTTTTCAACATTATAATTACACACAATTATACATTTAAATTTTCAAATGCTAAATGCAAATGTTTGCTGACAGTTACCTTTTTTTCCCCATAATCCTATCAATGTTTCCCTTTCTTTCCCCAGATACATAATCATTATCTAACCTATAAAAAGTGTCTCCTTTTGAAAATATAATGGCCACCTAAGATTTTATTCCTAATCAAAATAAAATGATTGTGTAATACCATTAGTTTACTAATCTTCCTCCTTCTCTTTCTTTGTCTATACCTCTATGCTAACAGACTAACTAGAAATGAGTTGATACTATAGCTCTACTGTAAAAGATACACAAATAATAAATAGAAGAATAAGGATACTAAAATAGGAAAAAGTTGGAAAATCTTTATATTTGAGACTAGGAATAAGAGACCAGCAACAACCTTCTGTAGTCATAATATATGTCAGTAATTTATACATACCTACAGTATCTCAAATTATGAAATAGGCTTCCTTTTTCTCAGACAAAAATCTAGTTTTAAAAATTTATATTTCTGTTTCTCCACCACAATATTCTCTCCTGACTTCTTTCCCACAACTGTTATTAATATTTTCTTTGTCTTTTATTACATCAAAAGAAGTACATGTTTGAGTGTGTGTGTGTGTGTGTGTTGAGAAATGATCAAGACAGACCTTAAAATATGTAGACAATAGGTTAGATAAATTGGAAAAAAAATAAATACCAGGGATAATTTAGAAAGACACTTCAATAGTTGAGGAAAAAGAAATGAAGGCTGATTTAGTAGTAGAGAATATTATAGAAATCATCAGAGTGAAAAATAATACTAAGGTTGAATTAAGATTTTGAAACTGAAAGTGGGAGTCAAAAAGAAAGGAAGAATAAAAATTAAAGATTACTCACAGAAAGAAACTGAGTAAACAAAGCAGAGGGGCAAAAGGTGCTGATTCTATCTTTATGGATTAGAGTTGTAAATGATAGTTTCATCACTCTCGACTTTTGGTTTTTACTTTGATCCATCTTGTCTACTCTAAGCCTTATCATCTGTAAAATGTTGATAAAATATCTACCTAGGGCTTCCCTGGTGGCACAGTGGTTGGGAGTCTGCCTGCCGATGCAGGGGACATGGGTTCAAGCCCTGGTCTGGGAGGATCCCGCGTGCCGTGGAGCGGCTGGCTTCGTGAGCCACAATTACTGGGCCTGCGCGTCTGGAGCCTGTGCTCTGCAGCAAGAGAGGCCGCAATAGTGAGAGGCCCGCGCACCGTGTTGAGGAGTGGCCCCCACTTGCCGCAACTAGAGAGAGCCCTCGCACAGAAACGAAGAAGGATTAGAGTTGTAAATGATAGTTTCATCACTCTCGACTTTTGGTTTTTACTTTGATCCATCTTGTCTACTCTAAGCCTTATCATCTGTAAAATGTTGATAAAATATCTACCTAATAAGGTTGGTTGCAGTAGGGATTATATGAGAAAATGTTCCTAAAGCGTGTATTAAAGCATCTACTGATTAATCAGTATTCAATAGATGGTAGTTATAAGATTCCAAAATATTCCTGTCAAAAATAAGTAATTTTTAAGGCAAACATAAATTTCCAGAAAGATAATGACTTGTTCATATCTGAGTAATACCTTATTCATTTCTTTCACCCTGAATAATGTGAGCATTTTTGACTTAAAAGAAGTTAGAGCTTTCAATATACCTTAATATCCTATTAATAGTTTATAACAGTCATGTTATTTCATTTTTGGACCATAGGTCACAAGTCCTTAAAGTGTGTTATTGTGGATATTTTTAAACTAACTTTTAAGTGGGGCTAAATGCATAATCCAAACAAAAACAATTACCTCAGAAGAGAAGTATATACCTTGGACAACAAATGTTTACATTATCTTCATTTGTTTCAAGTAAAATTAAAACATTTAAAACAGCTTTTGTATTATTATATAATAAAGAACAAAGTAAAGATTCAGAGTGGATCCAGAGTAATTGAACCCAGCTTATCATTAATAACTATTAAATGATTTATTGAAAAGTAGTTAATGTGAACGACAAAATGATGAAACAAAGGATGACCTTTCCAAATTTGGTAAAAGTGAAAATATTGAAGCAACTGTTGCCATGGATACTGTGCTCTTACAAGCCTGCTATTTCTCTGGTAGTTAAAAAGTTGTAATAGTCAAAGAAGAAACACCACTTTAACTGTGACATTACCTTACTTTTGAAATTAAAGGTATCCAGTATCTTCCAAAGAAGACTAGATACATTGTTTTAAATACATTGCTTTTCATCTGGGTAATTGAGGGTAATATAATAGGCCTAGAAACTGGCACCTGTCTCTTTCAGCAGGTAGACAGCAACTGAAATTTCCAAGTGCTATTTCTCCCTTTCACTGCTGGCAGTATATGGCTTACCTATGGCATTTCAAACCTGGTTTCCAAAGAAATCAGAAAAGGTGTTTTTGTTTGGTTTTGTTTTGCTTTCTTGGCCCCAAAATTTCATATACAGCAAGTGCAAAAACGAAAGAAAAAGGTATATAAATGCTATGGATTTATTATTTCTGTTCTCTCCTAAGAGAGTTCAGTTTATACAGATTTTTCTTGAATTGTATCATTTTTATTTAGAAACTTGCAATTGAAGTAGGTATCAGGTAGTATCTACCTTACTGCATTGGCTAGAACTTCCAGTGAAACACTGTATGGAAGTGAATATCCTTGCCTTGATCTTGATCTTAGCAGTAAAGTATCAAGTGTTTTACCATTAAATGTGATGCTAGTTCTAGTTTTTTTGTAGATGCCATTTATCAGGTTGAGGAAGTTTCTTCCTATTCCTAGTTTTCTTAAATTTTTGTACACAAAATAGATGTTGAATATTATCAAATGGTATTCTGCATCAATTCAGGTGACTGTAAATACATAGTCAATTTTTTAAAAATTTTGTGATAGGTAATTTACTTTGATTTCTTAATGTTAAACAAAACTTTCAACCTGCAATAAACAACACTTGCTTGTGATGTATTATAATTTTCCTATATTTTTGGATTCAATTTGCTGCTATTTTTTTAATATGTTTTATTGAAGTATAGTTGACTTACAATGATTCTGGTGTTCAGCAAAGTAATTCAGTTAGATATAGTTATAGATAGGTATATATAGATATTCTTTTTCAGATTCCTTTCCACTATAGGTTATTACAAGATACTGAATATAGTTCCCTGTGTATATGGTAGTTCCACAATATTTTGTATATAGGAGACTTACTGTAATTTTTATTTTATATTGGAGTATAGTTGATTTATAATGTTGTGTTAGTTTCAGGCATACAGCAAAGTGATTCAGTTATATATACACATATATCCATTCTTTTTCAGATTTTTTCCTATATAGGTTATTACAGAATATTGGGTAGAGTTCCCTGTGCTATACAGTATCTCCTTGTTGATTATCTATTTTATATATAGTAGTGTGTATATATTAATCTCAATCTCCTAATTTATCACACCCCCCCCACCTTTCCCTTTTGGGAACCATAAGTTTTGTTTGTTTGTTTTTAAATTTTTATTGTAGTACAGTTGATTTACAATGTTGTGTTAGTTTCAGGTGTACAGCCAAGTGAATCAGTTATACATATACATATATCAACTCTTTTTTTTTTTTTAGATTCTTTTCCCATATAGGCCATTACACAGTGTTGAGTAGAGCTTCCTGTACTATACAGCAGGTTCTTATTAGGTATCTATTTTATGTATAGTAGTGTGTATATGTCAGTCTTAATCACCCAATTTATCCCTCCCCCCCATTCCTTGGTAACCATAAGTTTGTTTTCTACATTTGTGGCCCTACTGCTCTTTTGTAAAGAAGTTCATTTGTATCCTTTTTTTTTTTGATAGATTCCACATATAAGTGATATCATATATTTGTCTTTCTGTATCTGACTTACTTCACTCTGTATGACAATCACTAAGTCCATCCATGTTGCTGCAAAGAGCATTGTATTATTTTGTTCTTTTTTATGGCTGAGCAATATTCAATTGTATATATGTACCATATCTTCTTTATCCATTCCTCTGTTGGTGGACACTTAGGTTGCTTCCATGTCCTGGCTATTGTAAATAGTACTGCAGTGAACATTGTGGTGCATGTATATTTTGAATTATGCTTTTCCCCAGGTATATGCCCAGGAGTGGGATTTCTGGGTCATATGGTAATTCTATTTTTAATTTTTTAAGGAACATCCATAAACTTCTCCATAGTGACTGCAGCAATTTACATTCTCAGCAGCAGTGTAGTAGGGTTCCCTTTTCTCCACACCCTCTCCAGCATTTATTGTTTGTAGAGTTTTTGACGATGGCCATTCTGACTGGTGTGAGGTGATAACTCATTGTAGTTTTGATTTGCATTTCTCTAATGATTAGTGATGTTGAGCATCTTTTCATGTGCTTTTTGGCCATGTCTCTTCAATAAGTGGTGCTGGAAAAACTGGACTACTACATAAAAAAGAATGAAATTAGAACACTCCCTAACACCATACACAAAAATAAACTCAAAATGGATTAAAAAGACCTAAATCTAATGCCAGACACTATAAAACTCTTAGAGGAAAACATGGGCTGAACACTCTTTGAGGTAAATTGCAGCAAGATCTTTTCTGATCCACCTCCTAGAGTAATGAAAATAAAAACAAAAATAAGCAAATGGGATCTAATTAAACTTAAAAGCTTCTGCACAGCAAAGGAAACCATAAACAAAACAAACAAACAAAAAAAAACCCCTCAGAATGGGAGAATATTTACAGATGAAGCAACTGACAAGGGATTAATCTCCAAAATATACAAACAGCTCATGCAGGTCAATATCAAAAAAACAAAACAAAACAAATAACCCGATCAAAAAATGGGCAAAAGATATAAATAGACATTTCTCCAAAGAAAACATACCATAAGTTTGTTTTTGAAGACTGTGAATCTCTTTCTGTTTTATAAATAAGTTCATTTGTATCATTTTTTAGAATCCATATAACTGATATGATATTTGTCTTTGATTTACTTCACTTCATATGATAATCTCTAGGTCCATCCATGTTGCTGCAAATGACATTATTTCATTCTTTTTTATGGCTGAGTAACATTCGATTGCATATATGCACCACATCTGCTTTACAACAGTATGATTTTATTGTTGTCATGTGTATCACTTCAACATTTTTATAAACCCCATGTTACACTGTTACTAGTTTTGCTTTGAACAGTCAATGGTCTCTTAAAGAGATTTAAATGATATCTTTTAAAAATCTTTTATGTTTATTCACATAGTAACCATTTTGTTTTGTTCTTCTTTCCCCTGCATAAATTCTGATTTTCATTTGTTATCAGTTTTCTTTCTTCCTAAAGAACTTCCTTTACTTCTTGTAGTGTGATTCTGCTGGAGATTCTTTCTTTCAGACTTCATACTTCTGAAAATGCGTTACTGAAAATACTTCCCCTGATTGTTTGAAATATATTTTAACTGTGTATAGACTCCAAGGTTGATAAGTTTTTGTTGTTGTTTTTCTTTCCTCACTTTAAAGATTTTGCTCCATTGTCTTTTGTTTTGTATTGTTTTTAGCCAGGAGTCAACTATAATTCTTATCTCTGTGACTCTATATATGGTGTATGTTTCCTCCTTCTACCCTGCACTGCCCTACTTCGGCTATTGTTTAGATTTTCTTCTATCACTACTCCTGAAGAATTCAATTATAGTATGTCTTGCTATCATTATTATTTTTTTATTTCTTGTGCTTCATATTTTTTGAGCCTCCTTAATCTCAAATTTTGCAATTTTGGCTATTATTTTTGTGATGTTTTTTCTGTCCTCCCTCACATTACAAATTTATTAGGCTGCTTGAATTTTTTGGTTCACTCACCAATATTTTATTAACTTTTCTTTTTAACCGTCTTTTTCTCTGGCTTCCATTTGGGATTGTTTCTTGCTATGTATCCATTAACAGTAATCTTTTCTTTTGCAATATCTAATCACTTCTTAATAACATTCAGTACATTTTTTCCTCTGATACATTTTAGCTTTTGCTGTGGACTGAATGTGTTCTCTTAAAATTCATATGCTGAAGTCTAATCCACACTGTGATAGTGTTTGGAGAAGGGACCTTTAGGAAGTAACCAGGTCATAAGCATGGAGCTGTCATGAAGAGGGTCAGAAAACTTTTAAAAGAGACCCCAGGAAGCTTGCTTGCTCCTTTCCACCATGTGAGAGGATAGCCATCTACGAACCAGGAAAAAAGCCCTGGCCAAACACCTAATCTACCATTACCTTTATTTTGGACTTCCTATCCTCCAGAACTGTGATGAATAAATGTTTTTTGTTTGAGCCACCCAATCTATGGTATATTCTTTTACAGTGGCCCTGAATAAGCCAGTTTTTAACCCTTAGAATTGGAAATGTGTAAATGTTCTATCCTCAGTGTAACATTCCATTTTTCCTTTAATTCTGTAAACATGTAGAATAGAGTTATAACAACTGTTAATGTTTTGTCTAATAATTCTATTTGTGAAATTTCTGAATATCTTTCAATCAATTACTTTTTCTTCTCAGTATGGGTTATTTTCTGGTATTTTTCTACTCATTTTCATGTCTGGTAATTTTTGTTTTACTCTCTTGGATGTAAAATATTTTTGTGTTTCTGTAAATATTGTTGAGGTTTGTTAAGGGATGCAGTTAAATTACTTGGAAATAGTATACATCCTTCTTGTCTTTTCATTATCGCTGTTTACTTTTTATTTAGACATGATTTTAGATTTACAAAAGAGTTACAGTGTTAATAAGGAGAGATCCTGTTTAGCTCTAACTCATCTTCTACTAATATTAACATATTACAAAATGACAGTACAATTATCAAACTTGAAATAATATTTGTAAAATATTATTAACTCAATTATAGAGGTTATTCAAAAAATTTTTTTTTTAAACATCTTTATTGGGGTATAATTGCTTTACAATGGTGTGTTAGGTTCTGCTTTATAACAAAGTGAATCAGCTATACATATACATATGTTCCCATATGTCTTCCCTCTTGCG
>NW_020174793.1:4110991-4113499 GCF_003031525.2 Neophocaena asiaeorientalis asiaeorientalis
GGAGGGGCTTCCTAGTGTGTGGAAACTTTTCCTCCTTCACAGCTCCCTCCCACTGGTGCAGGTACCGTCCTTATTCTTTTGTCTCTGTTTTTTCTTTTGCCCTACCCGGGTACGTGGGGAGTTTCTTGCCTTTTGGGAGGTCTGAGGTCTTCTGCCAGCCTTCAGTAGGAGTTCTGTAGGAGTTGTTCCACGTGTGGATGTATTTCTGGTGTATCCGTGGGGAGGAAGGCGATCTCCGCGTCTTACTCTTCCGCCATCTTCCCCCTTTTTCGGTTATTCAAATTTTACCAGTGTTATCACTCTTGCCTTTTTTTCCCTCTCCCCAGGTACAGTTCAGGATTTCTTTTTTTTTTTTTTTTTTAATATTTCTTAGGCAGAGCTGAGCAGAGTTTACTTTAGGGCTAATATTTCCCAACTACTGAGTGAACATTCTTTCGACTGTTCTGCCCAGTGAACCTTGCTTTATGAGATTTCACACACTGGTTAGGGTAAAAAGGAACTACAGCTTTCCCTGTGTGTTCTCTGGAGTTTGTTTACTCTAATCACTTTGAGTTGTTTCCCCAGACTGTAGTAGTTTCCTCATATACATATGCTGATCAACACTCAGCTGAAGAATTGAGGAGAACCCTCTTCAGATCTCTGGAGGTTTATTTCCATATAACTCTCTTTTCTTTGGAACTCTGCGCTATGAAATTTAATCCTCTTGGCTTTAGTATGTATCCATCTCCTCTCATCACCTCAGTGAGAAGACACAAATTTCTTAGAATCTTCCTACACTGCAGCCTGGAAACTCTCTAGGCATGAAGCTTGGGCGATTATAAGTCTCACATTTTTTTGTGTCCTATCTCTCGATGGTCACTGTCCTCCCTACCTGATAACCAATTTCTGTAAAACCATTATTTGGTATATTTTAATTATGTTTTAGGTTTTTAAAAGATAGGTTGGTAAATCTGACCTCTGTTATTCCTCTGTCATAAATAAGTAGAAGTCATTTTTAAATTTATATTCATCCAAATGATGACTATCTCTGCTTATGTTAGGCACCTGGGAGACACCAAAAAATGTAGATTATTTCAAACTAAATTTTAAGCTTGGTTTTAGTGGAATGTACACCTTTAAATCAAATTTAGGTGAAGGTGTCTCCAGTAGCTTCTTCTACAGGCCTTTGGGGGATACTCAGGATTAAAACGGGAGAGAGGTTAGTCTGACATTACACCCTACTGGTATCCAAATTTGCTTTCTAACTTTATCCTATTTAGAATGCTATTAAGTTCTAACTTCATGTAATTTGGGATTGAAAAATCATTAATGAAATGAATTAATTCTTTCTTATTTATTCTCAAATTTAAGATTTTGTTTTTTAAATAGCCATGAACTATCATCAAGAAGACAAGTGATAACAAATGCTAGTAAGGCTGTGGAGAAAAGAAACCCCAGTGCACTGTTGGTTGGATTGTAAATTGGTACAGCCACCATGGAAAACAATATGGAGGCTCCTCAAAAAATCAAAGCTATAACTACCATATGATCCAGTAACTCCACTTCTGGGAATATACCTGAAAGAAACAAAACCATTATGTCAAAGAGACATCTGTACCCCCATTTTCATAGCAGCATGATTTTGAATAGCCAAGACATGGAAAAAACAAGAAAGCAACAACAACTAAGATAGATGAATGGCTAAGAAAATGTAGTGTATATGGAATGGAATATTATTCTGCCATAAAAATGAAGGAATTCCTCCCACTTGTGCCAAAATGTTTGTATCTTAAGGGCATTATATTTAGTAAAATAAATGAGACTGAGAGAGACAAACACTGTATCATTGCTCTTGTGTGTAAAATTTTTTTAAAAAAGAACCAAAAAAGCAGATGGTAAAAGACATCAGATGTGTTGTTACCAGATGCAGGGCATGGAGGGAGAGGAAATTGAATGAAGGTGGACAAAAGGTACAAAATTGCAGTTTAAGATAAATAAGTACTAGGGATGTAATGTACAATAGGATGACTATACTTAACACTGCTTTATAGTATTTATGAAAGTTGTAAAAAGAATAAATGCCAAGAGTTCACATCACAAGAAAAATATTTTTCTTTTATTTGTACTTAGATGATGGATGTTAACTGAACTTATTGTGGTAACCATTTTACAACATATGTAAGTCAAATTATTATGCTGTATAACATTAATTTATACAGTGCTGTATATCAATTATATCTCAGTAAAAGTGGAAAAATTAAACCAAAGTAAATTAAATAGCCATGAAACAATATAAAAATACATAGTATATATATTATGTTATATGTAACATTATGTCATATATATAATATAAAATACATCATATATTGCATATATTATTTAATATCATATTTTCTATATTGCAGCCATTATATGTGCAATTTATATTATATATTAAATATACAATTATTACATACATATATGTTAAACATATGCCATATATATATGTAATATATTTCAGCATTTAATAGTTCTGGAAATGATGGATTC
>NW_020174793.1:4113558-4183346 GCF_003031525.2 Neophocaena asiaeorientalis asiaeorientalis
CCAGTATAATATTTTTAAATCCTAAGTCATCCTAAGTCTCTGGGTGAGAGGTAAGGGAGCAAATTCTTGTGGCATGATAATTTGTTTTATTTATATACATTGCTGGTTTTAGCTTCCTAATAATTTAAGAATTTTTGCATCTATTTCCATAATTGAAATTGCTTTTGTTTGGTTTTTACATCAAGTCATAAAACGTTGTATAAAGTTTATACATATGTTTATACAACCAAATTCAACTCATAAAAGGTTGTATAAGGTTTTATAAACTTGGTACAGCCTTTAACTTTAATCTTAGAAATAATTTTCCTGGAAACTCTCTTACATAGATTTCTTTTTCCATATTCAATTTGAGGTTAATTGTAGTAACTAAAATTTAATATCTATGTCTTTCTTCATATATATATATATATATGTGTGTGTGTATATCTATATCATATAGTACTCTTCATATACATGTATTCATATATATATTCATATAATATATAAATCTATATATAATGAAACTATATACCAATATAATTCTCTCTTTAGATCTCTCTCACTACTCATATATCACACATACACATGCCATACATATACATACATATACACACAGTAATATGTATATATATATATATATATATATATCCACTATCTACAAGAAATAGTCACTTTGATCAAGAACAAACATTTTAAAATCAATACAAATATTACTAAAATCATCAACTTCAAATAGTCCCTACACTTTTGGCACAATAATCTATATCTTGGAATGTGGCACTAATTGCCCAACAGAGAAATGTAAACATCTCTACTTTTTTTTCTCTCTTTCCCTCACATTTATACTACTATTACCAAATTCTACAAACCTCCAAAAATATTTTGCATATCACAGCCTACAAATATACAAAATCCTTGCCATTTTCTTCATGATCACTGACACTTCTTAATGTTCACTTACTAATTACGAACTCATCTTTTATAGTATAATTAAAGAGATCTCCCAAACTGCAAATTTTATATTATTCATTTCATTAAATTATTCAGAGGTTTCAGATTCTTTCATACAAAGTTCTCCATGAAATCACTCAATTACTTCTCCAGCAACACATGCACCAACTATTCCTCACATCTTAAAATTCTGCAAATTTGTCATGATCTCACCTAAATCTTAGCCTTCTATCAAATCCTTTCTCCTTCATATACACTACCTCCTCAAACTCAAATTTATCCTTCTTTACTTGAGATGTCCTCAGAGAAGTCTCTCTGATACCTTATACATTGGGTTTATGTTTAAACAATTTATCAATTCCATTGTCATAATCCCAGTCATACTTCAGTGTTATTATTTGATCAATGTCTATCTTTCATGCTATGGTGTGAGGCCTGTAAAAACATGTAGGACAGTCATCCTTAACATTCTATTGTCTATGTGTAGGATGATGTGTGGAATATAAATGGTCCTTGATTCTTGAATTAACAGGACATTATTAGAACAAAAAAGAAGAACTGTTAAATTAATACAATACTATAGAGGAAAGATGAATTGGGGGGGTAAAGTTTGAGGAAAGACTTTATGGATAGACAATTTTTAGCTGGGTATTGGGTGCTGAATGATAGGTATAGATTATGAAAATGAGGTCATGTGAAAACATGGAAAAAGAACTTGTAAATGTATGAAGTCAGTATAATATATTTCACATATGAGAATAATAAAAAAAAAAAGTTTGGCTGGAATGTGGAGGCTGTGAAAGGAAAGAGTTGGGGAGAATATATTTGAAAATGAAGATTTTTTTTCTTACACACTGTAGAGGTTATGGAATAGTTAAAAAATGAAAAGAAATTTTTAGGAGCCAGCTGAAAATTTGGGGAAGAAAATTAACTAAATCATTGTCAGTTTAATGCTATAAAATACTGATATGAAATTATAAAATTTCATATATGTGACATATATATATGATCATATATATATATATATATATATATATATGATGTAAACATTACCCTTGATTTCTTTTGAGAAGTAATTTACAGGCTATATAATGATTGTTTATATCCTTATAATTCTGCTGAAATTAACTATTTGCTTTTATATCCCATTTTCCCAAATTTCTGTGCAAATATATTCATATGGATAATTCAAACACACATATTCTTAAATTTATTTTATTTATTTATTTTTGGCTGGCATTGGGTCTTCGTTGCTGTGCATGGGCTTTCTCTAGCTGCGGTGAGTGGGCTTCTCATTGTGGTGGCTTCTCTTGTTATGGAGCACAGGCTCTAGGCATGTGGGATCAGTAGTTGTGGCTCACAGGCCTAGTTGCTCTACAGCATGTGGAATCTTCCCAGACCTGGGCTCGAACTGGTGTTGCCTGCATTGGCAGGCAGATTCTTAACCACTGTGCAACCAGGGTAGTCCCAAACACATATATTCTTGCTAAAGAAAATATTATGTTTAGAAAAGAACCTAGTATCCCTCCAAGTCTAAATTACAAAAAAAAAGTTTAATGTGAAATATAGGAATAATTGGCCAATTCTTCACTGTAGGAGATCTCTCCTTAGTAAAGCATAGAGTCAGAAATTTCAAGTTATTTGAACTGTAATTAATATCTTATAGCATTACAGAGATAAATCCAAAAAAAGAAAAAAGAAACTACCCTAGTGACTTCACTTTTTCTTGGCAAAGCAGTCTTTGGGGCAACAATTATCTTAATTAACTTAAATAATGGTTTGCTGGTTCCAGAACCTAAGACAGGAAGGCTGTCCTGGGAACCCTGGAAACACTGTGGAGGCAGCATGGTTAAAAAGAAAAGCTTTTTAACAGCAGGTGTGATATGCAGAACTATGTTCATCAAAAACACTGGGCAAGATGAAAGAGATGATTTGAGATGCATCCTTCAAGCTGAATATCCTTTGCTATATCTAAATTGTGATACTAGAAAAGTGATTTACAGAGACAACTGTCTATAAAAGTTCAAACTTTGCATTTCTTCTTTTAAATAAATTAACCCTACTGCTGAAGAGTCTTGATAAAATTTTGTAGAAACAGTGAACAGTAATACATTTTCTCTGACTCAATTTTAGAAGGCACCCATTTAAAACAGTTTAAAGGAGTTGGGATTTTAGATTGGAAGAGTGATATAACTAAAATGTCTGAGAAAGAGAATCAACATATATATATATATGGAAATATATATATATATATAAAATGATATTAAGTACAAAATACTGAATTATCACTTAAGACATAGAAATATGTGTCAGATATGGCTCTCTCAAAGAACTTTAAGTATGATCAAATGAAAGGATATGAATTCATGAAAAATCAAATATCCATAAAATTATTTCAAAACAATAGCAAATTTTATAATATGGTATCTGATTAATTGGGATCATTACACACAAATAAAAAAAGGCATTTTAATTTTGAGAAAAGTGTACCTCAAATAATTGTTTAAATTGATAGACTACTATCTATGAGCTATTAAAATTTAACCATGATTTTTAAAATATATATATTTATGCCTAGCACCATCTAAAGTGCTTACACATAGGCTGTCATTGCCATGTAGTTAAAATCTCATCTAATTTTCATTTTCTTTACCTTATATCCTCTTCATTATTTACTGATACCTATTGTATTCTAGTTAGAAAACAGATGACATACTCCTTTTATGGAGATTCTGGGTGCATTAAAAAATAAGAGGGTAAGGACAAATCAGAAAAGTTCTGTCTTCTTTACATCCCCAGGACCTTGCACTTGCCATATTATCATACTGTTTCTCTTCTTTAAGAAGGTAAAGTATTCGACTTCAAGCACTATATCTATCTTTGTAATAACTGTTTTCTCAGTTCTGAGCATAGAACCTGGTAAATTATTGGAGCTCAACTAATACTGTTGAATGAATAAAATCTAGTACTCCAGGTGTGAGTTTATAAGAACCTAAAGTAAGTAACAAACTAAACAAGAGGGACCAGGCAGTCTTGATAATGAAATTTGACTTCAGGTGATATGAGAGCCGAAAGAAATGAATTTACCAAAGAAAATGCTAGATTTAAAATATGGAAAAGTATAAGAATGATGATATTATTAAAATTGACATAATAATAATGAAAAAATAATTTATAATTCATGGTAGAAGAGTTGAAGACAAGTTTGGTCATGTTGATTGGAGATAATGGTGAAACATTTAGTGGAAATGCTCTAGAGAAATCTTACAAAGCGGGATTGGATTTCGGAAGAGAGGTAAGACTGGAAATACAAATGTAAATTTATTAGCTTTATTTTTTAACATATTAAGGAATGTGTGGAGTTTAATAAGAAAATGATACCTGAAAAGAGAGAGTGTTGGTAGCAATAAGGGGCCTTAACCCTGAGGAAAGTCAATATCTAAGGAGACAAAGGAAGGTAGTAAAGAAGACAGAAACATTAGTGGTGAAAGAATGGGGCAGGTGCAGAGAGCAGTAAATGGTTCTGCTTGGCTTCTATGGAAAATGAGGTCAGTTATATAAATAGAAAGTCACTGGATAGAAAGATTTGGATAGGAAATTTCAAATATGATGATTCTAATCATTTTGCCTTGGGCACAAAATACTGAGTGTCAATATGTGTGACCTCACATTCTGTCAGCACTTTTGTTTTCTTCAAGGCCTAGAAATAGTGGAAGTGGTGAAAAATAGAGAAGAAAAAAATTATAAAACTACAGTTTTGTTAACTGAACAAAATGACTTTGTTCTGGTTGAGCTTGGCATGAAATTTGCATTAATTTTGACTCATTCAGTCTCATACCTTTAATCTTAAAATCAATGTGATTTGCAACCCCCCCCTGCAGTTCTGATTGCATCTTTCTCTTTTGTATATTTAAGCAGCTTGACTGTGGGGGCTTTGTTTTCAGATAAGCCCCAATTCCTTTAAAATAGACAGCAAATCAGCAGAGTATTACGGATAATGACATTGTAATATGTTTGAACTTCAGAGGAGGAAACGTCTGATTGCAGAATTTATTATTTTCTTTTAAATCACTCTAAAAACACTCAGTGAACTGCCATTCAGTCCCAAGTTAGGACTTTAGGTCATTATCTGCTTCGTATGGCAATAATTCTAAAATAATTAAAATAACTGCATGCATCATGTTTCAAATAAAGCTCTTGTGACTGATTTGATTAGTAAATAAAAAGTGTAAGTATATAGTATGTGTTGTGTCAAAAATAATAAATATCTATGTTTTATGATTTATAGATTAATGCATAACCATTTACCATCTATAGGAAAAGTGTCATAGGTCAATCATTCAGGAAGTACTCTACTGCTGTTCTGTGTGAGGAGATTTTTGGGGGGTACTCTCAAAACACTATGGAAAATGTAAAGGAAGCAGGTGTGGACAGAGGGAGAACTTGAGCTGCTAAGAAGTTCCACAGGGAACTCTGGAGCATCACCCCAAATTGCGAGGAAATGACCCAGGCCTTTGTGCCCCACATTAACGAGTCATAGGATGTGATTTGCCCCATGGAGGGGTTGAATTTTGAGTAAGTAAAGATTCCTTTGGGAGCAATTTTTGAACAGGAACTCAGCTGTGTGCTACCATGAAGCAGAATTCCCTGCAGGAGCAATGAGGCTCTAGATTCTTAAGGAAGCCTCTACATCACAGAATCTACCATACAGGGAAGTTGATAAAACTGGGTTTCATGTTTTCAAAATCCTGATTTTCAAGTCTATTTTTTAAGGAAAATTTCCCTTCCCTTTCTTTTCTATGGTGGGCTAAATAAGGAGTTCAAATCTTTGATGTGTCTCTAATCAAGAAGTGAAAGGCTCCCTCTTTTGGAATCTGGGAGTAGCCTCTGACTGCTTTGACCAATAAAATACAGTGGATGTGACACCCTGATGATTCCAGGCCCAGGATTTAAGAAGATGGGCAGGTTTTGTCTCGTTTCTTAAGGACCTAAACTGTCATTTGAAAAGTCTAACTCTCTGAGGAAAACCTCACAGAGGTTTTCTAAACGTACTCTTAAGCAGGGTTTCCCCAACCCCCAGGTTGTGGACAGGTACTGGTCCGTAGCCTGCTAGGAACCAGGCCACACAGCTGGAGGTGAGTGGTGGGTGAGCGAGCAAAGCTTCATCTGTATTTACAGCTACTCCCCATCACTTGCATTACCCCCTGAGCTCTGTCTCCTGTCAGATCAGCAGTGGCATTAGATTCTCACAGGAGCACGAACCCTACTGTGAACTGTATATGGGAGGGATCCAGGTTGCACACTCCTTAGGAGAATCTAATGCTTGATGATCTGAGGTGGAGCTGAGGTGGTGATGCTAGCACTGGGGAGTGGCTGCAAATACAGATTATTATTAGCAGAGAGGATTGACCACACAGACACCATAATAAGTCAATTGCTTGCAGACTCATATGAAATCCCTATCAGTAGTTGGGACCTTAAAGATGGCAGAGGAGTAAGATGTGGAGATCACCTACCACCCCACAAATACATCAAAAATATAGCTACATGTGGAACAACTCCTACAGAATACGTACTGAATGCTGGCAGAAGACCTCAGACTTCCCAAAAGGCAAGAAAATTCCCATGTACCTGGGTAGGGCAAAAGCAAAAAGAAAAAACAGACACAAAAGAATAAGGATAGGACCTGCACCTCTGGGATGGACCTGTGAAGGAGGAAAAGGTTCCACACACTAGGAAGCCCCATTCACTGTCAGAGAGAGTGGGTGGGCTGTGGGGAAGATTTGGAGCATGGAGGAGAGCACAGTAACAGGGGTAAAGAGGGCAAAGAAGAGAGATTCCCACACAGACGATCATTGCCAACCAGCACTCATCAGCCTGAGAGGCTTGTCTGCTCACCCACTAGAGTGGGTGATGAGGTGGTGATGCTAGCACTGGGGAGTGGCTGCAAATACAGATTATTATTAGCAGAGAGGATTGACCACACAGACACCATAATAAGTCAATTGCTTGCAGACTCATATGAAATCCCTATCAGTAGTTGGGACCTTAAAGATGGCAGAGGAGTAAGATGTGGAGATCACCTACCACCCCACAAATACATCAAAAATATAGCTACATGTGGAACAACTCCTACAGAATACGTACTGAATGCTGGCAGAAGACCTCAGACTTCCCAAAAGGCAAGAAAATTCCCATGTACCTGGGTAGGGCAAAAGCAAAAAGAAAAAACAGACACAAAAGAATAAGGATAGGACCTGCACCTCTGGGATGGACCTGTGAAGGAGGAAAAGGTTCCACACACTAGGAAGCCCCATTCACTGTCAGAGAGAGTGGGTGGGCTGTGGGGAAGATTTGGAGCATGGAGGAGAGCACAGTAACAGGGGTAAAGAGGGCAAAGAAGAGAGATTCCCACACAGACGATCATTGCCAACCAGCACTCATCAGCCTGAGAGGCTTGTCTGCTCACCCACTAGAGTGGGTGGGGGCTGGGAGCTAAGGCTTGGGTTTCAGAGGTCAGACCACAGAGAGAGGACTGGGGTCAGCTGCGTGAACACAGCCTGAAGGGGGCTAGTGCACCACAACTAGCTGGGAGGGAGTTGGGGAAAAAGTCTACAACTGCCTAAGAGGCAAGAGACCATTGTTTTGGGGTGCATGAGGAGAGGGGATTCCTTCCCTCTCTGCCCACAGAAGGCAGAGCACTGCCTAAACGAGCTCCAGAGACAGGTGTGTGCTGTGGCTATCAGCTTGGACACAAAGGATGGGCATGAAATGCTAACACTGCTGCTGCAGCCACCAAGAATCCTGTGTGCAAGCACAGGTCACTATCCACACCTCCCCTCCTGGGAGGCTGTGCAGTTAGTAACTGCCAGGGACCCATGATTCAGGGACAACTTACCGAGGAGAACACACAGCGTGCATCAGGCTGTTGCAACGTCACACCTGCCTCTGCTGCCACAGGCTCACCCCGCATTCTGTACTCCTCCCTCCCCCTGGCCTGAGTGAGCCAGAGGCCCCTAATCAGCTGCTGTTCTAACCCCCTCTTCTGTGGGCTGGAACAGATGCCTGTTCTGTATGTAGGGCAACCTACATGCAGAGATGGGGCCAAAACAAAAGCTGAACGTCAGGAGCTGTGCGAAAAAAGAACATAAAGGGAAATTTCTCCGTGCAACCTCAGGATAAGTGGATTAAATCCCCACAACAAACTTGATGTACCCTGAATCTGTGGAATACCTGAATAGACAGTGAATAAACCAAAAAAATTGAGGTGGTGGACTTTGGGAGCAACTGTAGACTTGGGCTTTGCTGTCTGTGTCTGACTTGTTTATGATTTTTAGGTTTATCTTAGTATAGTTTTTAGCTCTTTTTCTTGCTGGTGGATTTGACTATTGGTTTGGTTGCTCTCTTCATTTTTTATTATTATTACATTTTTAAGATATTTTTATTTTAATAATTCTACTTTTAAATTTATTATTATTTTTTCTCCCTTTTCTTCTGAGCCATGTGGCTGACAGGATCTTGGTGCTCCAGCCCAGCGTCAGGCCTGAGCCTCTGAAGTGGGAGAGCCAAGTTCAGGACATTGGACCACCAGAGGCTTCCTGGCCCCATATAATATCAATCGGCGAGAGCTCTCACAGAGATCTCCATCTCAAGGTAAGACCCAGCTCCACCCAATTGCCAGCAAGCTCCAGTTCTGGATGCCACATGCCACACAACTGGCAAGACAGGAAAAAAAATACCCTACCCATTAGCTGAGAGGCTGTCTAAAATCATACTAAGTTAACAGACACCTTGAAACAAACTACTGGAGGCAGCCCTGTCCACAAGAAAGATAAGATCCAGCCCCACCCACCAAGGCACCAGTCCCCTCCATCAGGAAGCCTACACAAGCCACTGAACCAACCTTACCTACTGGGGGCAGGCACTAAAAACAATGGGAATTACGAACATGTGGCCTGTGAAAAGGAGACACCAAACACAGTAAGTTAAGCAAAATGAGAAGACAGAGAAATACATAGCAGATGAAGGAGCAAAGTAAAAACACACCAGACCAAAAAAGGAAAAGGAAATAGGCAGTCAACCTGAAAAATACTTCAGAATAATGATAATAAAGAGATCCAAAATCTTGGAAATGGAATGGAGAAAATACAAGAAACATTTCACAAGGACCTAGAAGAACTAAAGAGTAAACAAATAATGATAAACTACACAATAAATGGAATTAAAACTTCTCTAGAAGGAATCAATAGCAGAATAAATGAGGCAGAAGAATGGATAAATGGCCTGGAAGATAAAATAGTGGAAATAACTACTGCAGAGCAGAGTAAAGAATATTAAGCAAACTATCAAAAGTTAAATACAAAGAAAATATATTAAAAGCAGCAAAGGAAAAGCAACAAATGACACACAAGGGAACCCCCATAAGGTTAAAAGCTTATCTTTCAGCAGAAACTCTGCAAGCCAGAAGGAAGTGGCAGGAAATATTTAAAGTGGTGAAAGGGTAAAACCAACAACCAAGATTACCCAGCAAGGATCTCATTAAGATTCAATGGAGAGGGCTTCCCTGGTGGCGCAGTGGTTGAGAGTCCGCCTGCCAATGCAGGAGACACGGGCTCGTGCCCTGGTCCAGGAAGATCCCACATGCCGCAGAGCAGCTGAGCCTGTGAGCCATGGCCACTGAGCCTGTGCATCCGGAGACTGTGCTCCATAACGGGAGAGGCCACAACAGTGGAGAGACCCACATACTGCAAAAAAAAAAAAAAAAGATTCAATGGAGATATTAAAAGCTTTACAGACAAGCAAAATTAAAAGAATTCAGCACCACCAAACCAGCTTTACAACAAATGCTAAAGGAACTTCTCTAGGCAGGAAACACAAGAGAAGGAAAAGACCTACGAACCCAAAACAAGAAAATGGTAATACATATATACATATTGATAATTAGCTTAAATGTAAATGGATTGAGTGCTCCAAACGAAAGACATAGATTGGTTAAATGGATACAAAAACAAGACCCATATATATACTGTCTACAAGAGACCTACTTCAGGCCTAGGGACACATAAAAACTGAAAGTGAAGGGATGGAAAAAGATATTCCATAAACGGAAATCAAAATAAAACTGGGTAGCAATTCTCATATCAGACAAAATAGACTTTAAAATAAAGACTATTACAAAGAAGGACACTACATAATGATCAAGGGATCAATCCAAGAAGAAGATATAACAATTGTAAATATTTATGCACCCTACATAGGAACACCCCAATACATAAGGAAAATGCAACAGCCATAAAATGGGAAATCGAGAGTAATACACTAACAGTAGGGAATTTTAACACCCCACTTTCACCAATGGACAGATCATGCAAAATGAAAGTAAGTAAGGAAACACAAATTTTAAATGACACATTAAACAAGATAGACTTGATTGATATTAATAGGACATTCCACCCAAAAATAACAGAATACACTTTATTCTCAAGTGCTCATGGAAAATTCCCCAAGATAGATCATATCTCTTGTCACATAACAAGCCTTGGTAAATTTAAGAACTGAAATCATATCAAATAACTTTTCCAACTACAATGCTATGAGACTAGATATCAATTACAGGAAAAATAACTGTAAAAAATACAACACATGGAAGCTAAATAATATGCTACTAAACAACCAAGATAACACTGAAGATATCAAAAAGGAAATCAAAATATACCTAGAAGCAAATGAAAATGAAAACATGAGAACCCAAAACCTGTGGGATACAGCAAAAGCAGTTCTAAGGGGGAAGTTAATAGTGATAGAATCTTACCTCAAGAAAAAAACAAAAATCCCAAAGAAACAACCTATAGTTACACCTAAGCAATTAGAGAAAGAAGAACAAAAATACCCCAAAGTTGGTGGAAGGAAAGCAATCATAAAGATCAGATCAGAAATAAATGAAAAAGAAATGAAGGAAACAATAGCAAAGATCAAAAAAACTGAAAGCTGGTTCTTTGATAAGATAAACAAAATTGATAAACCACTATCTATTCAGACCCATCAAGATAAAATGGGGGAAGACTCAAATCAATAGGATTAGAAATGAAAAAGGAGAAATAACAACTGACACTGCAGAAGTACAAAGGATCATGAGAGATTACTACAAGCAACTATATGCCAATAAAATGGACAACCTAGAAGAAATGGACACATTCTTAGAAAAGCACAACCTTCTGAGACTGAACCAGGAAGTAATAGAAAATATAAACAGACCAATTACAAACACTGAAATTGAAACTGATTAAAAATCTTCCAACTAACAAAAGCCCAGTACCAAATGGCTTCACAGGCGAATTCTATCAAACATTTAGAGAAGAGCTAACATCTATTCTTCTCAAAGTCTTCCAAAATATAGCAGAGAGAGGAACACTCCCAAACTCATTCTAGGAAGCCACCATCACCCTGATATCAAAAGAAAACAAAGATGTCACCAAAAAAGAAAACTATAGGCCAATATCACTGATGAACATAGATGCAAAAATCCTCAACAAAATATTAGCAAACAGAATCCAACAGCACATTAAAAGGATCATACTCCATGAACAAGTAGGGTTTATCCCAGGAATGCAAGGATTCTTCAATATATGCAAATCAATCAATGTGATACCTCATATTAAAAAATTGAAGGATAGAATCCTTATGATAATCTCAATAAATGCAGAAAAAGCTTTTGACAAAATTCAACACTAATTTATGATAAAAAGTCTCCAGAGAGTAGGCAATAAGTTCACTTTCCTCAATATAATTGAGGCCATATATGACAAACACACAGCCAACATCATTCACAGTGGTGAGAAAACTGAAACCATTTCCTCTAAGATCAGGGGCAAGTCAAGGATGCCCACTCTCACCACTATTATTCAACATTGTTTTGGAATTTTTAGCCACAGCAATCAGAGAAGAAAAAGAAATAAAAGGAATCCAAATCGGAAAAGAAGAAGTAAAACTGTCATTGTTTGCAAATGACATGATACTATACATAGAGAATCCTAAAGATGCTACCAGAAAACTACTAGAGCTAATCAATGAATTTGGTAAAGTAGTAGGATACAAAATTAATACAGAGAAATATCTTGCATTCCTATATGTTAACAAGGATAGATCAGAAAGAGAAATTAAGGAAATAATCCCATTCACCATTGCAACAAAAAGAATAAAATAGGAATAAACCTACATAAAGAGACAAAAGACCTGTATGCAGAAAACCATAAGACATTAATGAAAGAAATTAAAGATGATGCAAACAGATGGAGAGATGAACCATGTTTTGGATTGGATGAATCAACATTGTGAATATGGCTATACTACCCAAAGCAATCTACAGATTCAATGGAATCCCTATCAAACTACCAATGGCATTTTTCACAGAACTAGAACAAAAAATTTCACAATTTGTAAGGAAACACAAAAGACTCCAAATAGCCAGAGCAATCTTGTGAAATAAAAATGGAGCTGGAGGAATCAGGCTCCCAGACTTCAGACTATACTACAAAACAACAATAATCAAGACAGTATGGTACTGGCACCAAAACAGAAATATAGTCAATGCAACAAGACAGAAATCCCAGAGATAAACCCATGCACATATGTTCATCTTATCTTTGAAAAAGGAGGCAAGAATATACATTGAGAAAAGACAGCCTCTTCAATAAATGGAGCTGGGAAAACTTGACAGCTACATGTAAAAGAGTGAAGTTAGAACATTTCCTAACATCATACACAAAAATAAACTCAAGATGGTTTAAAGACCTAAACATAAAGCCAGATACTATAAAACTCTTAGAGGAAAGCATTGGAAGAACACCTTTTAACATAAATCTCAGCAAGATCCTTTTGGACCCACATCCTAGAGAAATAGAAATAAAAACAAAAATAAACAAATGGGACCTAAGGAAACTTAAAATCTTTGCACACCAAAGGAAACCATAAACAAGACGAAAAGACAACCCTCAGAATGGGAGAATATATTTGCAAACGAAGAAACTGGCAAAGGATTCATCTCCAAAATATACAAACAGTTCATGCAGCTCAATATAAAATAAACAAACAGCACAATCCAAAAAATGGGCAGAAGACCTAAATAGACATGTCTCCAAAGAAGATATACAGATTGTTAACAAACACATGAAAGGATGCTCAACATCACTAATCATTAGAGAAATGCAAATCAAAACTACGTTGAGGTATCACCTTACACCTTTCAGAATGATCATCATCAAAGAATCTACCAAAAATAAATGCTGGAGGAGGTGTGGAGAAAAGGGAGCCCTCTTGCACTGTTGGTGGGAATGTAAATTGATACAGCCACTATGGGGAACAGTATGGAGGTTCCTTAAAAAACTAAAAATAGAATTATCATATGACCCCACAATGCCACTACTGGGCATATACCCTGAGAAAACCATAATTCAAAAAAATGTCATGTACCACAATGTTCATTGCAGCTCTTTTTACAATAGCCAGGATATGGAAGCAACTTAAGTGTCCATCGACAGATGAATGGATAAAGATGATGTGTCACATACATAACAATGGAATATTAGTCAGCCATAAAATAAACGAAATTGAGTTATTTGTAGTGAGGTGGATGGACGTAGATCTGTCATACATAGTGAAGTAAGTCAGATAGAGAAAAACAAATACCGTATGCTAACACATATATATGGAATCTGAAAAAAAAAAAAAAGGTTCTGTTGAACCTAGGGGCAGGACAGGAATAAAGATGCAGATGTTGAGCGTGGACTTGAGGACACAGAGTTGGGGGAAGGGTAAGCTGGGAAAAAGTGAGAGAGTAGCAATTTCATATATACACTACCAAATGTAAAATAGATAGGTAGTGGGAAGCCACTTCCTAGCACAGGGAGATCAGGTCGGTGCTTTATGACCAACTACACGGGTGAGATAGGGAGGATGGGAGGGAGATGCAAGAGGGAGGGTATGTGGGTATATATATATATATATATATATATATATATATAGAGAGAGAGAGAGAGAGAGAGAGAGAGAGAGAGAGATGATTGACTTTTTTATACAGCAGAAACTAGCACAACATTGTAAAACAATTATACTCCAAGAAAGATGTTAGAAAAAAAATAAAGAAGAAAAAAAATCCTATCAGTGAGTGGCAAGTGAAAACAAGCTCAGGGCTCCCACTTATTTTGCATTATGGTGAATTGTATAACTATTTCGTTATATATTACAATCTAATAGTAATAGAAATAAAGTACATAATAAATGTAATTCGCTTGAATCATCACCAAACCACCGCCCCCCCAGTCTGTGGGAAAATTGTCTTCCATGAAACCAGTCCCTGGTTCCAAAAATGTTGAGGACCGCTGGTCTTAGGCACAGATGATTGTTTAATTTATCATGTTTTCATGAATTCTCTTTCCGATATTACTTAAGCAACACTAAATCTTTCTGAGCCAGGATAGCAAAAATATGCTAATAAGGATACATTATAATTATCCCTCATCTGCCCCCTTGCTGGCTGACCCTCTTTTCTGCTGATCCAGTAAAATATAGTGCTGAGAACTGTATTTTTTCTTATCAGTTAAACTGGAGCCCTGTGATAGAGAAAGAGAGGAGGAGAGAGAGAGGAATAAAAAGAGATAGAAAGAGATAGAGATAAATATAAATTGTATTCAGTGTCTCATTTTATTTGCTGATTCTTACTTATCCAGTCTCAATTTACTTTATGTGCTGGATACGTGGCTTAGCTCTACACAGCCATGTCTTCCAGAATCATATTGAAGTTAATTTATTTTCAAGTTGTCGTTTTTACATAATGTTTTCATAAACCTTAATGTGCAAGAGCAGTGATATTGCAAACAGAGTTTTACACAGCAAATTTTTTCTTTTCTCAATTTCTCACAGTTTTTCTCTTCACAGTGTATAGTTATCTAGTGTCCTAATTCCTACGCTCTCTGCAGGCAGACTCATCACTGGCTCATGATTGGTATGAAACAGGGGTGTCCCAATGTCTTTGGGTTGAAAGCCAACTCTAATGTGTTGGAGACAAGAAAAAGAAGACTCACTTTTGGTAAGTATTTTATTATGCAATCCTTTTTTGAGATTTGAATATTTGATGATAGGATTTGATGTGTAATAATTATTGAGTTTAGTAAAGGATATATTACTAATGTTGCCAATAACTTGAATGCATCAAAATTAAGTGTGAAAGATTACTTAAAATTTTACTTTAGAAAATTGTATTTTAACATTTGTTATGGAAAATTTCAATCATATACGTTAGGAGAAAGAATAGGTCAATGAACTTCCATATACACATCACATAGATTTAGTAATCAATAAATTCAGCCATTCTTTCTCCTTTTTATCCTTAATCTGTTCTTCCTACCCCAGAGTATTTTAGAGAAAATCCAACACTTCACATCATTTCATACATGAGTACAATATTACAGCATGCACCTCTAAAAATAGTTCCTTCTTAAAATGATAGCCATAATATCATTAGTATACATAAAATAACTATATCATGTAATATCTAGGCAGTACTCATAATTTCTTGTTATCACATTATTGTTAGGTTTTTTGAATGTTTAGTTGAATCACGATTCACGCAGTTTAAATATATATTGTCTTTTAAATCTGCATATATCTCTCCTCTTTTCCTTTTTCAGTTTATTTGTTGATAAAATTAGATCAATTTCCTATAAGGGCAACTCCTTTCCTAGAGGATAAAATAAAAGTGACTCAGCAGGTTTACATTCCAATCATCCATACTTTCATCTATCCATATATTAATTTAACACATATGTGTGAATGTCTTTATCTATCTATCTTAGTTATTGTGTATCAATTAATATTTTAGTGTGCAGAGAAATCTATGACACAACTCTAAAGGCAATGGCAGATTTTGTTCTGGTGATATGATAAGGTTTGTGTTTGTGAGAGCAAAGCAATTATAATATAAATATTCCTAGGCTTTCCCTTAACCATGCCAAACAAGGAAGTTTCTGCCTTTGATTACTTAATATTTTTTCTTATTTCTCAAATGCTCAGAAAAGTTACCCTTGACAATTTTTTGAAGGGGACCTCTCTGATGCAGAAACTGAAAGAAATGATAAAGTGTAAAAATTAAGTGTTTAAAGTCTAAGGATCGAAACAGCATAGTCCAGGTGATGGATTATAGTTAGAAAATTATTAAATGCAGTAGGAAGCTAGTATACAGTGATAAATTGGTGAACAAATAAATACTGGATAAATAATGCTATTTTAAATTTCTAGTATATGAGGAAGAGCACCTCTATATGATGACAAAATATTGATTGAATGTGCATTTGAGAGATATAAATGGAAATAAATTGAAGATCATAGAATTTGAGCAAGTCAAGGATTGTGAGCTTCTACGCTGAATGAATCATCCATGGGAGAGTAAAGGCTCCCATAATGATGCACGAGCCAAGGATATAAAGGGAGACTGTAAAGACTGTAAGCCCAGATACAGAAGCTTTCCAAAATAACAAGTTGAAGAAACATTTAGAACCATGTGTTTCTATAGACAAAATGAAATGAGATAGAGAGTATGCAGCAAATGATATGAAAGTACAAAACAAAAAAAACAAATTGTAGGTAAGTTTAGGACAACAGATTAGGAGAGGAATGGAAAGATAAGTCAACTCTATCTCTTTGCTTCTGAGAGAAAATAAGTGTAGAGACATCAATGGATTCCACCTAAACTGAGATTTCAGAAGAGCCTATTTCTTCACACTAAAGGCAGGATTCAATTAAGGTAAGCAATTATAAGAAGCACCAATTAAGACACTGAAGATGTGATTAAATTTATGATGAAAGAATCTTAAGTCTAGCCCTTCCTGCATCATTCCTACTATCGTATTCAATTGATGAGCCCTGGCTGTTGTCATTTCACTAGAACAACAGTTCTCCACTTTCACTGTACCTTTGAATCATCTGATGATGTCTGATTCCCATTCTCAGATTCTGGCTTTAACTTATCTGGGGAACAGCCTGGAACTCAGAACCACTGAACCATTGTGAGCATTCCTAGTGACTAATGTATGTCCTGAAGATCTAACATCAGCCTAGAATAAAATAATCATTAAATATATGTGTTTTTGAAATTATTACAGAAACCAAATCTAGATGAAACCCCAGATCTATTGTGTACTGAGAATGCAATGGTTATTATGATTAATGAGATTGTCACTTTCTCTTTTGGATTATATTGGATTGATTTAAGAGAGACATGGACATATATACACTACCAAATGTAAAATAGATAGTGGGAAGCAGCCGCATAGCACAGGGAGATCAGCTTGGTGCTTTGTGACCATCTTGAGGGGTGGGATAGGGAGGGTGGGAGGGAGGGTGACACAAGAGGGAAGAGATATGGGTATATATGTATATGTATATATATATAACTGATTCACTTTGTTATAAAGCAGAAACTAACACACCATTGTAAAGCAATTATACTCCAATAAAGATATTAAAAAAAGAGAGAGAGTCTTTCACTCTATCAGTATATACTTTTGAAACATTGCACTGAAAAATCTATTTTAGTACTTTCTGCCTAAAGCTAAAAGATTGGTTTCAGCTCCTAAGCTTTTGAAATTTTGAAAGATGCACACTGACTGTAACAGAGCTTGCCAGAAAAAAAAAAAAATGTTCATAGAACTCCAACCCAGAATCTAAACTATAATGTTCTAAATTGGATATAATTATTTCCAAATTCCACAAAGTATGGAACTTTTATTATAGAAAAGCTGGTGTTTACAGAAATTTAGGTTAAAACATAGTGGACATTTAACAAAATCACTAAGAATATAGATTTTGGAGTCAGACAAATCTATTTAAACTCAGCTGTGTTCCTTTCCAGGTGGAAAAGTATTTATCATATCTACATCTTTATTTCCTAGCTTGTAAAATAACAATATGAATACATCATTCATTTAATTGTTGTGAAAGCTAAATGATATATGTGAAATAAATTAGTATTTTGATTAATAATTATTAAATGCTCAATATTAAATATGTATACAAAAGTTAAATAAAAATCTAAGCGCTAAAAGCAAGTAACAAAATTACAGTAATATTTTCTGAAAGATTCCTTATTAACTCCAAAAACATTTATAAAGTACTTACACAAAATGTGCTGTTTTCATGAAGCTAAGTCCTAGTGAAGAAGACAGAAAGTAACCATAAAATCATACAAACACATGTATAATTATAAATTCAAGGAAAAAACCTTAATGTAAGAAGAAGAAAAGGATTTCTATAATAGAAGATAACAAAAGAACCCGAATTGAGCTATGTGTGGGTGAATGAGAAATTTTCCCCTAGGAGGTAATGCTCAAATTAAAGTATAAAGATGAATAAGAGCTCAATAAATAAGGGACTGATAGTGTGTGTTTGTGTGCGTGTGTGCATGTGTGTGTGTTTAACTTATTTAATTTTCCAGAAAGAACTTGAGACTTGTTTTCTGCAAAATAACTTTTCATAATCCACACAGACTCAGAAATAAAGTTAAAGAATCCTGAATTAGAAAATTTCCTATCTGAGTAATTTTCATGACTGATAGGCAAAGCAGAGGAAGATAGATCATCAGGAAATGGAAATCTTAATTGGAAAATAATTGAGAACATTCACAAAGACAAGACTATGATGTGAATCTAAAGATAAGAAATATGAGGAGAGAAAAATAAAATGGTATTCACAATGGGAAAATACAAGTTAATATATAAGCTGAGGTGGTTTTAAATGATTTAAATTAATTCTCCCAAAGTGATGGAAACCAAAATCTAAATACTAGATAAGACTTACAAATTTAACTCTTCATGACTTGAGGGTGAATATCTATGCCCATCATCATGCAGATCTGACCATCACTTTCATCTAATCTTCATCTATGTTTTGAAAACCATTTAAAAAAAATTTTCCCCTACTCTTTGCCTTAAAAGAGACATATTCTCATTATATAATAGAAATCATTCATAAAAAGTACTTATTATTATTTTTAAACTTTACTGTTAAATGGCTTAGATGTTGCAGGTTTTGTACAGAAGATTGTCTGATATGCAGATGATTTCTTTTTCCAAGGCAGCTATTGATAGTATTGATTCCTATTAACTCTTCAAATAAATAAAGAAGAAAGGGCCATTTTCTTCATGACAGAAATTGCAGCCATCACTGGGATAACATATAACAGCTGCTAATAACTCTGCAGACTGGAAACTGCAGTTCAGGGAGAAACTTGGCAGGTGGAATGCAATTACCCAAAGTGGACCTTATCCAGATATGTAGGGTAAACACCCTCCCCCCCCCCATAGATTGATTTCAAATCTTTAACGGCCATAAAAAGACTAGTTATTTCATTTTTTTCTGTCTCACTCAAAATATATCTAGCTTTGTCACATTAAAATAAAATTAAACTTAACTGTGCCAAAAAAAAACAAGCCTAATAATACTATTTCACTTTTGGAGTGTGCTCATATAATATTGACTTATTTTATGCTTTTAATTAAATACTGAATTTCTCTCTCATTCCATATATATATGATATGGAAACAGTATATGATGAATTACAAATAATTTTCTTTTCTTTTTTTGAGGTTGCAAAATAAGCTATTCAAATGAAGTCACTCTCCACAAGGGGTATATTTATTTACCTGATATTAATATCAAACTAATGTGTTAAAAATTACATATACATTTATTTTATTGTGGGACATTAGGTTTCATGACTTGATAGGTGGCTCATATTTTTACAATGAATTCTCTCTTCTTCTGTACCATTACCAGTTTAATCCTAATTTGGGAAATAAATATCTGATGACTGGATTTAAAAAAAAAAAACAAACAAACAAGAACACACACCTTGGTTTTGATCCAGCTTCTGTCACAATGAGTTTAGGGCAGACTTTTCAGATTCTTTTCTACTTTGCAATGTTGCCTCAGAAAATCTTTTAGACTCTCTCATTTTATGTACTGAATTCTATAATTTGCTTATTTTCAGGGGAATACAATCAATGTTTTTTGGTTTATTTTGATTTTGTGGACAATAGTTAACAAATATTTGTGCTCAACAGACTTTTTAATTAATCTTAGAAATTAAAACAATTAAAGATTTCATACAGATATTTGTCTCCCATTGGATTTAAAATCAAGTGTTCCTCTTTATTCTTTTTCTTTTTTTCCCATACACAGTATCTCATTTGTCTGACCATATCTCACTTAGATTTCTTTGGATGTTGTCTTGTCCAGCATTTGACCTTCATTTTATACTTACTTAAAATTTTATTTCACCTGATATATGAACTTGTACTTTCCCAGTATGAATTTCATTTTGTTTTCCTCTACTCATATTTGTTATATTTACTTTCATTGTATTCCTGTCTATGTCAGAGTTCTCAATTCTTCTCATTTTCTTATTACATGAAATTTGATCATTTTAAGTGCAAGTCATATTATCTCATCAGCAACTTCCTAAGATTTTCCTAAATTGACTTCATGTATAGGATTTATTATTTCTATTTAAGTTTTGAACAAATCTCTATCTCTAAGAGTACCATATATGAAGTAGATGTTATTTTAACATCTAGAATGACTACTGTAATGTTCACAGCAATTGCATTACAATATCATTAATATTACCATAACACAGACTTTTTTCCCCATTAAAAATGAATTTGATTGTTTTCTTTCCTCTCAAGTTATGCTTCATTCTGAACTTTCAAAAAAGTTTTAGAACTTTAAGTGGTCCAGGATGTTTACCAGTTCCCTTAATATCCAAAGGTGCCTGTCATCTAGATCTCCTAATTTGCAAGTATTCAAATTTCCCAAGTATACCCTTACATGTGTTTATATTCATTACTCTCTAATTGCTTCAATTATTTCTTATTGTCAGAAAATCAGATAGGCACAATGTCATCATTCTTTCTAATCCTAACATCATTGAAATAGATTTTATAATGGAATATTCCAACTAATTTATGAATAACTCTACACAGTAGTATTTTGTTTTGAATTGAGGACCTTTGAACAACGATGAAGGAAATTGATCTTCATGTTATCATGATCTTAATAAATGTTTTTAAGAATTAGCCAAACCACTTTGATATGAATTTTTTGTCATTGTAATATGGAATTACATTGTATACAAATAAATATCTCACTATCATGAAAATTTTTTATTTAAACACTTAAATTATGGTAAATTAAAATACACCAAATTCTCTGTTTATTATATCATAGATTGATGAGGATACTGTTACTTATTTGGAAGAAATTGTTTTACTAAAGAAGGATTTAAGGAAGTTTTCTACTTATGAATATCAATGAGGCAGGGATTTATTATTAACTATTTAGTATATGATAGGCTTTCTACTAAGCAATAAAGATTCAATGTTGAAGAAGAGAGACTCCTTTTTTATTTCACCTGTAGCCTTCATTCTCTTGGATAAGACAGATTATTAATAAGTAAATAAAATGACATATGAAGTTATGTATGTATCTATGTGGCATCATTACACAAGTGCTGCATTTTTATGACAATGTTAAAAAGAATGAGCACATTCTTTTCGATATGGTATCAGAGAAGGTCTCCCTGAAATCATGATATTTTCAATGATGCTTTAACAACAAAAGAAGGGGGGGTGTTTGTGATGTTGGGAACATACTGAATGTCCATGAAATAGGAAAGAAATTTGATGTGTTCTGGAAACAATGGGGACGTGGCATACAGATGGAGCTTACAGTGATTGAAGCTACCAATGTTTGGAAAAATAGGCAGACATGGATCAATCAACTGATTTATATTTTAAAGTTAACTTTAACTGCTCTTAGAAGATGAATACTAGGAAACAACAATTGCGAAAAGAAAAAAAAAAGAAAATGCTTAGTGAACCCAGATGAAAATTTACTGGGGCTTCTACTAGGATTAAAAACATATGGAAGTGAGTCAGACTGCAAATTCCCTGTGGCAATGGATAGGAGCAGGGTGGCCACTATCACCACTTTTATTCAACATAGTACTAGCAGTCCCAACCAGAGAATCAGGCAAGATAAAAAACTAAAAGTCATCCAGATCAGAAAGGAAAAAGTAAAATTGTCTTTATTTGCAGATGATGCAACCTAAAGACTCAACCAAAAAGAAAAAAAAAAAAAAGTTGTAACTAACAATGAACTCAGTAAATTTATAGGAAGTAAAGTGAGCATATATCAATCTACTGAATTTCTACATGCTAATAATTAAACATCTGAAAAGGAAATAAAGAAAACAATAATATTCACAATAGAATCTAAAACAATAAAATACTTAGAAATAAATTTAACAAAGAAAGTCAAAGATGGCAATGAAAACTATAAGACTTTAATGAAGGAAACTGAAGAACACACAAACAGATGGAAAGATATCCTGTGTTCATGTAACAGAAGAATTAAAATGACCATACAATCCAAAGCCATCAGTAGATTTAATGCAATTCACATCAAAATTCCAATTTTTAAAACAGAAAAAGAAAAAGTTCTGAAATTTGTATGGAATCACAAAAGACCCCAAATAGCCAAAGCAAGTCTTACAAAGGGCAAAGCTGAAGGCTTTGGTCAATGAATCTATGACAAAGGAGGAAAGAATATACAAGGGGAATAAACAGTCTCTTCAATAATTGGTACTGGGAAAACTGGACAGCTGCATGTAAAACAATAAGATTAGAACATTTCCTCACACCATTTACAAAAACAAACTCAAAATGGATTAAGTACCTAAATGTAAGACTTGAAACCATAAAACTCCTACAAGAGAACAAAACACTCTTTGACTCTTTTAATTGAAGCAATATTTTTTTGATCTATCTCCTAAGATAAACAAAATAAAAGGAAAAAAATAAATAAATGGGACCTAATTAAACTTAGGTTTTGCACAGCAAAGAAAACCATCCACAAAATGAATAGAAAAATTATAGAATGGGAGAAAATATTTGCAAATGATATGATCAACAGGGATTAATATCCAAAATATATAAAAAGGTCATACAACTCAAAATCAAAAAAAAAACAACCAAGCAAATATAAAATGGGCAGAAGACCTGAACAGAGACTTTTCCAAAGAAGACACACGGATGGTAAACAGGAATAGGAAAAGATGCTCAACATCCGTAATTATTAGAGAAATGCAAATCAAAGCCACAATAAGATATCACATCACGCCTGTCAGAATGGCAGTCATCAAAATATCTACAAATAACAAATGTTGGTGAGGTTGTGGAGAATAGGTAACTCTTGTACCCTGTTTGTGGGAATGTAAATTGGTGCAGTCACTATGGAAAACAGTTTGGTCATTCCTCAACAAATTAAAGATATAACTACTATATGATTGAGCAATTCTACTCCTGGGTATATAACCAGTAAAATGAAAACACTAATTCAAAAAGATACATGCACCTCAATGTTTATAGCAGCACTGTTTACAATAACCCAGATATGGAAGCAACCTAGGGTCCATCAACAGATGAATTAATAAAGAAGATATGATATCATATATCATATACATATATATATACTCATATACACACACAATGGATTATTACTCAGCCATATAAAATAATGAAAATCTGCCATTTGCAGGAATTTGGATAGACCTAGAGAATATTATGCTTAGTGAAATAAGTCAGACAGATAAAGACAAATACTGTGTAATATCACTTATATGTGGAATCTAAAAAATAATACAAAGGATTTATATAGCAAAACAGAAAGAGACTCAGATACAGAAAAGAAACTAGTGGTTACTAGACGTGAGAGGGAAAGTGGGAGGGTCAAGTTAAAGGTATGGATTAAGAAGATACAAACTAATATGCATAAAATAAATAAGCCACAAGGATATATTGTATGAGACAGGGAATTATAGTGATTATCTTTTAACGACTTTTAATGAAGTAAAATCTGTAAAAATACTAAATCACTATGCTGTACACTTGAAACTAATACCATATTGTAAATCAATAAAATTAAATAAATACATAAATAAATAAATCATCTTTAAAAGTAACAAAATTAAAAAGTTGGAGGATGGACTGAGGGGCTAATGGTGATTATCTAACGTACAAGCCAGCAATCTGACATCTCTGAGAAATTTTAGACAAATTTTCTTGTCTATAAAAGGGGAATAAAACCTCTCATAGGATGTGGAGAGAGTAAAACAGAATGAACCCAGATGCCTTATTATTAGTTTTCTGAACCTGGTAACTATTTCTGCTTCCCCCACATTTTACCCTCTCTGTGTAGCATAAAGCAACACAGATAGAAGACCTACTGAAAAAGCTCTACAAATAATATCCATTTGATAATGTTGTAATTCATGATCTCAGTGTAGTTATTGGATTGCTCCCCCTTTTTCCTGAGTTATGATATTTATTTATTTCACCAATCATTCCTAATTCCAAGAATGATCTATAGGTTGTTGATTGACTTTGGACATTACCACGTAAACCTTGACACTTCTGGCAGTGTTACCTTTTATTACTGAGTTCTCAACAGGTGGAGACATCCTTTCCTTCTTTTTTTCCTTCATCTCTTTCATCTCTTCCTCTGCCTTTCTCTCCACCTTTTCTATCTCTTCCTTTCTCTGTCTTACCTTTGTTTATCAAGCTGAGAGAATAATGTTAACCATAAGGAAGTGATTGAAAAAGTTTAAATATTATAGGACTCTGAGAAAAAAATGAGACTTTTTCTCCCTGTAAGTCTGTCAAACTACAGCTTTGGGAGTAATAGAATCCAAGCCCTCCTATTTTTTTTAATGTACAGCCATTTTCTGATTGAACTAATGGAGACATTAGAGTGATAGCTTATCAGGTGAGCATATTCCTGCTGTGTGTCAAGTCATTTTTCTTCTCTAAAAATGCTATGGATTAGTCCTGCAGTTTCATTTGTAAAATCAGTGAGAAGATGAATAGTGATAATTTTGATTCATATAAAGAGAAAATGTTATAAATATTTAATACAGCAGCCTGTGAAATCTCCCCTCAAAAACAAATATTGTGAATATGAAGCAGTCAGATTAAGGCTCAAAATAAATTAATTTCAGCCATATTAAATAAAAGTGCAATATATAAGATTTTTTAAAAACTGATCTGTTTCTCTGTGCCTAATATTTTCCACAGGATTGTGCCCTGTTTCAAATTCTCCCTCAGTGTGTAATATTTTAAGAATAGGGATGAAGCAAGTATAAATGATTATCATCTTCTCTTATCAGGCTTCATATGTAGAAAAGTTCCCTTAAGATATCTGAGTATAACAATTTAAAATACATATTATTGTGAGTTTAATCCAAGATATAAATTAGCATTAATTTATGGTAAGTCTTTAATTAAAGCTAGTGTTCAGTGCATTATTACCAATCTGGGTAAATGAAGAGTCTGTGTGGATAAATTTACACACAACAATTAAAATTTCTCCTTCCTTCTCCTACTCCCCACAAACTGTGCCCCAAATTCCAGTGTCTACTGGCTTGTGACTTCATATGATACCTCTTCTTTTACCTGCCCTGGGTGCTCTCAAGATATATTACTCACTTCACATTGTTTCTCATGGTAAATAAGTTAACTACCTTGCATCTGTTTTTCTAGGCTCATTTTCCAACCTTTACTAAATCTCCAAAATTCTTCCATAAATAAAGAAAAAAATTAAAATCACCAATAAACTCCAAAACACTCCCTTGAATATAGGTAACATATTTTTATTCCATGTAACATTATAATATGGTCTAACATTTATAACTGTTAACTTGCCCACTAGATTCATTCACTATATGTATGCTATAAAACAGACATCATGTAAAATTTATAGACAAGAATATCCAGTTGCATAACAAATAGAATCTTAATCTTTTGCTCCTGAACTAAGAGTCAGGAACAAAATAGAGGACAAGTCATTAAATGAGCAGCATAATTCATGCTGTTACCATTCCATGTAAAATTATCCTATCTAACATTGATGGAATATCATATCTACTGGCCTGATAGGACAGTGGATATGACAATCCTCTTGGATGGCAAAGAAAATTGTGTTATTTGAGTGCATGAATTGTATAACTCATTGCCCCTGGTGAACCAGTTAATAAGTTGAATTCAGAAAACATCACGCCTGAGGTGTGTGTTAGTACTACCCATAGGTCAGTATTGGAGGATGGACTGAGGGGCTAATGGTGATTACCTAACATACAAGAGACATGAGACAATCTAAAAAGTCAAAAATTCTAAATAGTCACTACAAATTTTAGCAGGAGAGACAAATTAAATCATAGGCCATGAAACTTGACCAGCTGCCAGAGAATCAGGTCAAAAAAGAGGTCAGCAATGGAGTTGAAACTGAAGCAAGCATTAATTTAGAATATTGAAAAGGGGAAGTATGAACATGCAGAGAAAGAACAGAGTTCTGGTGAATTCATTAACAACCAGTATATCTTTATATTTGAAATACCTTACATAGTCCTTACCAAAAAGTTTTCACTATTCAATGTATTCGGTCTATATGTACTGACCACCTATATAGACCAGACTCTGTATAAGGAAATGTATAAAAAATAAAAATCACAGGACGTAACAGGATATGCTGCTTGCTTGTCCTTGTGATTCTTAAAACATAAGTTAGATGAGGCACATGGAAAACAAGTGATACAAGTATGGAACAAGTTTAAGAAGAAATTTCAGAAGAGTATTTGATATTTTCCAAGTAATCAAGAATTCACCCTAAGTATTCCATTTTAAAATCACTTTAAAAAGTAACAGGATATTGTCTGTAGATCAGAGCCCTGCACACATCTGGTAGTCCAACCTCTTCAGTAACAGTCACTAAAAGAAAGCATATCAGCATGGAAAGTCTCAGTACGTTCCTCTCAATTTTGCTGTGAACCTAAAACAGGTATAAAAGTAAAACTTTTATTAGAAAAAAAATTAACAGGATATAGGCTGTAAAGAAGTAAAGAGATAGACTGGTGTTCTATGAACAGAGAGAATAATGTACAGGAGAAAGAGGAATAAGTATCATATAACAAATTGATTTAAGCACAATATTTATATTAGGAAATACTGAAGTTTAATGAGTCCTCTTCTCTGAAATGTCACATATTGTGATAAAAGAGACGACACCTCACTCTCAGCCCTGTTTTCTCCAGAAACAAACAAATTAAAACAAAACACTTAGCGATGATCTTATATGTCCACCAAAGGCCTACGTAATCAACCTTACATCCAAGAATGAAACAATGTACTAGTGAAGTCAAATTCAAAATTCACAAAAATACTTGGTAATAATCATTAAAAATGGCTATCAACAGGCTTTTGGTCTACAGGTTGTTTATGAAGCCATTATTTTTTCTTTCATAATTATTTTTTTTTTTTCATTACAGCTAGGATACCATCTGGATAGTAGGGAAAATATTAATAGGGGATGAGAAGAAGAAAGTATTAGCCATAGCCACATGTACATCTATCTATTCTGCTTTGGCAGCAAGTGACATATTTGAATCCTCTCTACTCAACAGCAGCGGTATGTCAATCTATGTATGTATGCACCTTCAGAAACAAATCTTTTTCAGTTTAGGAAATAAATAGCACTTCAAGGTCTTTTAGAACACGCTCTGATCTTTTAACTCTAGGTTTAGAGTTTATGTCATAGGACTGGAAGACTAAAACCAAAAACAAAAGGAAACAGAAAGAAAAAAGTGATCATTTTAAATCCCTTGCTTAGAAATGTGTAATCTCAAGGTTGGAAGAAATGGACTTGGTCTATTGTGTGTGTGTGTGTGTGTGTGTGTGTGTGTATTAAAAATGCTGAAAAAAATGGCCAATCTAGTACTTCCCAGAAAAGTACTGAATTGTTCCAGTCTATGGAAGCTAATGAGCTCAACAAGAAAAACCTACAATTATAGAGAGCTGTGATTCCTTCAAGGAAATAGCTCAACCACATCACAATGCAGCGAGGCTCAGCACTTTGATAAGCTTGACATATTCACAGAAAACTTTCATCCAAGTATAACCACACATTTGATAAAAAACATTAACTTGAAAAGGAGAGAAAAGGAAACAAACATGGTGAGGGGAAAAAAAGAACTTGGTGGAGATTGAAATATAGAAACAGGAAGAGTGGAGGAACCCATATGTCTTCTCCTTTAAGACATGGCAAATTGGAGATGCTGAAAATCTCTCTGTCAAAACCACAACGAAATGTTTTAGATAAAATAATAAGAAAATATACTTTTGAAAGTATAGATGACTTTCAAGAAAGCAAACAAAATTATTTGAGGTTAAGGAAAGAGCAGGAGTGAGGTATCTGGAAACAAGAGTACTAAAATTTTCAGATGTTTCAGGGGCAACTGAGAAATTATCTGCTTGGAGGTTGCTAAGAAATTCTATGTCTTATGTTTCTTTCTGGGCAGATTCAGAGAACATTTTCTAGAAAATCCTCCAGAAAAACAGAATGTGGGATGGGATATGCCTTTCTGGAATACTTTGAAATAGGGGGAAAATATTTCCTAGAAAGGACTACACAGAAAATGCTCTGTCTTGAATTTGATTCTGAGAGAGGTTATGAAAGATGTTTTTCATAGCAATTCATTAACTCTGAGGACTATGTAGGTGTGTTTGAAATTGTCTACAAAAATTTAAAAAGAGGAAATAATGTAATATATGTTTGTACTAACCTGTAAAAAAATCAATAATTAATTATAAAAAGAAAAAGAAAAAGCTAGGATTTGACCAAGTATGACATCCATTCTTTATTTTTTTTTATTTTTATTGGAGTATAGTTGATTTACAATGTTGTGTTAGTTTCCAGTGTACAGAAAAGTGAATCTGTTATACATATACATATATCCACTCTTTTTTAGATTCTTTTCCCATATAGGCCATTACAGAGTATTGAGCAATTACAGAGTTCCCCGTGGTATAGAGTAGGTCTTTATTAGTTATCTATTATATATATAGTAGTGTGTATATGTCAATCCCAGTCTCACCATTCTTAACAAATATTCTTAGCAAGCTAGCAATATAAAAAAATGTCCTTAATCTGATAAATTTTTCTCCTAAAAAAAATTAATGTTTAATGGTGAAATATCAAAGCTTTCTCCCTGAAATCAGAATGAGAAAACATGCCAACTCTCACAGCTGCTATTAACAATGTACTTGAGATCTGAGTCAGTGAAATAAATCTTCATTATGACTTTGAGTTAGGTAATGATAGCTTAAATGGGACACATGTATTCCTATACATGTAAATAAATCTATATCAAGAATGGGAAAGAAGAAATAAAATCTAATTATTCAAAGATGGCATTATCCTATGGGTTAAAAATCTAAAAAGAATGTAAAGGAAAACCATTCAAAATTAATAAATAGACCTAATAAGGTCAATGACCAGAAGTCATATTTTTTCTTCCAGTTTTATTGATATGTAATTGACATACAGCACTGTATAATTTAAGGTATACAGCATAATGATTTGACTTACATAGATCATGAAATGATCACGACAATAAATTTAGTGAACATCACATATTACATGCCTAAGAGTAAATTAAATACCTAGTAGAGATATACTGAAGACCTCTATGAAGGATTGAAATAGCCACAAATGAGTTGATCCTTTTCTCATTTAGGTGAGCTTATGTCTCTTCCCCTTCATCCTGGGCGACTGCTTTGACATATACAAAATGGTAGGAGTGACATTTTACCAGTTTCCAGATTCAGGCCTTAAAAGACCGGCAGCTTCTATTTCCTGTCTCATGGAACACTGGCTCTTGGAATCTAGCTGCCTTGCTGGGAGAAAGACCAAGCACCCCAGTGGAGGGAAATAGAGCCAACAACCTCAGCCACATCCTCAGCTGACAGTCATCAACAACTAGGAAGCAATGTGGTCAAGCCACTTTAGAAGTGGCCCAGATGAGGTTACATTGAGGAAGAGCAAGCTCTCTTCACAAAGCCTTGCTCTAATTGCAGATTCATGAGCAAAATAAATTACTGTTGTCTTAAGCCACTACAATTTGGAGTAATTTATTATGCAGTGCTGAATAACTGGAAAATGTTAATGACTTGGAAGATTCAATATTTTAACAGTATTCTCTCCAAATTGATCTATAGATTAAAGACAATCCCAGTCAAAAATCCAGACACAAAATGAATACATCCCATGTGATTACATTCATTTAATGCTTAAGATTAGTCAACACAAATATATGGTATTAGAAATTATGATACTGGTTATTTTGGCTTAAAGTGAGATGGAAACAATTTGGAAAAAGTGTAAGTATAGCTTTGTGAATGGTAATATATATTCTGAGTGCTGTTTACCTGGTGTATATACTTGCTGTGAAAAAAATCAAGCTGAATATATATAATTTGTACTCACTTCTGTGTACTTAATAAAAAGTTTAACATGTTGAAAAAGCATTACAGAGAAACATTTGCAAAAATGAAAATAGCCAGACAAGATGGCCCTTGATTTACTAATGCAATATAATATTATTATGCAGTATATATTTTTATTTTGGAGTATGTAGACATGTGATGAAATATATATTTTTGTATAGGTATAATAAAAATCAAATCGAAGGTAATAATTACTTCTAGCATGCAAATTTGGGATGTGTAGTTTTCAATCATTTCACTAATATTTTATTTCATGAAAATGTTCTAGAAAATGTGGAAGAATTACCAGAATTGATAAAATGGTAATAGTTAAACAAATGTTAGATTTATTATATGCTATACTTTTCTATAGTATTAAGTATTTTATAATTTTTTAAAAAACATGAAATAAAACTGGGATCCCAGTCTTTGGATTGTTGACTAATTCCAACTAACAAACTTGGTGCATTCTCCATCCTACCTCTGAATTTGGGTCCCCATTACTATTTTGCACCAAAATCTATGCACTATACAGATGACAATACTAGGGCAGATCTCATAGATCTTGGATTTTTTAATCTCACTGCTACAAGTGAAAGAGAAAGGAAGAAAAGAACAAAATTGGGGGGGGGGGCGGTATTTAGATAGCTTCTTCCTCCCAACTACCTTAACTAAATTTTTTCTGTTGAAATGGGAAAGAGGGGACTATCCATACATAGTTCTCAAGCAGTACAAAGTCTTGTTCTGGTTCCCATCACACCAGTGTCAAGAGGAATGTCTCTGTACAGAGTGCTACCAAAAACTCCAATAGGAGAACAGTTCAAATACATAATTATTTTAGCTCTCCTTTAGAAATTTTAGCTACCTTTCAGCTGGGTCTTATATTTTCCTTGCCTGATCAAACCTAATGCTCTCCAGGGATGGAATGTGGTGGAGGAGGTGGAGAAGGATAGGAGGGGGTGGTAGGGGCGGGGTGAACTTTATACTTTTACTAGGATCAAAATGTGTGCTTAACATATTAGTAATTGCCCAATACATACCTAATAAATTTTAAGTAATAATTTCACTTTCATAGCCATTGACATATATTATGGAGCTTTAATTTTACATATACAAACCTGACAGGTTTTATTTTATTGTGGAATTCATCCATTTATGTTAAAACTACTTTCCAAATATACTCAGAAGTAAATCAATAAGTTGACAATAATGCTTGATTAGTCTTATAAACACATCCCTGAAAAATATATTTTTGTAAGCCTGATTTTTAAAATGCTTCTCCTTTTTAAGTATAATTTTCAAATTAATTTTATTAAACATTTTGTGTTTTAGCTTAACTATGACTTTTTAAACTACATAATTATGCTTTGTTTAAGTAAACCCACTATGTGAAACTTTGGATTGATGTAAAATACAGTTTTTCAGACCATAAAGATATTCAGTAGAAATGTTTTCTTTAAGTGACCATTTCCCAAATACAGTTTGATTGTGTTTTCATTTCAAAATTATTCATAGTAGACCTTTATAAGAATATACTTATTATTTAAGGTGAGTTATACCTACACATAGATTATTTATTAGAAACATCCTGGGTTTGTTTTCTACATGTTTTTGTAACATTCCTACCCCTAAGGTTTATCAACTGAAGAAATATTTTGTTTAATTTGGTTTATCACTACACAGAAAAATGTGCTTTGGGAATTTTTACTTTGTCTCAAATATGAAAAATGGGTTAGTGCTGGAGGCAGCAAAGCAGACTAAGTGGACTAAAGATCTTCCCAAGGAAAATAATAATGTATTTTATTCACAGGAGTGAAAATCTTGTGTCCAGTATTATCACTATGTGGTGAAAAACTTGGTTAAATTCAACGAAATAGTTTATTGAGTTAGGTATAAACAGAGGGGAAGGAGAAAATAAAGTGCAAAAATCAATGTATGTGTTAAAAACTCTAGAACTTATAACACAGAGTGAACTTTAATGTATGTAAAAAGGAAAAAAAAATTAAAAGTTCAAAGGATCCTAGGATGGAATGTAGTGTTTTACATATGTATGAAATAAACTCACTGAAGGGACTGGGGAAAAATAGTAACACCCTAAATAATAACTCTACATAATTCTGTAAACTAGTTGGCAGTTTTCTTTCCCAAGGGATTATGGATTAATAATTCTGACACCGACATTCATGCATACTGAAATTGACAAATTAATAAATGGATAGTGGGAACCGGATGAAGTAGGAGTTTACAGATCAGCAAGGGGAGAAAACTAGAATGGTTCATGTGACAATGGATTACAGTTAAGGACATCAGTATGTACTCATGTTTAGCTTAAGATAGATACATGTGATTACATATGACATATTTATGGATATATATGTGTACACATGCTAATATATATCATATTACATGACCTTGCTCTGTTAGCTGAGCAGGCCTAGAATAAATGACACCCCAGTCGGTTACAAGTAATAATTTCATTCCAAATACTACAGTATGGGAAGGGAAAAAATAATAACTTTACAATGGAGAAAACTGACAAATACTACCTCAACCAAATTATCAAGTTCCACATCTACAATTATAAGTCATACTAGGGTATGTACTCTTGATAGGACACTTTATCTTTGTCATCTTCTTCCACCAAATATATAACCCCAGTATAAGCATGAGAAAAATATCAGACAAATCCCAACTGAGGCACATTTTACAAAATACCTGACCAGTACTCTTCAAAACTATTAAAGTCAACAAAAACAAGGTTACACTGAGAAATTGTTACAGCTAAGAGGAGCCTAAGGAGAGATGATGAATGTATGTAATATGGTATCTTGAAGGGGATCTTGGAACAGAAAAAGGATATTAGGTAAAAATGAAGGAAACCTAAATAAAATATAGACTTTAGTTATTAATAAGCTACTAATTTTGGTTTATTAATTGTGATAAATGCAGCCTACTAATGAGAGATGTTAATAATAAAGGGAATTCATTACAGCATAATTGGGAATTCTGTACTATCTTTGCAAATTTTGGGTAAATCTAAAAGTGTTCTAAGATTTTTTTTTAAAGTTAATTTATAAGGCTCTTTTAAGTAAATAATATTTTAGAGCTTAATCAGTTAATGCTGATTATATATAATCACAAAAATGGGAATAAAAATAGTATCCATTAATTGAAAACTTACTATAAACCAAGCTATGTTCTAGGAACATTATAGTCATGAATCAAATCTCCGAAACAACTTTGCAAAAATAGATAAAATTATAAAATATATTGAATATTGATGTATCAGTATATGTCAAGAACTATTCTAAACTCTTTATACACACTATCTCATTTATTTCTCACAACTCTATGAAGTTCATTTTATACATTTGTTAATGAAGGCATTAACACTCTGAAAGCTTAAAGAAACAACATTATAACATGGGCAAGTAGATGTACATAATTCAAATAAGGCTGTCTGATTTCCCTCTATTCTTAAAACTTGTGCAGTACTATCTCATTTAATGCTATAACATTCCTATAATTTAGACATTAATATCCTCAATGAGCTTTATATAGATTTAAAGTGAATTTTTCAATAACACACTCAGTAAGAGGTGGAAGTTGTTTAGTTCTAAAATCCTTGCTTTTTTTCCATTACTATTTTGGTCTCAAACCATTATGCAGAAGCCAGATATCTCTAATCTACAAAATATTCTGCTATGTACTTTAAGGAATACAAAGAAATATACCAGCCATAGATTTTGCACTAATGAAACATGTGTGTGTTTGTGTGTATATGCACATACATACAATATATCAGTTACAATTAAGTTTACTTACAAATGACACAGCCTAAAATAATAGTACCATAAACAAAATAGATGTTTAATCTCTCTTAAATAGACGAGATAGAAATAAACAGTCAAAAACTGAATGGCACTCAACAGTGTGGGATTTAAAACTTCTTTCCATCTTGTTTTTCTCTCATCTTCACCTTATAGTCTGAGATAGCTATTTTGGCTCAAGCATTCACACCTCAAATTCCAATGAAAAAAAATTAGGAACAAGAATAGAAAAGTGCAATGTCTTCATTTAAGCATACTTGCTGAGTTTGAGATGATTATGGTGCATTTTTGGGGAATAGTTAATGGTTAGGTTAACTCAGGAAAGGGATTAGGCCTAGAAACATAGCTGTCAGAGTTAAGGCTAAGTTTCAGGCATTAGCTAAAACCCTGTTTAATAGAATTGACCATAAATTAAACAGATAAACTAGAAGGAACAGTGCTAATTTAATATGTATTAGGGTTAGACTTTTAAAATTACAGTGTAATTTTTGGAACTCTGAGGCTCAATGTGATCTGTGATTTCAATGGATCTCTAGGTTTCTGTCAAGAATGAGAGGACACAGCCTAAAGAATCTGTTAACCAAATTGACTCTGAGATTTAGTTTATTGATTCCAACCTTTTTTTATTATTCATTTATTCAACAAAAATTATTTTTTGCCTACTATGTGCAAAGCACTATGATAGTTATTAGAAATATAAACATGAAGAAGACTGTCAAAAATCCATAAATATAAAAATTAAAACTGCTAGGTCAATAAAATAGTATTTAGTTAGAGTTTATTGTGCATATAAGAATATTTAGTAAACTGAGAACTTTCAAATTCAAAACTAATATGAATTTCAGGGGCATGATGTTACAGGATGGCTTATGAAGTGAAAATGCTGAAGCTGTTTAACTCTTACAATGATTGGTTATTACAATGGGAGTTCCCAGATGACCAGAGATAGATTAAAAATGATTATCTTATACTATTTTTTGGATGATGTCTTAAGTTTCTTTTATGATTATCAGAGGTATTTACAAGAAATAACCTCAGTTAAGTTTCACTTATGTTCATGACATAAGCTAGATTTAGTTTTACTTACCTGGCTTAATGATTTCACCTACTGAGGGAATTTACAAGTCCAGTCTCCATTTTGTATTTAATGTTAACAATTGAAATAATCCCTATTTTTTAATGTTCATATTCTTCAGGGTGCAGAGGCAGGGTGGACTTCAGGGCTACTTAGAATCAATAGCTTATTGATAACCACAAAGTTACCAGATTTATTATCATTTTCATCTTTAAAAAAAATTATTTATGTATTTATTTATTTATTTATGGCTGTGTTGGGTCTTCTTTGCTGCATGCAGTCTCTCTCTCTAGTTGCGGTGAGCAGGGGTTACTCTTCATTGCAGTGCAAGGGCTTCTCATTGCAGTGGCTTCTCTTGTTGTGGAACACAGGCTCTAGGTACTCTGGCTTCATTAGTTGTGGCATGTGGGCTTAGTTGCTTCTCAGCATGTGGGATCTTCCTGGACCAGGGCTCGAACCCATGTCTCCTGCATTGGCATGTGGATTCTCAACCACTGCACCACCATGGAAGCCCCGTAGTATCATCTTCATCTTATAGTAGATTTTCTATTGTTGTGGGTCTGTCAAGCACATCTCAGGCTACATGGTTCCTTGACTTTGTCAAAGTCAAGATCCAGTGAAAGAAAAAGAAAATTAAAGTCTTTGCATAATTTTAAGAAATTATTAAATAGAAGAGATAGAAATACCTAGGTTAGTATCCATATATATAAAGAATGACTGTGGTTAGAATTTTGTATAATTATAAGCTTAGAGAAAAATCATGACTTTAACTTAGAGTGAAGTCAAATACTCATAACGTGTGGATGAGTATTAGAAATTATATTTAAATTAAAGGAGAAGAAGAAATTCCTATTGTTACAGCAAACACAATGTTCACTATCAATGGTGGGTGAAGGCTCTCTGAATAGGTGACATATAAGTTGAGATCCTAATTACAAGAAGGAACTATGTAAATAAAGATCAGGTGGAATAGGCAGAAAAAAGAGTTATTGCCACCAATAAGGGAGGAAAGAACTTGGTGTTTTGAAGCAACCCAATAAAGAGCAGCATTGTGAATGAGGGGGAGGACAAAGAGGTATGCAATGAGGCTGGATATGAAGGAAAAGATAAGTCAGTTAAGCCAACACAAAAAGTTGGGGTTTTTATTCTCATTGTAATAAGACACCAGTGGAGAATTTCAAGGACGATGACAGAATCAAGGGATCATGTTGGTTACTCACGTTGGAAATATTGACAAGTCCCAAATGGCATATATTTCTTGAGAGGTGAAATAATTATCTGAGGAGTGATCATATTCAGAAAGCAGAAAAAAATTTAATGGTGCTTCAAAATTTTTTTTCTTCTACATTTTTTCTCTTTAATTGATTATTTTTCTTTTTAGTTGTCAGCAACTTGTCTCACTCTATACAAAATTATTGTTAATGAATAAGTAAATATTAGAGAAAATAGTGTTGAAAACCTAAGCATACAAGTCCTGACTTATTTTCAGTATAAGCCTAGCTTTTCTATAGATACTTTTAAAACCTACATTTTCTATGTCTCAGAATATGTAGTTGTATATAATCCACACAATATAATATAATGAAAATGCAAGCAACTGCCTCTTTATCATGTACTGGAATTCATTTTAGGTTTTATTTTTTCATAAACATCTTGGAACAAGAATAAGATTGGGAATTAAAATCAATGGAAACTGCTGTAAAGTCATCTTGTCAAAGTAAGAACAAATATAAACAACCTACCAATTAGAGATTTACCATACACTTGCCAGTGATACTAAAAGAATTAGTTCAATGTAATATGATTTTTCTCCAGGCTCTCAAACAGATATCTACATGAGGTAAACCATCAAGCAGAAAAGAGCTTCTTCCTAAAAAATACTCAGTGATCTGGTGGTTGAAAATAAGTACAATGAAAGCTAGGTCACTTTGAGGACTTTTTGGACTTTTAAAAACAGATTTAAGACTTTGACAAGATAGCATTTTGTTGTAAAAATGTAGCATCTGAAGATTATTTTTCATAGAGTTCACTCGCAAGAAACTGATTCACACAAAATACTTTCTTTGTTGACATGAAACACATAATTCAGATCCCACATCCACATATATCATAAAACTTGTTATAACTGCTTATGTATGAGGATTCCTTTATTAATTGAATATAGAAATTATTTATAATTTTAACTATGTCATTATTATTACAAAATTATTATTAAATATGTACTTTTATATTATGATAATAATATAATTTTAGATAACCAAAATAAAATGCTTTATAAATCAAACTGGAAATGATGAAATAAGCAAGGTGGTAACTTTGTTTTAACTTCTTTTAATGGAATGTAAAATAGTTTAAATATAATGAAATATTAAATTAATCATTTCTCAAAGTAACTTTTTTATTTAGGAAATATTCAGCACAGATGTTAGGGTGAATATGTTATACATATCTGAAATTTCTAGGCTGTTCACACAATGTAACTTTCTATAACTGAATCTGCCTTCATTCAGACTTCTGCATTTTGCTGTTTATGACAAAATTATTTCCTTTTACTTCCACACACATTTAAATGTGTGGTAATAAAACATGATGAGGGAAGAGCACGGTAATTATGAATGAGTAGATGTAATAGACAAACCAACTAATTACATATGTATCTGCATGGATTATAATCAGACACACAGAAATAGGAACAGTTACAAAACACTTCTAAACAGCTCTGTAGATATTTTTATGCTTCAGCCATGTGAAATCCACTCATTTTTATATTTATCATTAATTTATGGAGATCATCACATGTTTAGTTTTTTCTTTATTATGATCATTTTGATTAAAGTTTATACTTCACTTACAGTCTTATACCAAGTTGATTAAATGGCAAAATGTCAAGATTTTATTTTAATCTTTCAAGCTGAATCACTCAAAACTTTGTTTAAATGTTTACAAAGTATGTAAGATGAAAGCTTCATTAGTAAGATATTTTTTCCAATTATATTCCTACAGTTTTACAACTTGGGAATGGTGTAGAAAATGTAATTGGTTCTTTGTTGGTTCTCATGGGGTTAAATGTTAAGATTTTGCTGCCAGATAGACCCAAGTTCAAATTCTCAGTGGTTCACTTTCTATTGTGTGTAGATCTTAGTAATAGACCTAATTTCTTTTGCTTCAAGTTTTTCATCTGTATAATGGGGATGGGATCTTAGACACAGTAATAAGTGAACAAAAGAAACTTTAGGCATTTATATTGGAATGGAAGAAATGAAATTATCCTTATATGCAACCATGATTTTCTAAGTAGAAATCCCCAAGGAATCTACAAAAAATGATTAAGTTTAGCACTAATAATTAAGTTTAGTAAGATTGCAGGATTCAAATTCAACCTCCCAAGCCCACATTTATTTCTATACACTAGCAGTGAGAAATTAAAAAATAATTATTTAAAAAAAACATTTAAAAATAACCAACAATATAAATCCTTACTTATAAGTATAACTTGGTTTTTCTTTATTAAAACATCAATTGGAAACAAATATTATACATGTACAATATAATACACACACATATACACAAACACACAAATGCACACAGATTGTCAGTATCCCCTTTACTTTTGGAAATTAGGTCTGGGTGCTCTCATATTTAGACATTTTCTCACCCACTAAGTGAAATACACACAAGTCACTTGGGAAGATGAATGAACTATTTTATTTATTTTAAATTAATTTATTTAAATGACAGTATATCAGATTTAGAGACTCAGATCAAGATGGTGGAGTAAGAGGATGTGGAACTCACCTCTCCCAAACAAACACATCAAAAATACATCTGCTTAATGAAAAATTCTCATTGAAAACTAAGGGAAAACTAGGTGAAAGACTCCTCTATAACTCAGATTATAAGACATGTACATGCAGAATCAGATAGGAAGGAAAGAGAAGTGATCAGAATAGGACCTATACCTCTGGGAGGGACTCAGGAAAGGAAGATTAGACAGGCAGAGACCCTCCCTGGGGAGTGAGCCATTCGAGTCATATTGTGCACCACAGCCATAGGGTCCAGCAAAGGGAAGACGAAAACCCTTGGCTGGTTGGAAAGTACGTGGGACTAACAGGCAGGTTTTCTTGCTCTGAAGCAGAGTAGAAAGGACAATTTGAAACTACACGGCTGGTTGACTTGTTTCTTGCTACCACATACACTAGCCAGAACCTAGTGAACACTTCAGCACCCTTTGCTTCATTTTGCAGCTCCACACTAGAGCAAGGACTACCACAATTGAGGAAAAATCTCAGCCATGAGACACTGAGGTGGCTCAAACCCTAAGCAGCATCTGAGCATAAAAGTGGTAGCCGTTACTGGTGATTGCACAGACAGTGCATCAGAGCATCAGAGGAAGTCTAGCTCTCTGATGGCAGCCAGATTGACACACTCCATGACCTGACCTTCACCAAATACCCACATCAGCTCCTCTTGCTCCAGCACTGCTCCCCTCTGGGGTTGAAAGTGACAGTGCTGGGTGAAGGAAGAAAACACACTTGAAGGGAATCAAGCCAACTTAGGCTCAACACCCAGGGCTTCTGTTCTAGCAGGTTGAGATCTGATACTGCATTTCACAGCATGGTGACAACAACTAAGAAAAGGAGAAGCCCCAGGCACCCAGCTATAATCCTAACCTCTCCTTCTCCAATCTACTCCTACCAAGGTGATAGATGCCAGCACACCCAGGGGAAAGATGTGACTTTTTATCACATCAAATCCAGCTCTCCCACCAAAGCCACAGGGCATGTGCAGACCATATAGGAATTCTCCCACATAAGGACACACCTTCAAGACCACCACAGGTATCTGTTCACCTAATATCCTAGACAGTGTAAAATGAGAAAACTGAGAAGACAGAGGTATTTGTCTGAATTGAAAAATCAAGAGAAAACCCCTGAAAATACAACTAGTAAAACAGAAACAATTTACTAGATAAAGGAATCAAAGCACAAGTAATAAGAATGTTAAATGAATTAAGGGATGGACTAGATGAACACAGGGGAAATTGTAACAAAAAAACTAGAAAATATTTTTAAAAATGTCAGAACTGAAGAATACAATAGCTGAAAAGAAAAACACACTAGAAGGAATGAACAACAAGCTAGGTGATACAGAAGTGATCTGGAAGATAGAATAATGGAAATAACACAATTAGAAGGCTAAAAGAGAAACAGATTTTAAAAAATAAAAACAGTTAAAGGAATTTGGGGGATAACATCAAGCATACCATCATTCACATTAGGGTTCCAAGAATGAGAAGAGAGAGAGAAGGAAGTAGAAAATGTATTTAATGAAATTAAGGCTGGACCATCCCAAGCCTGAAGAAGGAAATGGATATCCAGGTATAGGAAGCACATAGGGTCCTAAATGAAATGAATCCAAAAGACCCACATCAAGACATATCATTAAATAGCAAATATTAAAGAAAAAAGAGAGTGCTAAAATATGCAAAAGAAAAACAAAAGTAACATAGAAGGGAACTTATACTACAATGATAAAGTAATCAAAACAGTATGATACTGGCATATAGACCAATGGAACAGTACAGAGATCCCAGAAATAAATCCATGCACTCATGCTCAATTAATCTATGACAAAGTAACCAAGAATAACAATGGGAAAAAGACAGTCTCTTCAATTAGTGGTGCTGAGAAAAGTGGTCAGGTACATGTAAAAGAATGAAATTAGAACATATTCTTACAACACACAAAAAATAAACTTAAAATGGATTAAACTCCTAAATGTAAAACTGTAAACCATAAAGCTCCTAGAAGAGAACATAGGCAGAACACTCTTGACATAAATTGTCTCTTCAGATGAAGGGAAAAAGGTAAAAATAACCAAAAGGGGCCTAATTAAACTTAAAAGTTTTAAGCAGTAAAGAGAACCATCAACAAAACGAAAAGACAACTTACTGAATAGGAGAAAATATTTGCTTATGATCTAACTGATAATGATTAATGTCTAAAATTTATAAACTGCTCATACAACTCAATATCAGAAAAAGAAACAACCCAATTAAAAAACTGGCAGACCTGTATGGACATTTTTTCCAAAGAAGACATACATATGGCTAACAAGCACTTGAAAAGACACTCAACATCACTAATCATCAGAGAAATGCAAATCAAAACCACAATGAGATATCCCCTTACACCTGTCAAAATGCTTATCATCAAAAAGTCTACGAATGCGAGATGTTGGCAAAGATGTGGAGAAAAGGGTACCTTAATACACTGTTGGTGGGAATATAAATTGGTGCAGCCACTATGGGAAACAGTATGGAGGTTCCCTTAGAAAACTAAAAAATAGAACTACCATATGATCTAGCAATTCCACTACTGAGTATATAACCAATGAAAAGGAAAACATTAATTTGAAAGATACATGGGCCCCAATGTTCACAACATAACATGATATGCAAACAACATAAGTGTCCATCAACGTATGGATACATAAAGAAAACATGGTGTATATATGCAATGGAATATTACTTAGCCATGAAAAAGAATACAATTCTACCATTTGCAACAATGTTGATGAAACAAGAGAGTATTATGCTTAGTGAATATGTAAGACAGAAAGAAAAACACTCTATATTATTACTTATATGTGGAATCTAAAAATAAAACAAAAGATTATATATTAAAAAGTAACAGGAACAGACTCACAGATGTAGAGAACAAATTAACATATATTAGGGAGAGGGAAAGTGGGAGGGTTGAGAGAGGGGTATTGGAATTAGTCACAAACAACTATGTAAAAAGTAAATAAGTAAGGAGGATACATTGCACAGCACAGGAAAATATAGCATTATTTTGTAATAACTTAAAGTATAATGTATAAAAATATTGAATCACCAAGCTGTACACCTAAAACTAATATAATATTGTTAATCAACTATACTTCTTTATACTTAAAATATTATACTTGATTTACTATATTATATTATATTTTGCATGTATAATATATTGATTTTCCTTCATTCAGTAGATACTTACTTTTGCTTTTGTTTCCTTTGCCTGAGAAGGCAAATACGAAAAATAATAAAATACATTAAATTAAATTAAATTAAATTAAATACTGCTATGACTTATATCAAACAGTGTTCTGCTTAACATTTCTTCTAGGAGTTTTATGGTTTCCTGGTTTACACTTAATATTTTAATCATTTTGAGTTTATTTTTGTATATGGTTTAAGAAAATGTTCTAATTCCACTCTTTTACATGTAGCTATCCAGTTTTCTGAGCAGTACTAATTGAAGAGACTATGTCTTCCCCATTGTATATAATTAGATTATTTGTCATAGATTAATTGAGAATAAATATATGGGCTGATATCTAGCCTCTCTATATCCATTGATGTATGTGTCTATTTTTGTGCCAGTAACATACTGTTTTGATTACTGTAACTTTGTAGTATAATCTGAAGTCAGGAACCTTGAAACTTTCAACTTTATTCTTTGTTTTCAAGTTTGCTTTGACTATTTGGAGTCTTTTGTGGTTTTATACAAATTTTAGGATTACTTTTTTCTACTTCTGTGAAAATGTCATGGGTATTTTGACAGAGATTACACTATAAATTCATAGATTGCTTTGTATAGTGTGGACATTTTAACAATATTAGTTCTTCCAATGCAAGAATATGTGATATCTTTCCATTTCTTTATATCATTTTCAAATTCCTTCACCAGTGTTTTATAGTTTTCATAGTATAGGTCTTTCACCACTTTGATTATGTTTATTCCTAGGTATTTTAAAGTTTTTGATAAGATTTTAAATGGGATTTATTTTTCTTTCTACTTCTGATAATTCATTATTAGTGTATAGAAAACGAATAGACTTCAGTATGTTAATCTTGTATTCTGCAACTTTACTGAATTCATTTATTAATTCTAACCATTTCTTGGTGGAGAATTTAGAGCTTTTCTATATATAATATAATATGTCATCTGTAAGTAATAACAGTTTTACTGTTATACATCCACTTTGAATGGCTTTATTTCTTTTTCTTGTCTGATTGCTGTGGCCGACCTGACAATACTATGTTAAATAGAAGTGTTGAGAGTAGGCATTCTTTTCTTGTTTCTGATTGTACAGAAAAAGCTTTCAGTTTTCACCATAGAGTAAGATGCTACCTCTGGGTTTGTCATAAATGGCTTTTATCCTGTTGAGATATGTCCCCTCTATACCAACATTAATCAGAGTTTTCATCACGAATGGATGTTAAATTTTGTCAACTGCTATTTCTGTGTCTACTGAGATGATCGTGTGTTTTTTTTCCTTCCTTTTCTTAATGTGCTGTATCACACTGATTTATTTGTGAATATTGAACTATCCTTGCATCCCTAGAATAAATTTCCCTTGATCATCATGTATGATCCTTTTTATATATTGTTGAATTTGGTTTGTTAATATTTTGTTGAAGATTTTTACATCTATTTTTATCAGAAATATTGGACTGTAATTCTTTTTTTGTGGTGTTTTTGACTTGTTTTGGTATTAGGGTAATGGAGGCCTTGTAAAATTAATTTGGGAGTGTTTCATCTTCTTCAGTTTTGGGGGATGGTTTGAGAAGCATAGTTTTACTTTTTTACATGTTCAATAGAATTCAACTGTGAAGCTGCCCATTCCTGGACTTTTGTTTAATGGGAGTTTTTTGATTACTGATTCAATTTCAGTTCTAATAATCAGTGATTCAGATTATATATTTCTTTCTGATTCAGTCTTAGAAGTTTTTATGTTTTAGGAATTTATCCATTCCTTCTAGGTAGTCCAATTTGTCGGCATATAACTGTTTATAGTATTCTCTTACAATCTTTGTATCTCTGTGTTATTGTTGTAATTTCCCCTTTCTTATTTTGTTTATTTGGGTCCTTTCTCTTTTTATTTTAATGATCCTGACTGAAGGCTCACAAATTTTGTTTATATTTTCAAAAATACGCTCTTGGTTTCTTGATCTCTTTTACTTAAAAAAAAAGTTTTGGCCTCTATTTTATTGATTTCCTTTTAGATCAGTATTACCTTCTTCCTTCTGCTGACTTTAGGCTATGTTTGCTCTTCTTTTTTGTAATTCCTTTGGTAGGTTAGGCTGTTTATTTGAATTTTTTTTCTTTCTTTCTTGAGGTAGGCCTGTACCACTGTTAAATTCTCTCTTAGAACTGCTTTTGCTGTGTTCCACTGACTCTGGAAAGTTTTGTTTTTATTTTCAAGGAATTTTCTGATTTCTTTTTCATTTTTGGTTGACCCATTTGGTTTTTGATAGCATGTTGTTTACTCTTTGCATGTTTGTTTTTCCAATATTTCTAGTTTCCTACCATTGTGTTCAGAAAAAACAATTGATATAATTTCTATCCTCTTAAATTTGAGGCCTAGCATGGGATTTTGTGGCCTAGTGTAGGATTTTTCCTTGAGCATTTTCCACGTGCACTTGAAAGGAATGTGTATTCTTCCATTCTTGGATGTAATATCTTGTAGATACCTTTTAGGTCCAACTGGTCTTTTATGTCATTTAATACCACTTCTGCCTTATTGATTTCTGTCTGGATGATCTATTCATTGACATATGTGGGGTGTTGAAGTCTCCTACTATTATTGTCAGTTTCTCTCTTTATATCTATTTATATTTGCTTTGCATAGTTAGGTGTTCCTATATTAGAGGTATATGTGATAATAAATATTATATTCTCTTCTCTTATTGATCCCTTTATCATTATATAATGCCCATATTTGTCTTTTTATTATTGACTTTGTTTTAAAGACTACTTTGGGGCTTCCCTGGTGGTGCAGTGGTTGAGAATCTGCCTGCTGATGCAGGGGACACGGGTTTGTGTCCTGGTCTGGGAAGATCCCACATGTCACGGAGCAGCTAGGCCCATGAGCCATGGCCACTGAGCCTGTGCTCTGGAGCCTGTGCTCCGCAACGGCAGAGGCCACAACTGTGAGAGGCCTGCGTACCGCAAAAAAACAAAACAAAGACTACTTTGATATATGTATTGCTACCAGCTTATTTTTGTTTCAATTTGTATGAAATATAATTTTCCATCCCCTCATTTTCAGTCTGTGTGTGTCTTTAGCTCTGAATTGAGTCTCATGTAGGCACCAAATAGATGGGTTTTGTTTTTCTATCCAATCAGCACACTGTGTCTTTTCATTGGAGCACTTAGTCCTATGAAATTTTGGGAATTATTGATAAGTATGTACTTAATGCCAAATTTTTACTTGTTTACTGGTTGCTTTTATAGTTCTTCTCTGTTCTTTTCCTCTTCTTTTAGTTTCTTCCCTTGTGATTTGATGATTTTCTTTAGTGGTGTGCTTGTGTTCCTTTCTCTTGTGTTATTGTATATTTTTGATTTGTGGTTACCATGGGGTTTATATATGTTGACTATATATATTTCTACTTGTTTTAAGCTGATAGTCATTAAGTTGAAATATATTCTAAAAGATACTCCCCTCTCCCATGTTCCGTGGTTTTGATATCATATTTTACATCTTCATGTTTATCCCTTAATGGTTTATTTTAATTACAGTTTATTTTACAATACTGAGTTTTAATCTTCATATTCACTTATTTAAGTGGTTGGCTCACAGCTTTTACTATATATAAATCTTGTTTTTATTAGTGGAATTTTTCCTTTTGTATAAATTCTTTTTTTTTTAAACATCTTTATTGGAGTATAATTGCTTTACAATGGTGTGTTAGTTTCTTCTTTATAACAAAGTGAATCAGTTATCATATAAATTCTTTAGTTCTTGTTATAGCATTTTCTTTTACTCTTAGGGAAGACACTTTAACACACTTCATAGGGTCAGTTCAGTATTGATGAAATCTTAGCTTTGCCTGTCTAAAATTTTTTTTCTCTCTCCTTCAATTCTGAATAATAACCTTGCTTGGTAGATTATCCTAGGTTGTAGCGTTTTCCCTTTAGCACTTTAAATACAGCTTGCCACTCCCTGTTGGCCTGCAAATTTCTGCAGAAAAATCAGCTGATAATTTTATAGGGGTTCCCTTGTATGTGACTGTTTTTCTATTTCTGCCTTTAGAATTCTCTAATTTTAACTTTTGTCCTTTTAATTATGATATGTACTGATTTGGGTCTTTTTGTGTTCATCTTGTTTGGGATTCTCTGTGATTCTTATACCTGGAAATCTGTTTCTGTCTTCAGTTTGAGATGTTTTCAGCTATAACTTCATGACATCTTTTTTAACCCTTTGCTTTCTCTCCTCTCCTTCTGGGAGCTCTATCATTTGATTGTTAATAGAGTTGATGTTGTCTCAGAGCTTCCTCAAACTATCATCATTTTCTAAAATTTAATTTTCTTTTTTGTTCTGATTGATTGATTTGCATTATTCTATCTTTTAGATCACTTATATAATCTGGCAACATCACGTCCTCCTTAACATCCAGAGACCCAGGCCATTTCCAATGCACTGCCTCTGTGCGCTTGCCAGCAATGCTCACCTGAGTCCTGCTCAAGGGCAGGGCCAGGTCTTAGCTGGCTCTGCTTCCTCAAAGTGTGTCCTAGCAATGTCATTTTGCCCTAGTGAGGAGCAACTCCAGAACAAGAGGAGGCAGAGTGAGCACACAGCACAGGCAAGGGCATGTTTTGTGATGGTTCTTGCACACCACTCTAGAGTCTCATGTAACTCCCAACCCATCGCTTCTAGGTACACACTGGCAATGACAACCCATGCCATGGTCAGAATCAGGGCCATGTTCCAGCCTGCTTTGCTCATCCAAAATGTGCACTCTCTTGGGAAACTTCAACCTTCTCTCTGGTGGAGAGTTGTGCTGGAACAAGAAGGGCTAGAGCAGTCTCCCAGTGTGGGCTGGGGTGTGCACTGTGTTGGTCACAGGAAACCAGCAAAAGCCCCAGGAAGTTTTCAACCTGCTTCTTCTGCCTTATTCCTAGGAGTAAGCAAGCATGTGTGTTCATTCTTTATGAGCAGCATCTTGGTTTCTTACAGCCTTCCTGTAAGTCCCACTGCTTTTCAAATAAGCTAAGGAAATTCATCTTGCTGGTGTTAGACCCAAGGTCTGTGGTGCCTAATAGGAGACAGGAATCTCCCAATCTCCAGGGAGGATCCCCAAGCCCATGATATTCCCCTCTTCTGTGGCCTCCTGCTGGGGCATGGGTCCCAACCTGATTGCTTCTTCTCCATTCCTAACCAACTCTGTGTGGATCTTTCTTTACAGTCTTGGTTATAGTAAAGGCTTTCTGCAAACCTCCAATTTGTTTGCATTGAGTGTTGATCCACATTTTGATGGATTTTTTTAAACATCTTTATTGGGGTATAATTGCTTTACAATCTTGTGCTAGTTTCTGCTGTATAACAAAGTGAATCAGTTATATGTATACATATATCCCCATATCCCCTCCCTCTGGCATCACCCTCCCACCCTCCCTCTCCGACCCCTCTAGGTGGTCACAAAGACCCAAGTTGATCTCCCTGTGCTGTGCTGCTGTTTCCCAGTAGCTATCTATTTTACATTTGATAATGTATATATGTCAGTGCCACTCTCTCACTTCATACCAGCTTACTTTCCCCTTCTCAATGTCCTCAAGTCCATTCTCTACCTCTACATCTTCATTACTGCCCTGCCCCGAGGTTCTTCAGAATCATCTGTTTTTAGATTCCACATATATGTGTTAGCATACAGTATTTGTTTTTTGCTTTCTGACTTATTTCACTCTGTAGGACAGACTCTAGGTCCATCCACCTCACTACAAAAAACTCAATTTCATTTATTTTTATAGCTGAGTAATATTCCACTGTATATATGTGCCACATCTTCTTTATCCATTCATCTGTCGATGGACAATTAGGTTGCTTCCATGTCCTGGCTCTTGTAAATAGAGCTGCAATAAACATTGTGGTACATGACTCTTTCTGAATTATGGTTTTCTCAGGATATATGCTCAGTAGTGGGATTGTGGGGTCATATGGTAGTTCTATATTTAGTTTCTTAAGGAATTTCCATACTGTTCTCCACAGTGACTGTATCAAATTACATTCCCACCAACAGTGCAAGAAGGTTCCCTTTTCTCCACACCCTCTCCAGGATTTAATGTTTGCAGATTTTTTGATAATGGCCATTCTGACTGGTGTGAGGTGATACCTCATTGTAGTTTTGATTTGCATTTCTCTAATGATTAGTAATGTTGAGCATCCTTTCATGTGTTTGTTGTCAATCTGTATATCTTCTTTGGAAAAATGTCTATTAAGGTCCCCTGCCCATTTTTGGATTGGGTTCTTTGCTTTTTTGATATTGAGGTGCATGAACTGCTTGTATATTTTGGAGATTAATCTTTTGTCAGTTTCTCATTTGCAAATATTTCCTCCCATTCTGAGGGTTGTCTTTTTGTCTTGTTTATGGTTTCCTTTGGTGTGCAAAAGCTTTTAAGTTCATTAGACCCCATTTGTTTAGTTTTGTTTTTATTTCCATTTCTCTAGGGGGTGGGTCCAAAAGGATCTTGCTGGGATTTACGTCATAGAGTGTTCTGCCTATGTTTTCCTCTAAGAGTTTTAGTGTCTGAGCTTACATTTAGGTCTTTAATCCATTTTGAGTTTAGTTTTGTGTATGGTGTTAGGGACTGTTCTACTTTCATTCTTTTACATGTAGCTGTCCAGTTTTCCCAGCACCATTTATTGAAGAGGCTGTCTTTTCTCCATTGTATATTTCTGTCTCCTTTGTCAAAGATAAGGTGACCATATGTGCATGGGTTTATCTCTGAGTTTTGTATCCTGTTCCATTCATACATATTTCTGTTTTTGTGCCAATACCATACTGTTTTGATTACTGTAGCTTTGTAGTATAGTCTGAAGTCAGGGAGCCTGATTCCTCCAGCTCCGTTTTTCTTTCTCAGTATTGCTTTGGCTATTCAGGGTCTTTTGTGTTTCCATACAAATTGTGAATTTTTTTGCTCTAGTTCTGTGAAAAATGCCCTTGGTAGTTTGATAGGGATTGCATTGAATCTGTAGATTGCTTTAGAGTATAGTCATATTCACACTGTTTATTCATTCAATCCAATAACATGGTCTCTTTCTCCATCGATTTGTATCATCTTTAATTTCTTTCATCAATGTTTTATAGTTTTCTGAGTACAGGTATTTTGTTCTCCTTAGGTAGGTTTATTCCTAGGTATTTTACTATTTTTGTTGCAAAGGTAAATGGGAATGTTTCCTTAATTTCTCTTTAAGATTTTTTGTCATTAGTGTATAAGAATGCAAGAGATTTCTGTGCATTAATTTTGTATCCTGCTACTTTACCAAATTCATTGATTAGCTCTAGTAGTTTTCTGGTAGCATCTTTAGGATTCTTTATGTATAGTATAATGTCATCTGCAAACAATGACAGTTTTACTTCTTTTCTGATTTGGATTCTTTCTATTTCTTTTTGTTCACTGATTGCTGTGGCTAAAACTTCTAAAACTATGTTGAATAGTAGTGGTGAGAGTGGGCAACCTTGTCTTGTTCCTGATCTTAGTGGAAATGCTTTCAGTTTTCCACCATTGAGAACAATGCTGGCTGTCAGTTTGTCATATATGGCCTTTATTGTGTTGAAGTAAGTTCCCTGTATGTCTACTTTCTGGAGAGATTTTATCATAAATGGGTGTTGATTTTTGTTGAAGCTTTTCCTGTATCTATTGAGATGATCATATGGTTTTTATCCTTCAGTTTGTTAATATGATGTATCACATTGATTGATTTGCATATATCAAAGGACCCTTGCATTCCTGGGATAACCCGACTTGATCATAGTGTATGATTATTTTAATGTGCTGTTGGATTCTGTTTGCTAATATTCTGTTGCATATTTTTACATCTATGTTCATCAGTGATATTGGCCTGTAGTTTTCTTTTTTTGTGACCTCTTTGTCTGGTTTTGGTATTCAGGGTGATAGTGGTCTCATAGAATGAGTTTGGGAGTGTTCCTCCCTCTGCTATATTTTGAAAGTGTTTGAGAAGGATAGGTGTTAGGTCTTCTCTAAATGTTTGATAGAATTAGCCTATGAAGCCTTCTGGTCATGAGCTTTTATTTGTTGGAACATTTTTAATCAGAGTTTCAATTTCAGTGCTTGTGATTGGTCTGTTTATATTTTCTATTTCTTCCTGGTTCAGTCTAAGAAGGTTGTGCTTTTCTAACAATTTGTCCATTTCTTCCAAGTTGTCCATTTATTCTCAAATAGTTGCTTGTAGAAATCTCTCATGAACCTTTGTATTTCTGCAGTGTCAGTTGTTAGTTCTCCTTTTTCATTTCTATTTCTGTTGATTTGAGTCTTCTCCCTTTTTTTCTGAATGCATCTAGTTAATGGTTTATTAATTTTGTTTATTTTCTCAAAGAACCACCTTTTAGTCTTTTTGATCTTTGCTATTGTTTCCTTCATTTCTCTTTCATTTATTTCTGACCTGATATTTATGATGTCTTTCCTTCTGTTATCTTTGTTTTTTTTTTTTTTTGTTGTTGTTGTTGTTCTTCTTCTTCTTTCTCTAGTTGCTTTAGGTGTAAGATTAGGTTGTTTCTTTGAGATTTTTCTTTTTTCTTGAGGTAAGATTGTATTGCTATAAACTTCCTTCTTAGAACTGCTTTTGTTGCATCCCATAGGTTTTATGTCATTGTGTTTTCATTGTCATTTGTTTCTAGGTATTTTTTGATGTCCTCTTTGATTTCTTCAATGATCTCTTGGTTATTTAGTAGTGTATTGTTCAGCCTCCATGTGTTTGTATTTTTAACCGATTTTTTCCTGTAATTTTGATATCTAGTCACATAGTGATGTCGTCAGAAAAGATACTTGATACGATTTCAATTTTCTTAAATTTACCAAGGCTTGATTCTGACCCAGATATGATCTATGCTGGACAGTGTTCCATGAGCATTTGAGAAGTGTATTCTGTTGTTTTTGGATGGAATGTCCTATAAATATCAATTAGTCTATCTTATTTAATATGTCATTTAAAACTTTTGTTCCTTGATGTATTTTTGATGTGTTTGTGGGAGTAGGTGAGCTCAGCATACTCCTACTTTACTATCTTGATTTCAGTCCCCTGAACAAACGGTTTAACTTTTCCTAAAAGGAATCATAATTCATCCAGCTAGGGAGACAAAATGTGAACAAAAAATTCATTAATACATAGCATCAGCCTGTCATGGTGAAACCAAACTCAAATCTAGAGTCAAATCATCGGACTTTCTCATTGCTTACTTTATATGTTACCTTGTAAAAAAGATCATGTCTGCCATATAACAGTGGCTCTCCAATATTCATTGACCAAAAATTGCTGGGAAACAAAGAGGCCCCGGCATATATGAGATATGAGATTGGGACCCAGAGTCCAATGTCATCAAATGTTGCTTGTGATTTTGATGAAGTATTCCTAAGGTCACACTTTGGAAAACAGTGAGTTATTCCAAAAATAGATTGTGAGTATCCATCTCTCTATTGATATGAACTGTTTAATAATCTATGAACCATAACATTTTATTTACCCATTTAAATATCTGACTTTCTAAACAATCATCATATATTTATTCATTTATTTTTTTACAAGTACCTGGCATGTAACTTTCATATACTAGTTATGTAACATATGGGTTTTAGCCTGTATACAACTAATTTTATCTGCTCTGAAGTGCACTAATAAATATATAAAATAATTCAGTGGGAAAAATATTAGTTATAATTAGAGTGCTATGGAAAATTTTGTGAAAAAGTTGAGAGAACGATATATACGATTGTAGTTAGAAGAGATACTTGTGAAAGGAATTTTAGCTGAAGTTGGAAGTTGTGAAGAAAACACATGAAGGCTGTAATTCATATTCAGAAAACAAAAACTTAATATGCCTTGAAAGTAACAAGCAAATGACAAATAGTGGAATCTATATACTAAGCACATTTCTATAATAAATAGTAAATGGTCTCAAATAATAAGTAAAGGAATTTATGATCCACTTCATTAGACAATTAAAGGTTTTTGTGCTGGAATGAATACATTTCAGCATTTATCCTCTGTTACAAAATCCTTCATAATTTAGACTACACTATATTTTAGAGCATCTCAAGTTGGGAAAGTAGGGTCAATATACCAAGCCTTAAATTGTTTAATTATAAGCATAGTCAGCAACAAGTAGGTTTGTCTCAAACTTACAATTTACAAAAGCATTTTCTCACAAATTGACTGAAAATTCATATGGTAGATGTTTTTAAAATGTACTTTACAAAACAATTAAGTGGCTAGCTCAAGATCAGAGAATGAAAATGGCAAGTAAGGACTGACACCTGGTTTCTCATAAGTTTTCCTCTGTGTTCTCTATATTTATGGACTTTTCTACCATTGCTATATTCTAAAGAGGATAGTATAACCCTTGCTTTTTTTAATTTTAATATCTATATTTGCTTTTCTGACAAGTGTTTCCAGAATGTAACCCTTGCTTCAGTCCTGGTGGTACTACAAACATTTATATTCTTGGTACAGTATGGCTAGCTAAGTGTTTTTGCCAAAAGTCTCACAGACAAGCTGCCTCCCACGGGCTGGAGGGTGGTAACGTTTGTAGCAAGAAAAGTGTACAGATGGAACAGTATAAACATTGTCAGGGACACTCTATGTTACAATCAGGATGGCAGTTAGCATTCTTCCATAGGTAGTACCAGTGCTCACAAAGGTTTGTTTTTTTTTTTTTTTTCCTGTAACATAATCTAAAAAGCATCAGGAAGTATTAACTTTTAAAATTCTCTGTGCAACTATGGAGAAAAGGGAACAATCATTTTCTGACAGTGTTATCAGAACTTTGAATATACTTTTGTTAGTATCTGAGTTGATATTTATGGAATTTCAATTTAAACAACTCAAGTCCAAAAGTAGTTTTTTAAAAACAGTGTTTGCTGAAAGCATTAGTCATAACTTTTCATTTGCTTGGATTTTCCTCCTGGAAAATACCACCTCATTATTTTATATTTCTTAAGACAAATCTTTTGAAGACAGTTTTCCTAATCGGTTGTGAAAAACATTGTAATGCAATATTATCTTGGCATAAATATATTCAAGAAAGGAAATTAAAGGACAGATTCAGAACACCTGCCAGATCCTAATAAAGATAGTGAAAATGATTTATTCTGACTCATTACCTCCCACTCATGCCTATATAACTCAGAGCTAATTTTAATAGACAGCCAAATGGAGTCTGACACTTTACTTCATTTTCTATCAAATATTATTTTTTTCTCTCACTGTCAATCGGTAGCCTTCTTAGTTCTCATTTTACTAAGTCACATCCCATTTCAGCAGGTGTTTTCTGTGGTTATATAGAAACATGCAATTAAATTGCTCAGTCATTAATTATTAATCTGGTATTGGTGACTTATACTATTAAGTAGATGTTTTAGGATTAAACTGAACAAACTCCCCCTTCCAAGTATAGTTTGATAGATTTAAGCTGCAGATCAGATTCCCAACATATAGAAAACTGCTAGTTTTCAGAAGATACATTTACTCAGATTGCATATGCTGCTTAGCAATGTATCAATATATGCAAGTGATTGCTGAAATACAGAGCTAATATTTTACAAAACCTTTTATGGGATCATCTGTAAGTTATTATAATTAATAGGAGTGGGTTTGTTTCTCTCCCTTACAGAAGATGTTAGTTCTTTCCCAGAGGTATCATAGTTGTAATTTGGAACAACAGATTTCAAATGTAATAAAGGATAAATAAAAATTCTAGTATGTGTACATGTGTACACGTATTTTGACACCTCAATACAAACTATATATTCAGTGTCCAGTTCTGTGCTTTATAACTGCAGTGAATATTGATAAATGTAAGAGAAAAGAGGAATGTAAATGAGTAAATTTTAAGTCTCACACAAAATGTTTTCTTGTCTTATCGTAAATGTGATTGACACAAGCCAAATGACTAGGATAGAAGTAAATGATCTGACTGAGTATAATTTTCTACTCCAGGAAAATTAGAAGATTCATAGAATTTTTGCTTATTTGGCGGGAAAGTGGATATTAATAGATCTATATGATATGAACAAGTAGAGAATGTGGAATACTTGTTCTTTTACTTATTCTCTGTTTAAGTATAAACTAAAATAAATAAAGAGGACTTGTCATAAGATTTTCAGTGTGTCTTGACTTTTTTGGATATGGAGGGTATTGGTCAGCAACTTCAGGATCTTCCCAGGTGTAATCTGAAACCAGCACCTGTAGGGGAAAGCAGGAGAGACCAAAAAAGAGGCAAACCACTCCAGATTGGTAGGTGGCAAGTTTAATAAGCAAAGGAACTTACATAAGGAGGTGTGTCTTGGAAAGGCTGCAAGACAAGTAGATCTCCACACCTGCTTGCCAGAATCTTAAAGTTTATGTAGAGCCCTTAAAGTTATCATCAAGTATACAATCCAGCTGTATACATGACTAAGCAACACACTACCCTCTCAAGACGGCTTTATCAAAACAGCTCCAGCTTGGGAACAGTGGGTGGAATGTATATTCCAAGGATAGGGCAGAGGGTAAATTGTATCCAGTTGCCTGGTTCCAGCTCACAGATTAATCACCAGTCACATCCTCTCCATGACCTCCTCCAACACTCCAGCCCTACTGACTTCCTCTCAGAATCTTACAGGCCCCTGTCTTCTGCAATGTGCCCTGAATGGTCAGTAAGGGGTTTCACTAGCATGGACGTGCCTCATTTGGACACTGTCTACCTGCATTGAAGGGAGATGCCACAGAAACAATATAGGCACACGCAAGAGAAAGCACAGATTAAGGCAATGATTCCCAAATAAATAACAAATTTTTTCACCAAAAGCCCCATGATTTGGACCACTGATTTATTAAATCCCCTAGGCTGGAGTTGGATCACTCAGGGTGTTCACTTGCATCCTTGGATACCCAGGGGCATAAGTGCTTTATGAGCCAGGATGTGGCAAACACGTAGGTCTGCCTCAGGCTCTTGCAGGTGGGCCCAAATGCCTTTCCATACATATCCTGACCCCACAAGGGTTTATTCATGATCATCCCTCCCTTAGTTTCCCATTGTCCAGGCCATAAGTTTTAGAACAGCGCAACTGTCAGTCCAAAGCGTTAATGGCCAGGGCTCATGAGTGATCATCAGCCAAACTGCTCTGAGTTCAGTCCACTGAAGGCTACAGTTTGACTCTGTTTCTAGGCATCTGTATACGAGGCATCAGTAGGAGTTTCTCCCACTCCTTCCATAAAGGCCACGGGGGTTACCACAGGAATAGGAGCTGAGCCATTTGGAGGATCTACATACTTATATCCTAGTAGCACCTACATTTCTATAGACAGTGGCCTGGCAGACAGGATGCTCCTCTGCTGCAAATAGGCTGCCACTTAGTCAAAGCAGGAATTTGAGCCATGGCAGAGATGGGTTGATGGAACATATTCTCAACTCACACTTTGATAGGAAGGAAAGGTTTTACCACGACATGCTGTTCCTTTATGAGAGGCTCTACCTGGAGGACTGCTATGTACACCATTAAGGGCTATTGCTCTATGGAGATATATTGGATTTCTACTGCCTTCCAGACCTGAGATCGAAATCCTACAAATTCTATCATTCAGATGGCTCTGCCACAGTCCGGAACTCATACCTCCTTTACTCACAGACACATATAACTCAAATGGTATTCTTGCCTGGGTGATGCCCAGAGCTTTGATCTGACTCACTGGTATCTTTGCCTTCTCAAAGGTTGATGGCTGCTTGATCCCCAGTCCCACACAGGTACTTAGTTTACCAAGCAGAATAAGGGATGGAAGCCCTATGCCAGATGGAAAATAAAAGTACTCCAAAACCCCAAAATCCCTAGTTTGCATCTTGTTCACATTCTTAAGTGTTGGATAGACTTATACCTTATCAACCACAGCTTCTGGGATAATTCAGGTCTTGAATTTCCTATGAATTTCCACTGCCCATCCTCTTCCTTGCAGATATTTCAGCAAAAACTTCAGAATGTCCTGCAGCAGAGGCAAATCTTCACATGTTAACATTATATCACCAATGTAACAGATCCATTTTACTGATGAGGAAAAGAGAGCAGACACAGGTCTCAGGCTACTGTACCATAATATTTTGTGGGGTTGTGTAGGTAGCCCTGGGGAAGCCTTTAAAAGTTCCATTATTGCCCTGCCAATGTGAAGGCAAATTGATCTTAGTTATCGGAAATGTGTACTTGTCAGAGTTTTTTCCATGAACCTTCTTGAAGAAAAAGCACTTTTGCAGGAACACTTTTGCAAAAGCGTTAGAGAAAAACAATTATTGTAAATAAAAATAACTAAATATTTTTCGTTTTATGTAAGTACACTATTGATATTAAGGGCTTACTTGTCTTTAAGCCAATTAAATAGAGCTCTTTCCAAATTAATTTTGGCAATACCTTCTGGAGGTAGAAAAACATTACATACAGATAACATACATCTAATGACATACATAAACATGCAAACACAAACAGAGACCCTATAGCTTTCACTCCCAAACTTTAGCCCTTGATCAGTAACGTTATGGAGTCTGTGGACTAGATTTTGTGTAAGGGAGCTTCATGGTAGTCTATATTTTAAAAAGCCTCTCCCTCTCCCTCTTTTTTTTTTTTCTTTCAGTCTCAGTGGGCAGTATTTACATTTCAAAGGCATGATAAGATTTACAACTTTAAGGAAAGAGAAAAAATGCAAGGTTTCTCCTAGGAGTTTTTGGGGTATATTTCTCTATTATTGGAAGTCTAAGGTAATTACTACTTAGGATTTTATTTATGTTAGGGACCAGACAACACGAGCCACTCCATCTGTTTCATTGTCAATTATCGCAACAACCTCCCATTCTCTCTCCTCAGTTTCCCAAGGATTCTACCTTATGGAATCCTAATCAGGCTTTGCCATAAGCACTCAGACCTTAATCCTTCCTAGCTTTGCAAAATGGCACACTAATAAGTTATTATCCTACTCTCATACCTTCTCAGCTAAGCTTGAAGCTAGCAGAGTAGTGGACAAATCCTTCTTTAACCTCAGCACTTCTTCCAACTTTCTAAGTCATGCTTCAGCCTCTAGTTGGGCATCAGTGGCCATCTGAACTGCTCAGTAGAGGCCAGCTCACTACAGCAGCCATTTGTTTCCCTTCTTTGCAGTGGTACACTATGAGCAGTTCTGCAGACAGATAAATGAAAGCAGTCCGTATTTTGGGGGTGTCTCTGTACCCATGGGGTGGTCCATAAACATCTAAAATAGGTCACACCTCTCCACATACAGGTCAGTGGCTAATGTGAGATTTTCTTAAGGGATGCTGCTTTTCCAAAACCCATTTCTTTGGTCTCCTGGCTGGCTCACCAATTGTTGGTTTGAAATTTTGGGAGATTCCTGGGTGTAAGCTGAAACCAGCGTTCACACACAGAGAGAATGGAGGACTGAAGAAAGAGGCAGAACACTCTAGACTGGTAGATGACAATTTTAATAAGGAAGGGAACTTACTTATGAGGCTTGTTTTGCACAGCAGCAAGATTAGTAGATTTCCACACCCACTTTTCGAATCTTAAAAGTTCATGTAGAGGACTTAACTCGGTTCATTCAAGTATACCATCCAGAAAATCTCAACAGCACATTGCTCCCTCAAGTCTGCATCCTTGAAAATGCCTCTCACTGTGGGCACAGTGGAGGGAGCATCACTTTCTAAGTACAAAGGAGAGATGAGGAGCTTCCAATTGCTCAGTTCTAGTTCTCAGATCAGCTGGCAGTCAAGTCCTCTTGATGATGACCTCTGCCACCAGTGTGACTGAAAGGAATCACTGGGTTAAATACTCATTTCTAGAATTATATCTTTCTTCCCTGTATCTTGTTCTCTCAGGGCAAATATGATCTAATTTTAGTATTCAGCCTCTATTCTATATTCCATTTTTGCCTTTCAGTTAGAATCTTGAGAGGAAGGAAGATGATAGTCTAGCTAACAAGCCTAAAATTAAAAACTGAGTAAATGTATCCAAAGAGGGAATTAACACTTCCTAAAACAATAGTTGAAACAGAAGAGTGCTATAAATATTCATATCAAAATAAGAGCATCAATAAAAATGTAAAAGAACTTGAAAGGTACAGATCATATAACAAATGCCAACTACTTCAAATTCTAATTTTCATCATTAGACAGTGCTATTTAAACATTATACTTTCTTCATTTATGAATAGTAATTAGAATCTCTGAATTTGCCAATCATAGAAAAGTAGATGGCACATGTGTACATTACTTGCAACAATGTGCCAATCATTTTCTGTTTTTAATATTAGTGCTCAGAAAATCCCCAGATACTTTGAGATCTGGGAGAAAAATTATTTTAAAGAGTAAATCCAGATCCAAATTAAGGAGTTGGCTCTCCTGATAAGGTGGTGAAAATTCTGGAAATAATGGCTGGGTTTCTCCCACTACAAACTAGTACAACAGGGTAAATATACATTACACATACTCACAGATGCACACACACACGCACACAACACACACACACACACACACACACACTTAGAGTGAGAAGCCTAAGTATAGCATATGTTAAATGGGAGTGGAAAGGAGTTCAGTTAAGTTCTGGTGACCCACTGAATCTGATAATTCAATTCTTCTTGAAAGAATAAATTTTTCAAATATCTAAAAATATTCTCAACTATAATACATAAACATGGCACACATAACCAAATTAATATTTTTGTTTTCTTTATGTAAGGACCGAGAAACTATGATAAAGGTAAAATCGCCATTATTTTTTTAAATGTACATAGAGAACATAAAATTATCTGTAAATTAAAAGCTGTTACTACTGAAGTTTATGAAAAAGAAAAAGAAGTACCATGGGGTTGCTTCTGAAAATTAAACATTTAAAAGATACTTAAGAAGATGTAAATATTTTTTCATTGCTAAAAAACACTTTTATAAATAAAATAATTGAGACATCAGTATGTTAATAATAATTGTATTTAAGTAGTTGGACCATAAGTAAGTGTCTTTTCTTTCTTTTTTTATTTCTCCTCTTTTATTCTTATGATATATTTTCTGGTTTAAGGCTTATATTCTAATTTTTAAATGTTTATATTAAATTTAATTTAAAAAAATGTAAACCATTTAGGATAAGATTTCTTTATATTTCCCTTTTCCTATCCATTCAAGAGTCTGGTGTATGCCAAAAATGAAATATTTTTCATGCATATATTACCTTTAGCTACAATTTTAACTTTAACACATATGTTTTAAAAAAATTTTTAATTTATTAAAACATTTTTAACATCCTTACTGGAGTATAATTGCTTTACAATGGTGTGTTACTTTCTGCTATATAACAAAGTGATTCAGCTCTACATATACATATATACCCATACCTCCTCCCTCTTGCATCTCCCACCCATCCTCCATATCCCACCCCTCTGGGTCACAAAGCTGATCTCCCTGTGCTATGCGGCTGCTTCCCACTAGCTATCTATCTTAAATTTGGTAGTGTATATATTAGTCCATGCCACTTTCTCACATCATACCATCTTACCCTTTCCCCTCCCTGTGTCCTCAAGCCCATTCTCTGTGTCTGTATCTTTACTCCTGTTCTGCCCCTAGGTTCCTCATAACCATTTTTTTAAAAATTTAGATTCCATATATATGAATTAAGATACGGTATTTGTTTTTCTCTTTCTGACTTACTTCACTCTGTATAACAGATGCTAGGTCCATCCACCTCACTACAAATAACTCAATTTCATGTTTTATGGCTGAGTAATATTCCAATGTATATATATGCCACATCTTTTTATCTATTCATCTGTCAATGGACACTTAGGTTGCTTGCACATCATGGCTATGGTAAACAGAGCTGCAATGAACATTGTAGTGCATGCCTCTTTTTGAATTATGGTTTTCTCAGGGTGTATGCCCAGTAGTGGGATTGCAGAGTGATATAGTAGTTCTATTTTTAGTTTTATAAGAACCTCCATACTAGCATGTCATGGCTATGGTAAACAGAGCTGCAATGAACATTGTAGTGCATGCCTCTTTTTGAATTATGGTTTTCTCAGGGTGTATGCCCAGTAGTGGGATTGCAGAGTGATATAGTAGTTCTATTTTTAGTTTTATAAGAACCTCCATACTGTTCTCTATAATGGCTGTATCAATTTACATTCCTAGCAACAGTGTAAGAGGGTTCTGTTTTTTCCACACCCTCTCCAGCATTTATTGTTTGTAGAATTTTTGATGATGGCCATTCTGACTGGTGTGAGGTGATACTTCATTGTAGTTTTGATTTGCATTTCTCTAATGATTAATGGTACTGAGCATCCTTTCATGTGTTTGTTGGCAATCTGTATATCTTCTTTGGAGAAATGTCTATTTAGATTTTCCACCCATTTTTGGATTGGGTTGTTTATTTTACTGATATTGAGCTGCATGAGCGGCTTCTAAATTTTGGAGATTAATCCTTTGTCAGTTGCTTCATTTGCAAATATTTTCTCCCATTCTGAGGGTTGTGATCTTGTCTTGTTTATGTTTTACTTTGCTGTGGAAAACCTTTTAAGTTTCATTAGGTCCCATTTGTTTATTTTGTTTTTATTTCTATTGCTCTAGGAGGTGAGTCCAAAAAGATCTTACTGTGATTTATGTCATAGAGTGTTCTGCTTATGTTTTCCTCTAAGAGTTTTATAGTGTCTGGCTTTACACTTAGGTCTTTAATCCATTTTGAGTTCATTTTGTGTATGGTGTTAGGAAGTGTTCTAATTTCATTCTTTTACATGTAGCTGTCCAGTTTCCCCAGCACCAATTATTGAAGAGGTTCTCTTTTCTCCACTGTATATTTTTGCCTCCCTTATCAAAAATAAGGTAACCATATGTGTGTGGGCTTATCCCTGGGCTTTCTATCTTGTTACATTGATCTATATTTCTGTTTCTGTGCCAGTACCACACTGTCTTGATTACTGCAGCTTTGTAGTATAGTCTGAAGTCTGGAAGCCTGATTCACCCAGCTCCGCTTTTCTTTCTCAAAATTGCTTTGGTTATTTGGAGTCTTTTGGGTTTCCATACAAATTTTAAATTTTTTTGTTCCAGTTCTGTGAAAAAATGTCATTGGTAGTTTGATAGGGATTGCATTGAAACTGTAGATTGCTTTGGGTAGTAGAGTCATTTTCACAATGTTGATTCTTCCAATCCAAGAACATGGTATATCTCTCCATCTGTTTGTAAATGCATTAATTTCTTTCAAAAGTGTCTTATAGATGTTTGCGTATAGGTCTTTTATCTCCTTAGGTGGGTTTATACCTAGGTATTTTATTCTTTTTGTTGCAATGGTAAATGTATTTCCTTAATTTCTCTTTCAGATATTTCATCATTAGTGTACAGGAATGCAAGAGATTTCTGTTCATTAATTTTGTATCCTGCTACCTTATCAAATTCATTAATTAGCTCTAGTAGTTTTCTGGTAGCATCTTTAGGATTCTCTATGTATAGTGTCATGTCATCTGCAAACAGTGACAGTTTTACTTCTTCTTTTCCAATTTGAATTCCTCTATTTCTTTTTATTCTCTGATTGCTATGTCTAAAACTTCCAAAGTTATGTTTAATAATAGTGGTGAGAGTGGGCAAACTTGTCTTGTTCCTGATCTTAGAGGAAATATTTTCAGTTTTTCACCATTGAGGGTGATGTTGGCTGTGGGTTTGTCATATATGGCCTTTATTATGTTGAGGAAAGTTCCCTCTATGTCTACTTTCTGAAGGGTTTTTACCATAAATGGTGTTGAATTTTGTCAAAATCTTTTTCTGCATCTATTGAGATGATCACATGGATTTGGTCCTTCAATTTGTTAATATGTTGTATCACACTGATTGACTTGCATATATTGAAGAATGCTTGCATTCCTTGGATAAACCTCATTTGATCATAGTGTATGATCCTTTTAAAGTGCTGTTGGATTCTGTTTGCTAGTATTTTGTTGAGAATTTTTGCATCTATGTTCATCAGTGATAATAGACTGTCATTTTATTTCTTTGTGACATCTTTGTCTGGTTTTGGTATCGGGGTGATGGTGGCCTCCTAGAATGAGTTTGGGAGTACTCCTCCCTCCTTTATATTTTGGAAAAGTTTTGGAAGGGTAGGTGTTAATTCTTCTCTAAATGTTTCATAGAATTCTCCTGTGAAGGCCTCTGGTCCTGGGCTTTTGTTTTTGGAAGATTTTTAATCACAGTCTCAATATCAGTGGTTGTGATTGGTCTGTTTATATTTTATTTTTCTTCCTAATTCATTCTTGGAAGGTTCTGCTTTTCTAAGAACTTGTCCATTTCTTCCAGGTTGTCCATTTTATTGGCATATAGTTGCTTGTAGTAATCTCTCATGATCCTTTGTATTTCTGCAGTGTCATTTGTTACTTCTTTTTCATTTCTAATTCTACTGATTTGAGCCTTCTCCCTTTATTTCTTGATGAGTCTGGCTAGTGGTTTATCTATTTTGTTTATCTTCTCAAAGAACCATTTTAGTTTTATTGATATTTGTAATTGTTTCCTTCATTTCTTTTTCATTTTTTTATGATCTGATCTTTTTGATTTCTTTCCTTCTGCTAACTTTGTTCTTGATTCTCTAATTGTTTTAAATGTAAGGTTAAGTTATTTATTTCAGAAGTTTCTTGTTTCTTGAAGTAGGATTGTATTACTATAAACTTCCCACTTATAACTGCTTTTGCTTCATTCCATCAGTTTTGTGTTGTCATGTTTTCATTGTCATTTGTTTCTAAGTATTTTTTGATTTCCTCTTTGATTATTTTCAGTGATCTCTTGGTTATTTAGTAGTGTATTTTTCAGCCTCCATGTGTTTGTATTTTTTACAGATTTTTTCCTGTAATTGATATCTAATCTCATAGCATTGTGGTCAGAAAAGATACTTGATATGATTTCAATTTTCTTAAATTTACCAAGGCTTGATTTGCAACCCAAGATATGATCTATCCTGGAGAATGTTCTTTGAACACTTGAGAAGAAAGTGTGTTCTCTTGTTTTTGTATGGAATGCCCTGTGAATAGCAATTAAGTTCATATTGTTTAATGTGTATTTAAAGCTTATGTTTCCTTATTTATTTTCTTTTTGGATGATCTGTCCATTGGTGAAAGTGGGGTGTTAAAATCCCTTACTATTATTGTGTTATGGTCGATTTCCCCTTTTATGGCCATTAGCATTTGCCTTATAAATTGTGGTGCTCCTGTTTTGGGTGCATAAATATTTACAATTGTTATATCTTCTTCTTGGATTGATCCCGTGATATTTATGTTGTGTTCTTTCTGTCTCTTGTAATAGTCTTTATTTTAAAGTGTATTTTGTCTGATATGTGAATTGCTACTCCAGGTTTCTTTTGATTTCCAGTTCCATGGAATATTTTTTTTCCATTCCTTCATTTTCAATCTGTTTGTGTCCTTAGGTCTGCAGTGGGTCTCTTGTAGACAGCATATATGGGTTCTTCTTCTTTTTTTTTTGTATCCTTTCAGCCAGTCTATGTGCTTGGGTTGGAGCATTTAATCCATTTACATTTAAGGTAATTATCCATATGTAAGTTCCTATTACCATTTTCTTAATTGTTTTGGGTTTGCTATTGTAGGTCTTTCCCTTCTCTTGTGTTTCCTGCCTAAAGAAGTTCCTTTAGCATTTGTTGTAAAGCTGGTTTAGTGGTACTGAATTCTCTTAATTTTGCTTGTCTGTAAAGGTTTAATTTCTCTGTCAAATTTGAACGTGATCCTTGTTGGGTAGCGTAATTTTGGTTGTAGGTTTTTTTCTTTCATCCCTTAAATATGTCCTGCCACTCCCTTCTGGCTTGCAGAATTTCTAGCTTTTAACCTTATTGGGATTCCCCTATATGTTATTTGTTGTTTATCCCTTGTTGCTTTTAATATTTTTTCTTTGTATTTAATTTTTGATAGTTTGGTTAATATGTGTCTTGGTGTGTTTCTCCTTGGATTTATCATGTGTGGGACTCTCTGTGCTTCCTGGACTTGATTGACTATATCCTTTCAAATATGAGGGAAATTTTCAACTATATCTCTTCAAATATTTTCTCAGTCCCTCTCTTTTTGTCTTCTTCTTCTGGGACCCCTATAATTCGAATGTTGGTGCATTTAATATTTTCCCAGAGGTCTCTGAGACTGTCCTCAATTCTTTTCATTCCTTTTTTCTTTATTCTGTTCTGCAGTAGTTATTTCCACTATTGTATCTTCCAGGTCACTTATCCATTTTTCTGCCTCAGTTATTCTGCTATTGATTCCTTCTAGAGAATTTTTAATTTCATTTATTGTGTTGTTCATCATTGTTTGTTTGCTCTTTAGTCCTTCTATGTCCTGGTTAAGTGTTTCTTGTGTTTTCTCCATTCTCTTTCCAAGATTTTGGATCATCTTTACTATCATTACTCTGAATTCTTTCTCAGGTGGACTGCCTATTTCCTCTTTATTTGTTTGGTCTACTGGGTTTTGACTTTGCTCCTTCATGTGCTGCATATTTCTCTGTCTTCTCATTTTGCTTATCTTACTGTGTTTGGGGTCTCCTCTTTGCAGGCTGCATGTTTGTAGTTCCCGTTATTTTTGTTTTCTGTCCTCAGTGGGTAAGCTTGGTTCAATGGGTGTGTAGGCTTCCTGGTGGAGGGGACTGGTGCCTGTGTTCTGGTGGATGAGGCAGGGTCTTGTTTTTCTGGTGGGCAGTACTACATCCAGTGGTGTGTTTGGGGGTGTCTGTGAACTTACAATGATTTCAGGCAACCTCTCTGCTAATGGGTGAGATTGTGTTCCTCTCCTGCTAGTTGTCTTGCATTGGGTGTCCAGCACTGAAGCTTACTGGCCATTGAGAGGAGCTGGGTCTTTGCCTTGCTATGGAGATCTCTGGGAAACCTCTCGCCGATTGATATTACATGAGGCCGGGAGGTCTCTGGTGATCCAATATCCTGAACTTGGCTCTCCCACCTCAGAGGCTAAGGTCTGCCACCTGTCTGGAGCACCAAGACCGTGTCAGCCACACAGACAGGTACATGGGAATTTTCTTGCCTTTGGAAAGTCTGAAGTCTTCTGCCAGCGTTCAATAGCTATTCTGTAAGAGTTACTCTACATGTAGATGTATTTTTAATGTATTCGTGTGGATAAAAGTGATCTCCACTTCTTACTCCTCTGCCATCTTGAAGGTCCTCCTGTAATTAAGTCTTGATTTGCCATTCTTGGGACAAGTCACTTCCCCTTGAACAGGTTGGTACTTTTCTCTTCTTCTTATTATTTTTTAAACAATTCCCCATTTTGATCAAACTCTCAGTCTTTCTGAGAGATGTTATCAGATTTTAAGTTATTAACACCACTGTCAGCTACTGATCCATAGTTTTTGCAGATTAGTTATTGTTTGGTGTGGTATCCATAAGTCATACATCTTTGGTTAATCCCTGTGACATTCACAGGTCACAGTTCCACATTCATAATCCTTAAATTTTTCATTCTGTTTCTTTTCCTTCTTTCTTTTTTATTAGAGTTTTTTTTTTTTCTTTTTTCCTGGTTGCACAGTACAGCTTGCAGCATCTTATTTCCCTGACCAGGTATTGAACCCTGAAGTAATAACATGGAAGTAGTAACATGGAGTCCTAACCACTGGACTACCAGGGAATTCCCTCTCTGTTTCTTTTCTCGTGTTCTAGACTTAGAAGGATTGTTTGCTTGGTAGCTAGCTGCTGCAAATCTTCATTTAAAGCTTTTGAGAGAATACAATGAATTGCGATTATTAACAGGATAATTCCCAAAGTTTGGAGTGCACTCCATGTGCCCAAAGCCTCAAAAAAATCAAAAAAGGACCCCATTGAAGAATTACCCTTTTAAGCCAAGTAGATTGCTCAGTGATCTTATGTAACTGCATTTTAACTTCTCTAGAAGTGTCAATTCATGTACAGCAGGTGGTGTTGGCAACAGCCCAGGTACATTTTGCTCAGCTAAAAGGTAATCAAAGTCTATCCTATTTTCAAGAGCAATCTTGGTCAAAGAGTCTATGGATCTCTGCTGTGAAGCTAATGTCTCAAGTACAGAATCTGCAATGTCTTTAAGAGTTAAGGACAGGTTTCTGATCACATCCTGATTTGTATCTATTCTTAACCAGGGAATGGATTTATTCACAGAGATTGCTACATTTACCTGTTTAAGACAAAGGTGAGTCAGGTTTTTAGTGCATGCAGAAAGAGAACCTCCTAGCCTGAAATAAAGTCTTTCTAAACGCCTTGCAAATCTTGGTGCTGATTGTGAGATCTCTTTATGAATGGGGCAAATCTAATCTAGATACTTAGGGATAGATGAAAATTTAGATGATAAATCCAGCAGTCTGAAAGTTTGCCTCCCATTTTCAGTAATAACCTGGGGTATACAGATGAAGGCATTATATTTCCAAGTCAATGTTTGAGTAAAGGAAAGGATAAGAAAGAGACAGGGTTTCATGTTTGGTTAAAGTATGTCCATTGTCTTGGATGGAAGCAGTCTACCTTAATGTTAGCTATTTCTCTTCTTTGTCAATTTGATTTGGAGGTCTCTAGCTTTTGTACAGGGCCAGATGCTGGGTGGGGTCTTCTTCTTCAGTTGTGATATATACATATAAGTTTCAAGTCCCTCAAGTTTGACTGCCTTCTGGGTAGTGAGTAGGATGTGGTACATTCCCTTCTAAGGAATTTAAAGGTATTTATTTTTGTTAGTGATTCCAAATAAGAAGGAAGAGAGAAAATTAGAAATGTGAGTTTTGTGAATCATAGATAGATACTTAAGAAAAGTAGACGAATTCAGAATCTAGTCTAGTTTACAGGTACATAACAAACCACAAAGACAATTAACAGGACTAGACCATAATATCTACAAAGATACAAACATAATTTTTCTCTCTACAATTGCTCTCATTATTTTACAAAAGATAATCACAATAGGGCTTCCCTGGTGGTGCAGTGGTTGAGAGTCTGTCTGCCGATGTGGGGAACACGGGTTCATGTCCTGGTCCGGGAAGATCCCACATGCCGCAGAGCAGCTGGGCCCGTGAGCCATGGGCGCTGGGCCTGCGTGTCTGGAGCCTGTGCTCCGCAATGAGAGATGCCACAACAGTGAGAGGCCCGTGTACCACACACACAAAAAAAGATAATCACAATAATTTTTTTTTGTATTAAAGTTGGCCTAATGTTTTATGTAAGTGCAACAAGAATAGTGATTAACTATATAATTTCTTTTTAAGAATGCTTTGTTAATACTTTTTATAAGGATTTTTAGACTGAACTCTCAAAAGTCTGAGACCAGGAAACCAAGCCAAAACCAAGGCCATCAAATTTTACATGCAATGCAATTTCAGCCAAAGCCTTGGAAATATAGCCAATGTTTCCAATGGTGTCCTGTTACAAGGAGAACAGATTCTTGTTGAATTTATGCAAATAAATATATTGTCATGAAAATAAGAATACTCACTGAGATGGGCACTTAGGTTGCTTCCATATCTTGACTACTGTACATAAAGCTGCTATATAAACATTGAAGTGTACCTATCTTTTCTAATTGGTATTTTTATTTTCTATGGATAAACCCCAGGAGTGGAGTTGCTAGGTTGTATGATAATTCTTTTATAATATTTTGAGGAACCTCTACGCTGTTTTCCATAGTGGCTGTACCAATTTACATTCCCACTAACAATGTTCTAGGAATCCCTTTTCTCCACATTTTTGCCAACGTTTGTTATTTATTGTCTTCTTATGATAGCCATTCTGACAGGTGTAAGTTGTTATCTCATTGTGGTTTTGGTTTGCATTTTTCTGATGATTAGTGATGTTACACATCTTTTCATGTGCCTCTTGTCTATCTGTATGTCTTCTTTGGAAAAATGTTTATTTATGTCCTCTTCTCATTTAATTTTTTATATTGAATTGTATGAGCTCTTTTTATATTTTGGATATTAATCCCTTACCAGGCATATTATTTATAAATACCCTTAAATAGAAACAACTTAAGTACCCATTGATAGATGAATGGACAAAGAAAATGTGATATATATATAATGAAATATTACTCAACCATAAGGAAGAATGAAATATTTCCATTTTTGATAACAATGATAGACCTGATAGTTATTATACTTAGTAAAATATGTCAGACAGGAAAAAATACAAATACCAAATGTTTTCACTTACATGTGGAATCTAAAAAAACAAAAACAAATATAATAAATCAAAAATAGGCTTACAGATACAGAAAACAAACTAGGGGTTATCAGAAAGGAGAGAGGTGGAGGGAAGGGTGAAATAGGCAAAAGAGGTGCAAACTACCAGTTATAGAATAAAAAAGTTACAGACACAGAGATACAATGTACAGTATAGGGAACCATGTCAATATTTATAATAATTTTGTATGGTGTATAATCTATCAAAATATCAAACCACTATGTTGTATACCTGAAACTAAAATAATATCATTGGTCAACTATACTTCAATACACTTTTTTAAAAAAGAATACTCACTGAGAGTTTCTGAATTCTGAAGGGATAATGAGGTAGAGAGAAAAAGTAAAGGTCTCATCTTTGTTCACTGAAATACATCTTACCAAATTGTTGATAGAGTAAGAGAAAATATTTCTTTAAATCTGGAAAAACATTTAAAAAATTAAAATTTTAAACAGAAAAAAATCAAAATTATAAATTGTTTTAGTCCCATGTTCACTTAGTTCCATGTTATTATTTTTTCTTCTGCTTGAATACATCTTTTCCGATAATTCTCTCAACCTTGCCTGATTACAGAGGGTGAAAGGGACAGTGATAATTCCTAGAAGTTTGTAAGGTTCTTGTTAAGGCTTATGTGATTTGCCCAATGAAATGGATATCTTGATCACTGGAGATTGTGTAAGATATATCCCAAGAGGGAAACATATTTCTAAGTGTCTTTACCACCATGAGGGTATCACCCATGAGGCAGGGGAAATCTTCAATGAGTCTGGAAAATATGTGTAAGATAACAAAAGCATATCAAAACTTCATACTAAGTGGCCTTTGAATGAAGTCCAGGTGGTAAAAGATCCAGAGAAAGGAGGTCTGATATTTTAGGGACAAAAATAGATTTTCTTAAATACACTATGATTGGTGAAGAAATGCAAAAACTGAAAAATGGGGTTTGCCAAGGAGCCAGAAAGAATGCAGCAGACTTCTTGGTTTTCCCCAGTCCTGGCTGTTCCTTTAATCTCTCTGATTTAGGAGCTGACTCTTGCCATGTTACAAGAACATCCGAAGACAAAAATCTGGTATGAGGGTAGTTTTTTGCAAAAGCAGAATGGACTTCATCCACATGTGCCATAATCTTTACAGATTCTGTTGCTGCTGCCTTTGCATGAAAGTCAGTGAGGGCATTTTCCTGATACTTGGGTTCAGTCCTTTTGATATGGGTTTCAATTTTAAGACAGCCATTTCAGAATGTTACATAATTGTGAGCAAAACTTAACTCTTTTTTTTTTTTTTTTTTTTTTTTTTTTTTTTT
>NW_020174793.1:4183383-4307895 GCF_003031525.2 Neophocaena asiaeorientalis asiaeorientalis
TTTTTTTTTTGCGGTACGCGGGTTTCTCACTGTTGTGGCCTCTCCCGTTGCGGAGCAACAGGCTCCGGACACGCAGGCTCAGCAGCCATGGCTCAAGGGCGCAGGCACTCCGCGGCATGTGGGATCTTCCCGGACTGGGGCACGAACCCGTGTCCCCTGCATCAGCAGGCGGACTCTCAACCACTGCGCCACCAGGGAAGCCCTAAAACTTAACTCTTTTAATTTTGGGAGTACTAAGTTTAAGTTATACAGGGAGTTATCTTGGAAAATTACAGAATCCTTGTTTTCTAGGCAGAATACTTTGAAAGGTAAAGATAAACATTTCATAATTTCTTATTATCAAGAGTAGACAAATAATAATTTGTCCTTTTAGGGGAGGAAAGAAAATTAATTTATAGTTTTACATAAGTACACTATTGATATGAAAACTCACTCTTAAACTCCCCACAATAACAATTTAATTTTAACTGGCTTGATTACACAAGATTCTTTCTCTATCTTTCTTTTTCTCTCCTTCCCAAATTTCTATGTCCATAGTTTGTCTTTCATTTTCTTCTTTCTAATTCTGAAGTAACCAGAAGTTTTAGTTTAGATAAAATCACCTGCATTTCCCTTAACAAGTATCTATCTTCATACCTCATACCTTTCTTAGCCCAAAAGTTCTTACTTTCCTTGCATATATTGTTGTTTCCCTTATTAATTCTAGTAGCTTTAATTACACTTACTAATTAGAATTCTTAACTTTTAGAAACTTTAATTTCTAGTGAAAACTAAGAAGTAAGCAATTGTGAAATGTATATCATACTGGTGATTTTTTATATTGGTAAATTTATTAATACATTTCATATTTTCTAGAAACACATTTCTCACAGTGCAATCTTTCAATGTAACACAAGATAGATTTAATTAGAGACTTACATTTATCTTTAGTATCTCTGCAATAGGAATTCAAAAGTAGATAAACTCATGATCAGTACATAATGTTACACTATTTTATTTTATCTGGAAATAATTAGGCAAAACTCTAAAGTTTTTAGTCACCAAACATATTTTGGAAGGTTTTTTTTTTTTTTTTTTTTGGTGGTATGCAGGCCTCTCACTGTTGTGGTCTCTCCCGTTGTGGAGAACAGGCTCTGGACGCGCAGGCTCAGACACCATGGCTCACAGGCCTAGCTGCTCCGCGGCATGTGGAATGGCATGTGGAATCTTCCCGGACTGGGGCACAAACCCATGTCCCCTGCATCGGCCGGCAGACTCTCAACCACTGTGCCACCAGGGAAGCCCAGAAGTTATTTTTAAGTACACATACCATAAAATATAATTGTTGCTAAAAAGTTTATCTATAAACTCTTATTCCACTTACATGTACCTAAATCATTTGCTCTCAACACGTTTGGATTACCAATGAGAATTATATGAGACATTAGATAAAATCAGCCTTTGTTCTAAGTTATTATTATTTATTATAATACTATTAATTTGCTGACAAATTTTGCTACAAAGATAACATGACTATGAGAAGTAAATCCAGGTTGAATAAAATTTCTTTATATGCATGATATTTAATGTTAACTTTAAAGATGTCTGTTTTAATTAAACCAATAAACTTAAATTAGCTTTCAATAACAGAGGATTAGCCCAGATCATGAGAATTTGAATAACATTTGGGTTAGTTTCTGACATATTGCTGAGAAGTTTAGAATGCCTAATCCTTACAACCCTTGCCTTCAAACCAGCTAAATAGAGCTCTTTTACTAATTAATTTTGTCAATACCATCTAGAGATATAAAAATATAACACAACTACACCATACACATATAGGCAAGCAAACAAACATATAGATACTTACAGAGACATAGTTACTAATATTTGTGCAGAAGATTTATAAAATTTCTCATTAGTGCAATTTCCAAATACCTCCTTTCTCTCTCTTCCTTATAAAAAAAACAAAAAACAAAACCAAAAAGCTCTTCTTAAAGTTTGCATTTCAAAGAATGACTCTTAGGTCCTAGAGAAGACTGGGGAAGAGGGCAGGAAATCTGCATCACAAAAACACAGATTAATTGCAGGATAATTCTGTTTCCAATGTCCTGATTTTTTTTTTTTTTTTTTTTTTTTTTTTTCCAGCGCGCCTCTCACTGCTGTGGCCTCTCCCGTTGCGGAGCACAGGCTCCGGACGCGCAGGCTCAGCAGCCATGGCTCACAGGCCCAGCAGCTCCGCGGCACGTGGGATCCTCCGGACCAGGGCACAAACTCGTGTCCCCTGCATTGGCAGGCGGACTCTCAACCACTGCACCACCAGGGAAGCCCTGTCCTGATTTTTTCAAGCATTTTGAGAGGGATAGGGGAGGGCTGGGGGTTTGGCCAAAGAAAGGTCAGGTGAACTTTGAACTTCTGTAAACACTCCTCACTCCTTTCAACCAGCAGAGATCTGCAAGACAAATAGTTGTTTCCAATTTCCCAAAGAATTGAGTTCAGCTTTGCTTTTATGTCTTTTATTTTTACTTTTTTGTTAGCTTTTTGCAATGAATCCTTCAAAGAAGCTATTTTGGGATTTCAAGAACTTTTAGAGGCTTGCGCATACTAATTAAAATAATACGTGTCCCATTCTATTTGTTTGATTTGGGAGCCCTTGCTTCTAGGTGCACTTCTTAAATGACCTTATCTATTCAGAATGTTCCCCATAACTGCCATTGAAATTTCCCATTAGAGCTGTTTGATAGGTCCCAGGCTACAAATGCAGTTCAACCCAAATGTCTGTCTAGTCATCTCTAGCCATAAATGGGGTGTAACTTGCATTTTTATTCAACCATATTTTGGAGCCCCCAACCTGATGGCTACCAGGCCAAGCTCTCAGGAGGCAAAACAAGCTTAAAAAGGTTTTGTTGTTTTCATAAATACCTATAGCTTCTGAGATCACAGTGTTCAGATATAAAATAAACAGGTGTGCCAGAAAGTGGTGTGCCCAACTCTTTAGATATAATAAACTCCAAATAAACAAAATTTTATTCACCTGAAGCCTCCCACTGGACTCAGTTTGGCATAACTAGTGTGATCCCAGACCCAGTCCAAATCTAGCCAGTATCCACCAACAATTTCTATGGAACCTGGAAATTTCAGCCTGCAAGGCTAAGGGCTTGGCTCTGGACAAAACCATCTGTCAAGTCAATTTGGCTTCAGGCAGAAACGTCTACTAGCTCGAGCTGACCTGCCCTGTAAAGGGAAGTCAATTATCCTGGGGGCTTGATACAAAGACAGCAGAGCTCAAACCAAGAGGTATTCGCCAATGGTCCTTGGAAATGTCAAGAAAGTCAGAGAACTCAAAGGGTTCATGGGGAACCACCACTGCTTTTCTTGTCCCCAAAGCTACCAGAAGACTGCTTTGATCCCATCTCTGCCACCAAATCTGTTAAAAACAAAATTCAGCCAAGCAAATTTGAGAACCTAATTGGCTTTACTCAACAATTCATGAATTGGGAAGCACCCCATCTAGTAAATAGGAAGGCACTTCAAGGAGCTATATAAAATAAAAGGCTTTATATGAAATGGGACAGAACAAGGAGGTTATCAGCAAAATAGAAGCAAAGAATGTTTTACACAATGTTACCTCAATAGTGCTGACCAGGAAATTGCAGGAATTCCATTCCTACTAGAACTTGAAACTGCAATAAAGTCTCATTTTTTCTGTCCTGAGGGCAAGTGACACCACCTTAGGCCTGTTGTTTCTTTTTTTTTTTTTTTTTTAAACACATCATTATAGTATATAACTGAAATTGGGATATATATATAATATTTACATATAGTATATATATACACACATATATATCTGTATGTACACATACACAAAAACAAACATATATACGTATATGTATATACACACACACATATACATGTGGATATATAGGTTCAGTGATCATGGTCTTATTTTCCAAATTTTCTATTTAATGAATGTAATAAAAAATACCTATTGAGCACCTAATATGATAGTGGTGAAGAAAAGAGATGATATCTGGAATGTTAGCTTAACAATTGAGTCAGAGATTTCCTACATAAATGCACTGAATCACTTTAGGCATTAAGCTTCCTCTTACTCCATGCGTTAGGTAGTTAATCAGACATTAGCAGCAAGGAAGTGACAGCAGTGAAAAGACAAGAGGGGAATAATCGTCACACCCCAACCATGTGGGAACTCTCCCCTGACCCCACCCAGAACGGGCGAAACTATGGTCATGTGGTGGGCAATTTATCCTGATAAAGAGGGAGCACAGTACTAGGAGGGAATTTCCCCGGGGTTCTCATGCCCAGACCAGACAGGTTTATAACCTATAATAAACTCAAACTCATTATACCATCATTATAATAAAATCTGCAGGTGGTTTTGCCCCCCCTCCCCAACCCGGGTGGGCTGTTCTTAGAGAATCAAGGGTAAGGGCATGCCCCCAAATGAACTTGTTACATAGCTTGGGACTGTCAATCAAATAATGATCCCCTGTCACTCACCAATGATTGTGCCCTGCCTCCCCGCAGAACGCTCCTTATAAACACCCCTTAAGCCTGCACAGAAGTGCTGGTTTTACTTCGCAGAAACAGCCTGCTCTCCCACTGAGAGTGTAACTAAGCTTTAATAAACTTTGCATTGTACTTAAGCCAGGAGGGGTAGTCTGCAATTCTTTGTTTGGTATCACAAGGACAGAGATTGCTGGTCTGGGTCTTCCCTTTACCTCCTCAGTTGAAGCCATTTGACAAAACACACGCCAACCCAACAACACATGGAAGGATATCACAGAAACGACAGCCTAGTGTTGCATCCTTGTAAGCAATCTTAATATGCTGATTTCAATTTTTTAAAAAAGGTCTTAATAACTATGAACAGCAATAGTGAATATCAAATCTGCAGTAGGTATGTAATGGGCAAGAGTACTACAACTTCCTGTTTTATTTACTAGCAAGAAGATAAAAACTTCAGGTTTTTAGACGTCATCTTCAAAGTTCCATTAGTTCTTTACTACAGCAATACTATATATTATCTTATACTAGTACCTTTATTTTTAATACCTGAACATCTTCAACAATTCTGTGGAGCCCATTCCTTTCCTAGGTCTGGCTCTGTCTTTTTCTCTTTTGGGGTGTGTGTGGGTGTGTGGTGGTTTACATTGGGAAAAAAAAGAGACAGAAAAAAAAAAATTCCAGTTAGAATGTTTCCTATCAGTCCCCCAATTTTCCTTTATTCCCATTTTTATCTTCTGTCCTATATGTCCCACCCTGTGTTATAATTATCTCTTACTGGGTATCAATTTACCCTCATTTTAGTAGTAACTTGAAAGAGCAATGATAATTTATTGTGCTCAAGAATCTGCAATTTGGGCAGGACATGGTTGGTTGGATAGGATGGTTCATCTCTGCTCCATGTGGTTTTAGTTAGGGCAGCTCAACTGGGATTGGAGGATCCATTTCTAAGATGGCTCACTCACATATTGGGTAAGTATGTGCTGGTTATTTTCCAGTGACCCCATTCCTCTTCACAAGGCTCTCTCTATGGGGCCACTTGGATTGTGACTGGGTTCCAAAAGACAGTAACAGAAACCTGAAACATGCAGAATTCTTCAGAGCTACAGAGCTAGTGACAGCTCCTAGTGTCTGAAGTCCTGGGGTCACAAATTGGCAGTGGGTCACTGCTGTCATATTCTAATTGTAGAGCAGTTACAGAGCTCACACAGTTTTAACTGTTGGATACATAGAGCACTCCTTTTGGGGAAAGAATATCAAAGAACTTGAAGTGTTTAATCTACCACACACCAGCCACAAGTATCTATTTTTCCCCCATGTACAAAATACATTCACTCCTGTCACAGCGCCCCAACCCCCAAGTTCATCTTGTTGAACCTAGGATCTTGACATCTAAATCAGGTCTAGATATAAACGAGGCTTCTTGGATGCAGTTCATATTAATATGAAGACATGTGAATTAAAGGGAGCAGTTGTCTGCCCCCATACATTTAGCTTACAATGTTGCAGCTGTAAAGTAGTGATTGATAAGACAACCAAAATATTTACTCCCATTGTAGAAAAAGGAGGGAATGGAAGCCAAAAGTTTATAGAAGCCGTGGGTCTAAGAAATTCTGAAATTCTACTTAATGTTGCAGGTTCTTTGAGTAGGGCCCAATCTTACTATCTATGATTCTTTGTGCTTATTGACTCAGTCCCAGGAAATTTATCCTCCTTCCTTTCCATAGTAATGGCCCATTTTGCAAATGAGTAGCCATGAGGTAGGGGGTAGATGGGGCCCCAGGCTGAGCAGCTGGAGTTTGTCTGGATGGGCAATTGGAGCTTGTCTCCCCTTGACATTTCAAGGAAAAAGATAACAGCAGGAGTGGAGAGGAACTAAGCTCTGCTGGAGTAGAAAGATATCAATAATATGACTACATCTTTCATTCTTAAGATCAAGGAGACCTCCCCAACTATACATGCACAGAAAGGTCCCTCAGGGGTCAAAAATGGAGGGGGCAGTAGCCCATAATATGTTCTGCCAACCTCCCAGAGACCCTCACGCTGGAATCCATCTTGGCTAAAAGATACACACACACCTTAGGGAGGGCCCTGAGTCAGATCAGATATGGGAAACAAGCAAGGTGATTGGCCAGAGGGAACAAAGAAAACTGCCCCCATATAAGCGATCTAAACCATCCCTTTCATGGTCCTCACTAGTGAGGATGCCCACACTCTTCTTTGAGTGTGTAGCTCCGATCTGCTTCTGTCCAAAATAAACTGCTGCTTTGTGTGCTCTCCCACACCTACTGTGCTTCTAATACACTCTGTGCTTGCTTTACTATCTCTGTCTGTTTGTGAAATTCTTTTCCCAAAGAAGGTAAGAGCCAGAGCTCTGCTTCTAGCCACTGGTCCTTGGAGGTCGAACAGTTAGGATTCCCTGTTTTTCACCCATGTAGCCCAGGTTCAATACTCAGGCAGCGAACTAAGATCTTGCTTCAAGCTGCTGCTCACTGCAGACACACTGAGATCAATTAAGCCTATTACCTGCTTCTAGAAGGTTTGGGATCTAAAAGTCTTTTTTTTGTTGTTGTTAATTTTATAATCTCTCCTTCCTTTTTGATCCAAGCTGGTAGAATGTCACATATTTTAGATTTCAGGTGACAGCATACCACTTCCACATACAAGAAATCCATTCTAGGTATCTATTGTTCTGTAACAAGCCATTTCAAATTGAATGGGTTTAAACAACAGCAATTGTTTATTTTGCTCAGGAATCTGAATTTTGGAAAGATTTTTCTTAAAGGTAATGATACTTTGCTCCATGTGGTATCAGCTGAAACAGGGTGACAGAGCCAAAAGCCTTACTTTGAAGGCAGCTCAGTCACAAGAGAGGGAGATACACACTTGCTTATTCCCGGAGAGCCCAGCCAGGCTGGCAGGCTGTGGGCCCTCCTTCATTCTCCACATGGGCCTCTCCATGAGGTTTTGTTTTCAGTATGGTAACTTGTTTCCAAAAATGATTGTTCTAAGACATAGAAAGTGGAAGCTGCCATTTTTTTCCCTATCTTTTCCTCTTAAAGAAAGACCAGTTTTATTATTAAGGTTGATGTCTCTTCCAGCTACAGAAGTGAGCATATAATCCAATCTGGCCAGTTAGAGCCTTGTATTTCTCCAGCGGTATCGATTCAGGCCTGGGCATGTGCTTCAGTCAAAGCCAAGTAAATCACACATAAAATTTAAAGGCAAATATTGGAAAAGGTGTTCTACATAGTATTAACTATGTCTGGATTGTTAGGGAATATTTTTGAAAGTATTTGCAGAGTCTCTCTGGAAATTATAGTAACACCTAGAAAAGTTGACACTAGGATGAAAATTTTTTTGTAAGAATGTAGAACTATCTTTGCCAGAAATTAAACTTCACTCTATTTTTCAATTCTGGGAAAATATATTCCTATGTTGTGATAGTTCATTAAGCTTGCTTGATCTGGACCTTCTATCACTTTCAAGAGATTGAGTCATGGCAAAAGATGTTTTTCTTCTAACTCTCTATCACTAATATGTTTATTTATTACACAATTCTCAGAATTATTTAACAAGAAGATAATGCTTGTCTAAATTTGACCTCAGACTATATCTTTAGCCTTATTTCTTACTGTATCAATCCCTTACCCCTTGAGTACAGTTATACTGAATTACATAAAGTTTTATTTTAATTATTTAATGCACTTTGCAAAATTTACAACTTCAACTTAGATAACTCTTCTCTTCTTTACTTGTAGAGGGAAAAACCTACTTATCTTTTAGCTAAACCTACTCAACTTAAGCTAAAGTATCAGTCACCTGTGAAAGATTTAATACTCCCCCCAGGAGAAATGGGACATTTCATCTATGTCATTTTTATTATCATTCCAAATTTTCATTTTATTAATACCATATGTTACAGTTACAGTATGTTACTAGTTTGTACAACCCTCATAACTACAACACATACAACATATTAGTAAAAAATAAATTATTTTAAATAAATACAAGATTATTGTTGACCATTAAGATAAAAATTTTAAGCATTATTTTCTCTAAACTTTGATTTGTTGGCAACCTGGAAGCCAAAATTACTCCTTTTTTTGGATTGCTATAGTGCTTGCATGTAAATAATAAATTCAAGGTGAACAATAGAGTTGACAAAATTTGGCAACACAATATACATTAACTGGGATATTGTGGAAATAGAGTAATGTTTTGAAAATTTAAACATGTCCTAAAAGACCAAAAATTTTTGGTTTAATATAATAAAGTAATGGAATATTGGCTCTTAATGTTTAATCTTGGTTCCCTTTCTTTTCAAAAGAGTCTTTTAAGAATTTTCTTATAATAACTTTTTAAACCTCAATTTTCTCCCTCTTCTCAATTTCAATTGCTTTATCTTTTCTTTATGTATGTTTAAAGTTTAATATTTCCATTCTTAGAAGAGATGTAACAAATTTTATGTAGTCCTTATAAAGGTGAATTCTTCAGGTAATATATTTCAAAGACTAATGAAAATATTATCCATTACAGTGAGAATAGAATAAAACTACACTTATCTTTTACTTTTTGATTTATATGCACAAGTGACACTGTTAAAATTAGTTAAGTTCATGCATGAAGAATAATAAAAATATAGTTTTTTGTGATATGATTGAAAACATCTGTACATACATTGTTGTGTGTTTATGATTAGTATTTTCAAGGCTATGTTTAAATACTGATAAAATGTTATATCTTCAACAGAGAGGAAGAAGCAAAAGAAATGGCTTAAGGGAAAGATCAGACATTTTGTCTTAGGCATAGTGAATTTGATGTGATAGGAAGACATTTAAGTAGAGATGTCTGGGAGACAGAGAGCGATAAGGGACTAGACAGAAAGAAAAAGGTCAGCAACAGGAGAGATCTTTCTATCAGTGTAGATAGAAAGCTGGGGAGGAAATGAGAGCTTTCATGATTACAGAGATGTAAGAAACCTGAGAAAAGTCCATAAAATGTAAAAGAAATTATCAGTGTCACCCACCAATGCAGTCTTTTTGGTACTAATATAATTTGTATAGCTTTTTGCAATTTATGAAAAGCTTTCACATGCGTTATATAATTGTGATAATGTGTGTAAGAGTGCTAATTATAATTCTTTTGTAGATAGTAGTTGTCTGGTCTATTGATTTAGCAGCTATATTGTTAATAGGGCAGAAGTATCCCTAAAGAGGTCCCAGACTTAACTACTCAAGAAACATTATGATAGGGAGTACATTTGAATGAAGGTTCTACTACTTCTTTCTTCACTTTAATGTCCACTTCTCCCAGCCAAATAATATGCTGAATGTACTCACATCACCACCTGCTAGCCTAAAATCTCTTCCACCTCCACTGTAAACACTGTTAAATTTCCCAAAATTTCTGAGCAAGTCTTATTTTCATTCATCCAAAACTCAACTAGCAAACAATTATATAGCAACTAAATGCCCTATGACTATCCTATGTTTTTTATGGATAATGAATCATTTACATCTAACAGCAACATATTAGTAAGAACTATTATCATTCTTATTCAATAGATGAGGAAACTGAGACACAGAGATGATAAGTGATTTCCCAAGGTCACATAGCTAGTAAATGTCAGAATTGGAACCTGAAACTAAGCTTTCTGTGTGTGTGTGTGTGCTTTTTTTACTTAGAAAGGTAAAAGAAAAGAAAAAAGCTGACAACAACAAATGTTGGTGATGATGTGGAGCAAGTGGAACTCTGATACCTTGATGATAGGAATGCAATAAGGCATAACTACTTTAGATAGCTGTTCATGAGGAGAAAGCAAACAAATGTTAAAAAAAAAGAAACAACAAAACAAAACAAGACTTATACTCGAATTCATAGAGCAAACTTATTTAAGGTTGTCCAAAAATTGGAAACATTCTCTCCATCAACAGAAGATTAAATAAATAGATTACGGTAGAGCCAATACAATGGAAAGTTCATCAGCAGTTAAAAAAAGGAACAAACAACAACATGCACAAAATCTCAAAAACATTATGTTAAGCAAAATCATCCAGATAGATAAAAGTATATACAGTGTTATTCAGTTTACATTAGATCCAAATATAGGCAAACTTAAAACAGTTTTATGATTATCAAAATTATGTAGTGGTTCTGGAAAGTATAGGAATAGTGGTTTGGAAAATAGGATATTAACTGGATAAGGAAATGCCTGGGGAAGAACAAGGAGCACTTGAGAGGGAGGAGGTGGAAATGTTTTATGTTTTATTTTGGGTTGTGGTCACACAAGTGTATACATTTGCCAAATCTCTACTGAAGTTTATTGCACGTTGACTACATCTCAGTGAAGAACAATTCTTCATTCATATAACACTGTTACCAAACTCAGGTTTGGCTGCTTGCTGCTCAAAAGCCAATACTTGAGAGACAAGTGTTGGTAGGAAAGGAAAGTTTGCTTCATTCAGGAGGTCAACCTGGGGAGAAGGCAGATTTATGTCCCAAAGAACAAATTCCCCACAGCCTATCAGGGGGCAAGGGCTCTTAAAGAGGTGTTTCAGGGGTGCATAACTTGAGGGAGGGGGTTACGTGTAGAACAGCATGGTCAGCTCTGACAATTATTTCGAGATTTGTCATGTAGTGGTCTAATCAGCATCATCTTGATTGTTTTAAGTACAGTTAATCTTCAGTTCCAGGGTTGGTTTGTTTCCATTTCCTTGAGGCCAGTTCTTGGAATTGTGTAAGATGGAGCAGCATATGTCATGGCTACAGTGTTATCATCATGTGGTTAACTTCTTCCACCTGGTGGGGGTTTCAATATCTGCAAAACAGCTCAAAGGATATGGCTAAGAATATTATTTATAGCCCTTGATGAGAAATTAAAGTCCTTGACTGTTTAATGGCTAAATTATTATTATTTTATCTAACTTGATTGCTTTCCTTTGCTTCTGCATTTTCTCATTTCTCTGATTAAACTTATTCTTTGACAAAAGGCAGGCAAAAGGCAGGAAGAAGACATAGAGGGCTCTGTCCTGGGAAGGCCCCATAGGGGCCTAATCCATTACAACATATATTCATAAATTTTAGTTTATTTCTGATTGATTCTTTCATACAATAATTTTTTTTCACTAAAGTCTTGAAATTTATTTTACCACTGCTCTATTCACTTCAGAGTACTATGTTAAAAAAAAATTGACAGAGCATGAGAAATATTATCATTTGACATTTATTGTAAGCTACGAACAAGAAAGCTACTTAAAGTCAGAACTACAGAATGGTTAGTGTTATTGGCTATAGAATAAGACCTTCCATTAAAATCCCTGTTCTGCTGCTTAGTAGCTGTGTAATCTTTGGCAAGCTCCTGACAATTTCTATGTCTCAGATTTCCTTATATGTTAGATGAGCATAATAATATTTTTATCATACAAAGATTCATAAACAAAAAAACAGATTGTTAAAATTGACACTATTTTATACATGATGAACAGATCAATCCAGCCTGGTTATCAAGGCCTTTTGTGATTTTAGCTCATTTTGTGTTGGCAATTTATTCTCGTTTGCTTCATTATAAGAAGTTACTTTCTCTCTTTGTAGATGACATGATCTTAAATATAGAAAATCCTAAAGAAGCTATTAAAACTTTAGAGCTAATAAACAAGTTCAGCAAAGTTGTAGGGTATAAGTTTAACATACAAATGTAAGTTGTATTTCTAAACACTAGCAATATGGAAATAAAAATTAAATCAAGAAAATTGTTGCATTTACCATAACATCAAAAAGAATAAAATGCTTAGTCATAAATTTAAATAATCACAACTTGTACACTCAACATTACAAAACACTACTGAAAGAAATTTACAAATATGTGATAAAATGGAAGAAAACACCTGTGTTCATGGGTTGGAAGCCTTACTATAGTTGAAGGGCCAATATTCCCAAATTGACCTGCAGATTCAATACAATCCCTATCAAAATTTCAATTACATTTTCTGCAGAAATGGACAAGATGTTACCAAAATACACGTGAAAATTAAAAGATGCTGAGTAGCCAAAACAATCTTGAAATATAAAAAGTTAGAGGAGTCAGTTTACAATACAAAGCATTTTACCAATCTACTGTAATCAAGACAGTGTGGTACTGACAAAAGAATAAACATAAAGATTTTTTAAATAGAATTGAGAGTCCAGAAATCAACTCCTAAGCCCTCATGTTTATGGTCAATTGAATATCAACAAGGGTGCAAAGACCATTCAATGAGAAAAGAATAGTGTGTGCAACATATATTTCTGGGACAACTGGATGTCCATCTGCAAAAGAATGAAGTTGGACTGTTATCTTATACCATTTACAAGAATTAACTCAAAATGAATCAAAGACCTAAAAGTAAAAGATAAAAGTATTAAATGCTTACGAGGAAACAAGTATAAATCTTCATAGCCTTGGGTTAGGTAAAGCTTTCTTAGATATGACACAAAAAGCACAAAAAACAAAAGACAAAATAGGTAAATTGAACTTTGTTAAAACTAAAAACTTTTATTTATCAAAGAGCACTATGATTTAAAGTGAAAAACCCAAAGAATGGAGAACTTTTCTCAGATAATATATCAGATAAGGATCTAGTTTCTAGAATATATAAAAATTAGTTACAACTCAATAATAAAAAGGCAAATAACCCCATAAAAATGACAAAATGTTTGAATAGACATTTCTTCAAAGAATATACATAAATGGCCAATAAGCTCTTGAAAAGATGCTTAACTTCATTAGACATCAGGGAAATTCAAATCAAATCCATAATGAGGTATCACATCACACCTACTAGGATAATTTTTAAAATATTTAAAAGCATTGAAATCATATAAAATATATTCTCCAGTCACATCAAGTAAAATTGACGGTTAATTTAACAGAAAGATACTTGGGAAATTCATAAACAAGTGCAAAATAAGCAACATACTACTAACTAAGAAATGAGTCAAAGTAGAAATCACAAGTGAAATTAGAAAATACTTTGAGATGACTGAAAATGAAGACATAGTCTATCAAAATACAAGAGATGTCACTAAAGCACTGCTTAAATATACCACATTAAAAGCTCACATTAAAAAAAGAGGAATGATCTCAAAATTAACACCCAAATTTTCCATCTTAAGAAATTGAAAAAAACAAGAGTAAACTAAACCCAAAAGGGAAGGAAAGAAGTATATAATATGGATTTGAGTGGAAATTAGTGAAATAAAGAATAGAAAGAAAAACAGTAGAGAAAATCAGTAAAACCAGAATGTCATTCTTTGAAAACAATAAGGAAATTGATAACCTTTTAGCTAAAATTACCAATAAAAATAAAAAGAAGACTCAAATTACTAAAATTGGCAATGAAAGATGGACATTACTGACAACCTTATAGAAATTGAATAAAATAATACTATTTTATTATGAATATTAAGAACAGTTATGAAATGGTTGGGTATATATTCCAGACAAATAATAAAAAAATTATCACAAAAATCTATACATGAATGTTCATTACAACATTATTTATAAAAGCCAAAAAGTGGGAATAATTCAAGTATCTATCAATTGATGAATAGATAAATACAGTGTAGTATATCCATATAATAATATATGATTCAGCAATAAAAAGAGTTAAAGTGCTGTGGCATTCTATGACATGGAAAAACATTGAAAACCTTATATTAAGTGAAAGAAATCAGTAACAAAAGACTTCATATTGTATGACTCCATTTACATGAAATGTCCATAATAAGCAAATCTATAGAAACAGAATATAAATTAGTGATTCCTAGAGCTGGAAAAGGGGATTGGGATGGTGACTTCAGGAGTGTAATTAAGGTGTACAAAGTTTCTTTTTGTTGTAATGAAAATAAAGTCATCACTCAATCTTGGAGCGGGTTGGTTCTGGATTCCAGAATCTGTGCACACTCCCTTAGATAAAATTGTGTAGTATCCACAGGTTTTGCATCTGCGTATAGAGAGAGCTGACTCTATTTTAAAACTGATGGAGTGATGGATGCCATACTCTAATACACTAAAAGCTATTGAATTATACACTTCATATGGATGAATTGCATACCAGGTGAATACTATCTCAATTAAGCTGTTTAAAAAAATATGCAAAGTATATACATAAATAACCACTCTGCCAATTTTACAAAATGAGTGCAAAGATTATAACATTTAACAAATAAAGATGTTTGCTTATTGTGGGAAGATGGAGATTAGAAAGAGGTACACGAATAAAAGGAAGTAAATAAACAAAGAATACTGACAGCCCTGTGCTGTGAACTAAGGAATGTTATTATCTCAAACCTCTGCATCTGAGACCCAAATAAATACTAGGAGGTAAACTTTATTATACTGTGAGGATTAAATGTGCTACAAAATGCCAGGCACAGAGGAGGAACTGAAGAGATAGAAACTACAATTATGATTAGTCTTATTGTGGAAATAGGAAAGGAGACAGAATGACCTTCTGCATCTTAAAGCTTCTGGGATCTATTTCTTAGCTAAGGAATAGCACTGCACATTCTCTTTCTCTGGTGTCCCCTCCAAGAATCAAGTGGATTAGAGCTTCAGCTGTATAGAATAGCAGCAGCAGTCATGAGGAGCAAGGGATCTCTACATACACTAGAACTCTGTTTTTTAAACTTTACCATTCATTAGATATACCTGGGGGAGCTAATTAAAATACAGATTGCTGGGCCTCAGATCCAAAGCTTCTAACTCAGGAGGTCAGGGGTAAGGCTCAAGAATATGATTTTGTAACAAGTTCCCAGATGCTGTTGCTGCTGGTTATGGTCTGAGGACCAAGCACTGCGTTAGAGTCTTGAAATTCAGCACAGTTGAAAGTTATAAAAAGAGAGATGGTGAAACAAGCCAGTTATGAGTAACAGAAGGAACATTGCTCAGGATGGAGATGTAACATGAACCCATGACACCCACCCCTCAAGCAATCCTCAAGCAGAAAAACTGATTTTTGGGTGTCTGCTAATTAGGCTATTATGGAGCTTTCCTGGTGAAAGTAGTAGGAGACAAAGTTGACCTAAACATAAATGGGCTAAGCCAGGACTGCAAATTTTTTTCCAGCACTCCTCTTCTTCTTTTCCCTTCAAAGCCACATTTATAGTAAATCATACAAAAATCAATCCTCATGAGTGCACTATGTTAATTCTTCACAGTTAACCTTTGGGCATTTAATAAAATATTTTCATTTATTTATTAAATACTCCTTTGGGTATTTCATAAAAGCTTTTTATTAAAGACATATATGGACCTTTTCATATAATCTTATTGACATTGAACAGTAATTGGGAAATGACATAAACAGGTACATAATTGTTAAGATTTAGTATTTAAAACTTAAGAGCTAAACTTGGGCTACTATATATATATATGTTATGTGGCTATTGGAAAGTCACTTAAACCCTCTAAGGTTATTTGCCTGTAATTTTGGCCAAAAATATTTACCTATTGTAAATTGTAAGGATTAGATAAAATTGTATGTTCTGCTCCTGTCACATTGTAGATACTAAATAAAAACCTTATGTCATTGTCTTAACTATGACAAATTATTCTGAAATGTTTAGCAGGTCAGGTACAGCAAGCTACATTTGTTAAGTATTTGTAGAAATATGATACAACATTGCTATAAAATGAATAAAACATCATTTTTCCTTGGGTAAAACTTTAATTTTGAGGCATAATAAATTAAAAATAGTTACTCAGCAAAAATCACAAATAAAATAAATTATTCAAAATAGAGATATAATGAACTTGTGAGTGGAAAGTAATTATAACCTAAGATTAGAACGTGGGAAGTTATGAAAATAATCACTATATTAAGCCTACAATCATACAACATTGAACAACTTTGGTACTTGCATTTCCATTGACACAAATAATGAGCTTTAAAATCAAAAATGACAGTGTTACCCTAACTAAGTCTATTCTTGTTACATATTTATGGATTTTTTTCTTTGAACTTATCTTCTTAAAAGTCCTATTATTTGTATTTGAATCATTTTTCTTCTCCCATGAAATGATTACTTTTTAAAAATGACAGTTAAAATAACTAGTTTTTATTAATGGTATTTCATAATTCTCTGACTCCATTCACAGCATTGATTACATATTACAGCTATCTATCAATCCTTTATCTAGATAGCTGTATCTAGATATCTGTACCTATTTAAATAGATTGATACACAGAGAGAGATAAGTGTGTGTGTGTGTGTGTGTGTGTGTGTGTGTGTGTGTGTGTGTGTGTGAGACACACTAATGGAAGGTGATAGGTTTGTACAGAATGTTGGCAGAAGGCTTAGCTTGTAGATTTCTGTAGCTTCATTGCCTTTGAACAGGGCAGCTTGTCTTTTATCTGTTCATATGTTTTCATATTTTCACATAGAACTACTTGAAGAAAGAATACCTAGATGAAAAATAATGTTTGAAAATCATCTACTTTAGAAGATTAACTTCCTTGTTGTTAACATGCACCTGCATCTTACCATATCCTAGCACAAAATGATCAGAGGTTTGAAAAATATAAGCTTCCTCTTAGTCTGAAGGTGTATCACTAAACTCTTAGGATAGAATTTTCTTTGTATAACCAATTCTTTAAACAAGGTACAGAAACAATTACAGATCTTTTTAATCAGAAAAAAAATAAGTAGAAAATAAAGGAAAAACCCTCTGGTGTAATATGTCCATTTTTTATCATCATTACAGAATTGGAGAGTTCCTGTTTTAGTACGATTTCTATATAATTAAAGATAAAAGCTCTGATTTGAAAAACATCTAAGAATCTTTTAGATTCATATTCAGGAGTAGAGCTTGCTAACGATGAAATGTTTCCTCTGTTTTTTTCTTCCAGGAAATATGTGTATTAGCAAAAACACAACTAAACTAGATTCTGTTTACATTTCAGTAAGAGAATATTTATTTTAAAGAATCGATTAAATATAGATATTATTAACAAATATTAAAGAGACAATAATCTTGAGAATCATGAATCATGAAAAGGTGTTTTTCTTTAAAGCAAAAATATGTATGTAAGGTAAATATAGATAAATATACCACTTTATCTTGCCAGCATATTTGTATTTGATTCCCTTAGTTGAGTCCACTCTATGTTATCAAAAGAAGTTACATTCACATTTTAATGGAATGTTCAGCCACCTATGGTGGCACTATATACAAAGCTCAGTCAAACACAAAGACTGACATACAGTAACCTCTTTAATTATCTAAGGCTAGGACCTGTGCAGGAACTCTGGAAGAAAAACATGTCAGCTGTAGAATTAACTCCACACCTGAAGTAGGTGATAAATTTACAAGGTAGCTATGGCCTATCTTGACAGAATAAACACCTGCCATCAACAGGTGTATGGCACTAAAAACCTGAACAGGTGGGTTGTCGCCTTAGCTTGGTCTTTTAATGAAGCTAGAGACTTCAGTGTCAGAAACTGTTGATTTCCAACCCTGACCCTGTGAACAATAGCATACTATAACTCACATTCCTACTAAACGAAACACAGTCAATTAACTGCCGAAAAAAATGAAGGAGGCTTTTGACCTCAATTCCACAAGTACTTTCACCTTATTTCTGAAAGCATCCCACAATCACCAGGCTGACCACAAGTGCAGCAGCTGAATTCCCTAGCAGGTGCTTTATGGTGAGCTAAAGACTGGCTGGTAAGTAGGAGAAGCAGTTTAAGGGCACTAAAGCAGAAATTAAAGTGGCACAGTATAGTGGCTTGTCTGCCGGGAAAAAAGAGAACAGCAGATGGAACAGATGAGAGAGCAGCAGTCAAAGCTGTGTACCATCAAAAACTTGGGCAAGATACTGATACAGAGCAGGGAGAAAAACAAATTCTGCCAGGCTCTGCAAAATGTGACTAGCATCATTGGACAATTCTCTAGGGTTCTTGTGTGACTTTACCTCATTGATTATGTTAGCATAGCATTGCACAAATAGATGAGGAAATGTTGTTTGAAATCCTATTTGGTATTTTGGTATTTTAAATTCAGAAGGCACTAGGCTAGGTCTTGGGAGGAATCAAAATAAGAAGCAATCCATATTCTCAAGTACAACCCAGAGGGAAATGCATGGCTTCCACATGACTATATTCAATAACTGTATGGATTATTTCTTCATCTACACACTTAGACTAGTACTGACAGGAAAAGCTAACGTGAAAACACATTTCAGAAAATCTGATAAACCATAGCCGGCCACATGGAAACTTATTTCTAAAGGAAACCTGAATTCCTGAGAATAATTATGATGACAAGAGTGGCTGTATAACTGGAGATCTGGAATAAACTATATCATGCAAAGTAGAGGCACCAGAAATTATTTTTAAATACTGCCGGCACAACCATTTTTAGGGACACTGAAAATGAAATGAAGATAAAAATATCAGGATCTAGTTCTAAATGAATACAATGTTAAGTGATAAGGTTTAAATATGGAAATAAATAATGACAAGACAGTTAAAGGTGAGGTTTGCTCAAAATAGAAAGTATTCAGGAAAATATATTTGGAAAGTACAGAGATAATGTTTGAGTTAGGCCTTGAATAATGAGCAGCAATTTGCCAGGCAGGAATGGAAGGCTACCACTCCAGGCATATCTCACAGGAAGTAGAAAGACAGAATATTGTGTCCTACCATTCAATTCTTCAATATGCTTCTAAAACGCTCTACTTTCCTAATGATTTTTATAGTTCATATTATGTTTTTGTAAGCTTCTACACTTTCTAAAGTTTCTCTAAACTCTCTAAGGCAAATGTTGTGGTATCCTCTGTATCTAGTACAAGGCTTCTCATTTAGCAAATGTCTGGTATATATTTTAAATAATGTATAGACTAGTGAAATTTTCACTTTGGTCACTAATGTTTGCTTATGTCACCATCCATATGACAAAACTAGCTTACAGGATGACATAAATGCTAGCTGCTCTAATGGATAAATTTCAAAATATCAGTCGCTTCACACACTTCAAGTTTATTTCTACTCACATCACAAATTCCAAAGCAGGTGTATCTGATCCCACAGCTCACCTCCAAGAGATGACATAGCACTAAGGCAGGTTCCAGTGTGTGGATATTTGCTATATTCTCCTCATGGCTCCCAAGGTTATCCTGAAGATTTAATTGCATTTCTGCCAGCTAGACGAGGAAATGGGAATGGAGGGCTGTGTACAAAGCTTTTGTTGAAGTGAGAGGATTAAAAGTAATGTATATTCAGTGATGTCTTGAAGCTGGCCTGTAGAGTTTCATGAGAGCCAACTGTGCATGTCTCTTTCCAACTCTGTGTCCAGTTTATATTGGTAGTTTGAAATTAACCATACTGAGACTATTTAAACCACAGAGATATGCTAACTCCACAAAGGCAGGTTATTATTATCATTATTAATTATTATTATCAGTGTCATTAATTTACTTATTTTACAGAGTGCCTACTTACCAGCAAATCAGTCTAATATTACTTCAATCCACTTTCTATTGATCTAGCATTGTTAGCTAAAACACAGGGCACCAGTAATATTTAAATTTCAGGTGAGGAATGAATACATTTTTCAGTATAATTGTGTGTGTCCCCAATATTTCATGGAACATACCTAAGCTAAAATCATTTACCTGTTTATTTCAAATGCAAATTAAAATGCATCTCCTGTATTTTTATTTGTTCAGTCTAACAAGGTAACATGGCCACATGAAGGGAGCGTGGGAAATGTGGTTTACCTGTGTGCTCAGGAACTCTAGAACAGAAATTTTAGTTAACACACAGCAGTATTTGTCACAGTAACTTAAATCGGTTTTAGATGTGTAGACTGAATACCTCTCTTTTGCCCCTCCAGATCCAATTCCCACCCTCTTCCTCCTGCCCTGGTTTGGGATTAGGCTGTCCCATATGGACTGTACCAACATGCTTCTTTGCCCTCCAGCTTTTGGGTGAATTCAGTCATCTGGAGGCAGAGGTAGGACACTGAAGAATCAGAGTGGATTGGGATGAGCATATTTATTCCTTGCTACAACATCATTGCTTGGCTCCACCCCCCTTACTGAAGACCACAGTTCTGACAAGAAAATCTTCCATAAAACTATCATGAGATATTTTTGTCTCTATTATACATAGACAGAAGTTTTCAGACCTTCTATTTACGGCTGGTTTCCTCTGTCCCCCTTGTTGATATGTATACGCTTTGAAAACGTTTGCTGAGATTTAGAATTAGGTATCTACCATTATCCTCCTAGGAATATAGACCACGTGGCTGAGAATCTGGAACCTCCAAATATCTCTGAACTTTCTTACCAGAAGAAAACTACTTTATTGCTCTGAATGAATTTATTTTCCCTTGTATAAACAAACAAATAAACAAAAACACTTGTCAATGACTGAATTTGAGGACATTGTTTCACAGGGATATCATTTATCCTCAGAACTCACACTTAGCAACATTATTTTCCACAAAGCAAATATTATTTTAGGGGACAGAAGTCATGGGAGCATGAAATAAGAGTATTCCAGTGGTTTTGACGAGGTAGGCTTGAGTATAAAAATGTTTCCATATATATACCAAAGCTGTTAAAAATGAGAAAATTTCTGAACATGAACACTCGTGAGTGCACACACACACACACACACACACACACACACATCTCTCAAGTACATACATGATTGCTATATAAGTAGCCTGCAAGTCCTGGTCCTGTAAAACAAACAAAAAAAGTAGCCTTTTGCTTCTGTTGTGTCAGGAATATCTTGGGTTTTTATGGCAAAATGGACTTTTAATAAATTATAAACCTCAGCAAAATGCAATAATTTTGATGATAATTTTTATTTTATTTTATTTTTATTTTATTGAAGTATAGTTGATTTACATGTCATGTTAGTTTCAGGTGTACAGTACAGTGATATATATATATATAGATAGATAGATAGATAGATACCAGATTCTTTTCCCTTATAGGTTACTAAAAAATGTTGAGTATATTTCCCTGTGCTTTACATGCTTTACAGTGGATCCTTGTTGTTATTTGTTTTATATATAGTAGTATGTAAATGTTAATCCCAACTTCCTAATTTATCCATTCCCACCCTCTTTCCCTTTGGTAATCATAAGTTTGATTTCTATGTCTGTGGTCTATTTCTGTTTTGTAAATAAGTTCATTTGTATCTTTTTTTTTTTAATTTCATATATAAGTGATGTCATATCATATTTGTTTTTCTCTGGTAGGATTACTTCACTTAGTATCATAATCTCTAGGTCTTAGGTCCATGCATGTTTCTGCAAATGGCATTTCATTCTTTTAATGGCTGAGTAATATTCCAGTGTGTGTGTGTGTGTGTGTGTGTGTGTGTGTGTGTGTATACATCTTCTTTATCCATTTATCTGTCGATGGACAATTAGATTTCTTCCATGTCTTGGCTATTGTAAAGAGTGCTGCAATGAACATTGGGATGCATGTATCTTTTTGAATTATAGTTTTCTTTGGATATAAGTCCAGGAGTGGGATTTCAGGATCATATGGTAACTCTATTTTTGGTGTTTTACAGGACCTCCATACTGTTCTCCATAGTAGATGTACCAGCTTACATTCTCACCAACAGTGTTGGTGGATTCCTTTTTCTCCACATCCTCTACAGCACTTAATATTTGTAGACTTTTTGATGATGGCCACTCTGACTGGTGTGAAGTGATACCTCATTGTAGTTTTGATTTGCATTTCTTAATAATTAGCAATGTTGAGCATGTTTTCATATGCCTCTTGGCCATCTGTATATTTTCTTTGGAGAAATGTCTATTTAGGTCTTCTGCCCATTTTTTTGATGGAGTTGTTTGGTTTTTTTTGATATTAAGCTCTATAATCTGTTTGAGTATTTTGGAAATTAATCCCTTGTTGGTCACATTGTTTGCAAATATTTTCTCCCATTCTGTGGGTTGTCTTTTCATTTTTATGGTTTCCTTTGGTGTGCAATAGGTTTTAAGTTTAATTAGGTCCCATTTTTAAATTTTTGTTTTTATTTCCATTATTGTAGGAGAAAGAAGGATGTAAAAAGATCTTGCTGCGAGTTATGTCAAAAAGTGTTCTGCCTATGTTTTCCTCTAGGAGTTTTATAGTATCTGGTCTTACATTTATGTCTTTAATCCATTTTGATTTTATTTGTGTACAAGGTGTTAGAGCTGGCCAGTTTTCCCAGCACCACTTAATGAAGAGACTATCTATTCTCCATTGTATATTATTGCCTCCCTTGTCATAAGTTAATTGACCATAGGTGTGTGGTTTATTTCTGGGCTTTCTATCCTGTTCCATTGATCTCTATGTCTGTTTTTGTGCCAGTACCATACTTTAATTTAATGTTTGTAAAGAAGATAGAATAGAGACAAGTATGGGACTAAAGGATGTTACTGCATGTTATTAGTGAAATTATCTCTCTTGGTTATTGAGTCAATATTTTACTCTTCTCTTATTAACTGTGCTTTAATTATGCTTGAAAATATTAATAGCTTGAGTGGAAAACCACTAATTTATTCTAGAATAACTATTGATATTTTAAGTAAGATGTACAATGTTTTGGTTCTATAATATGAAAATTTGAATTAAATTAGTCCTCATTTCAATTCAAAAGCAATACTTGTCCTGATATTTCTGATACTTTTTTATTTAGAAAATAAAAAAAATAAATTGTTTATTAAAGTAGTAAATTGAAAAAAAGGATTTGAAGTTCTATATTAACAGTTAATCTGAAATACAATTGGAATGACTGCATAAAAAATTTTTATTATGTAGACAAACCTATTCCTTATATCTGATTAGGCTTGGGTATATTTACAAACACTACACATTTTCTGAATGTCAGAGTTGAAATTAAATGCACTGGAGTGTCTCCAAAGAAAATAAGATGCCAGTAACTGGAGGTATTCAACCATAGACCTGTGACCATTAAAGAAAGAAAACTTCATGGACAGTTCAAGCATTAACCATTTTGTTGGTCTCAAGTATTTTTAAGAATGGTTGTATTAAACCTTGAACTTCTTTATTCCTCTTTCCATGGCCCATAAGTAAAATTTAACTGATATTTGAATAGGCATTGACAATCCCCCAAGCATTCATTTGAAGTCATTTAAATCTAAATTAGATACAATTTATAAGGGCACAAAGAAATAATTAAGTTACATGTTCTGCTGATGAATTCAGCGGAAGGCAGTAAATTACTAAAAAATACTGTGTGACAAGGAGGTTTTTTCAGTTAAGTTTAAAACACACACACAACTCTTTACTATTTTGAGTATTTGATTACCTGTGCTAATATACCTAACTAGTCAATCATCCAAAATATTTATTGAATCTATCCTGTACAACACACTTTCTAGGTTTTGTGTACATTATGAAAATAACAAGTTAAATATTGTCATCAAAACTTTCTTTCTCTATATAAAGGAAGATTTAGGAAGTATAGCTCAAGAACATGACCACTAGGAAACCCTCACTGAATTTCTAGAGTGGATTTAACAGCTTTATTTTGTGCTCTCAAAACAGCTTATCCATAGTTTTATAATTGATTTACTATATTGCATGGAAGTATTTGTCTGTTCCATCAACTAACCTGTTGGTTAGGAAGGTAGGGGAAATATTTTATGTTTTTAAAAATATATATATATATATATTATATATATATATTATGTCTTTTAAAAAATGTAATAACCTGGAACAAATGACAGAATATAGCAGAATAAAAAAAAGAGTTTATTTAGCTCAATTTTCAGCTATGGGGGATGTCAGAAACCCAATAAATGTTGGCCAAGTAATCTGGGACTGGCAACGACAGAAAGCCATGTACCCCCTATACCTGAAAGACATAGTTTGTGTAAACCCAAGAAAACAGCTGTGGTGAGGTTTGCCTCCTGGGAGTTGTGAGTTAAGGACTAGAGGAGTAATATCTCTATTTTACATGCCTCCAACTCTCCAGTTTCTTCCTTGTTCCTTCCATTTGCTGGAAATCAAATAACAGCTAGAGAGCAAGGGGCAGCCTTTTGAATGAGAAAAAGAGTAGAGTTGAGAATGGTAAAAATGTGAATATATAGAGACAATAGAAAACAGCCATCACAATAGTATGTTAAATATGTTATGTAAATGTCAACATCACCCAAGATGATCAGCAAAAGAGGAGAGAAATGCAAAGTCAAGGATATTAAGCAGCAACAATAACAAAAATCTGTAATCTTTTATTTGAGAAACTGTTAGTATGAACTAATTTATTTTTCTTAATAAAATAATGCATGTTTGCTATTTCTAAACACTGAAAAGCCTTAGAAGCCATAGCAACCTAGTATCAGTGAAGACCCTAGTTGCTAGATTATTGTCTTCAACATTTCTTACTAAAAAAATTTGGGCCCCTTAGAATAGCGTCTAGTTTCAGGTGTGATGCACAGATGAAAGGAATGTACCAGATGATCCCTGATCATGTAGTAGGGCCGGAGAGCACAGAAAGCAAAGATGGTTGAAGTTTTGTAAAAAGGACACAGAAAATAAGATGGATGGGTTGTGTCAATGTTAGTTTCTTTATTGTGATATCATACTATAGATATGTAAGGTGTTACCATTGGGGGAAACTGAGTATAGGGGATTTCTATGTCTCTTATTTCTTACAACTACATGCAAACCTACAATGATCTCAAAATTATTATTATTTTTTTAAAACATAATGTAGACATCTATTGCAAAGGAAAAGAAAAATACAAAATGAGAAGAAAGAGAAACAAGAACTCTAACAGACTTGAATGAACTTCCTTTTAATAGAGACAGGGTTAGACCATCAAAAAAGAATAACACCTACAGTGCCTGAAAAGATATAAAAGCTCTATAGCTCCAAAGATCCATAATGATACTTAAAGAAGAATGTAGTACTCCATTAGAATTTATTGGGACACCAAAAAAAAAGGAAAGATTCAAATATTTATACTGCTTTCCTTGGTAAACTATGTTTCAGGTTAACCAAATACTTAATCAGGAAAGCTTTTTATGTTTAGGGAAATTGGATCTAAAAATGCAGATTGTTTTCATTATTATTTTGTAACCTATAATGACATAATAGACCTATGCAATAATCATCAATACAAGCTAAAGCTGTTGGCTAAGTGATAAATGGGGAAATTTACTTTGAATAGATCAAGCTGAAAATACCTAATGGTACTGTTGGAACATAGGACAAATAACACTGTAAAATTTCTCTTGTTATACAATAGACTGTAAACCACACAACTTGTGTATTATTCTTGCCAAATAAAAGAACTTAAATCTAATAAAATAGTAGCATCTAACTTCCCATTCAGAGGAAAACATTCCTCAGTGGAGAAAGAAGTTAAACAGTTCTGTGAAGGAGCCAATGACAGTTTGTGGAAAATTCCAAGACTGAAGATCCATTTTTGTCAGGGAATAAATGCCATGAGAAAGGGGAGAAATAAGATTGTTAAAGTATTGAAATAAACATGTGACATATCAATTCTGTAAAACCTGTGAACTCTTTCATAGTCTAACAGTATGTAAAAGACTGCATTAATTATGTTTGAACACTTCTACAGTAAAAAGTGAAAAAAGAAATTAAGAAAGATAAACACTTTAAATGTTATGTAAGAATGGATTATGAGATATTTCAAGCCGGGGAATAGGGAGCTACTACAATTATCTCAAAAAAAATTTAAAAAGAGAAGATGGTGAAAAGGAGAAGGGGAGGAAGAAAAGAAGAAAGATGAGAAGGATAAAAAGAAGAGGAGGAAGAAGAGGTGGAGAAAGGAGGAGAAATACAAGCCCAAAAAACCAAATGTATCTAATTAAAATTCAGGGTTTAGCTATGTGTAGCTTTGACCACCCCTGCAAAGTACAGACCCAATTCATTCAAAGCAAAGGATGTTTACCAGATGAAATTACTTTTAGTAACATCTTGCAGAAAGAAGCTTGCTCTTTACTGTAACTTTCCTTGCTTTTGGATTTTGGAGTAGATAAAGAAAAAAAGTTTAATCTTTTTTGTGAAAATGACCTTTGATATGTTTGGAGTCATCTCATATATTGCTCTTCAAGTTTTTGAGCTAAGCTATAACTCCAAATATCCATAGTCAAAGAGTCTTACTTTTATCTAAAATGGGATTTTTTAGAAGTCAAAGGATTGCAGCATATTTTATCATGCCCCTTTAAAACAGTGTGAAAATTTTGTATTATGGAAGTGATTATAATCAATTTGCAGTGGCCTTTCTATTTCTACTCAATTTTGAAAATTTCTTTATACCCCCTTTAACTGATCATTACCCTTCAAAGGGATTATTTTAATTCTGGTTTGGCTTGTGCTACAGACGTTTAAAATAATTGCTGTGGTGGCAGTATGATTGACTTGTGATTTTTTTTTCATAGAGAAGTAATGGGCACATAAGTTAGAAACTACTCATTTTACTATCTTTTTTTCTTACATCTAGTTCTCCCAAAAGATTTGTCATCTACCTCCCTTTTCTGAATATTCTCAAAATTAAAACCACCACTGCCTCCAAGGATATTTTGATTATATGTTTGGGTTTGAACATTTTGCTCTCTCAGGATGTATGTCTAATAATATCCGTAAAAATGGAGGTAAAGACAGTAAACATAAGGTCTTTCTTCATTCATGTAATCATCCAATAATCTGATATCATTTTATCTTGATTGTTTTACTATGAATTTTTATAGATTTTAACCCTATTTTACTATCCATCTTCCTTGTGAAGTATTTTCTTACATTTATCAACAAATATTTATTGGGGATAACTTTGAGTGAAGATACAAGGCTTACCTATATGCAGAATAGAAAAGGAAGGTGGTAAGTAGAATCTACTCTTTTACTTTATAAAGCCAGTAGTTTCAGTTTCTGTCTCCGTTGATCTTTTTTCTAATTATTGCATAATTACATATTAATAATGGGGATTTTATAATATGTAATGGAAGTTTGCTAGTCTTCTCTGTTACCTCATGGTATCTCATATCAGCAGAGTACAAGAGTATAATTCTCCATAATGGCTAATTCTAATGGATTTTAGATATAGTACCTAGATTGTCAGGAAAAATCTTTATTATATTTTGCAGCTAATATATTTCTTTGACTTTAAAAATTTTCTTTTTTCTATATTCATCACTTCAGATGTGTCCTCTCTTTCAGACATTAGTCCTTCTAAGTGTTTTTTTTTCTCTAACAGATGCTAACCTACTGGTTTCCTTTCTTAATTGACAGCTCTTTATTCTATATTATTGACTCACTACCCGGAATTTTATCCTGATTGTTTCCTCAACTTGTCTGCTAAGAAGGATGATTGTCTGCCTCAAATCATAATAATTATTGACAAATACTTGTGTTTAATTTGTGCCAGGCACTGTTCAAAGCATTTAATAACATATTAAACCTTAATAAAAGAAATCCCTCTGACAGAGGCATCTTTCATAGGCACTTTATCTGTTTATCAATATCTAGCTCTATAGTTGCAGGTACACAGAAGGTTTCACTTCCCCATCAAGCAGAAGTTAGTCATGACCATGTAATTTACTTTGACCAATTAAACGTTAGTGGAAATAATTTGTAACGATCAAATGTAGGATGATTTAATTGTCTGAGTTCAGCTCCCCAGCCTCTTCATGGGAACTGTGGGCTCATGTGGTGGTGCTTTAAGTTAAAAATAACCTGGGATTCTAAGCCCACCTATGGATAAAAGCTGCCCTGATGAGTCACCCAAACCAGTAGTATGCTTTGTATGAACAAAGAATAAACTTTAGCTGTGTTAATTTATTAAGGGTTTGATGTCAATGTCTTATATACCTTAGATATTTTCAAATAATTCTCTGAAAAATATTTTCTGATATTAAGAAAAAATTCTCACATACATGTACACAAAAATCATCAATACATGGATGATACTTAAAGCCATGAGAGTGGAGGAGATCTTCAAGAGAAAAGGATAAAGACTAAGGCATACAAACACTCCAAAATTAAGAAATCAAAGAAAGGAGCAGAAAACAGTAAAGGAGTAAGGGAAGAGAAAGACAAAAAAAGAGTATAATCAACCATGTTAAAAGCTTCTGGTAAATAAAATAAATTTACGGTTGAGATTTGATGATTGCACTTGGCAACATGTAGAATGTTGGTGACCTTAAATAAAACAGTTTCAGAAGAGTGATATGAGAAAAATATTAATTTTCAAGTAAATGCACAGCAATAAGCTACACTGTATGTTAGGGGACTCATTTCATTAACACAATTAAATTGTTGAAGTACAAAATATATTTGGTCAACATCACAATTCGAGAATGAATAATTTTAATTATTCTTTTATTGACCATCCAAACTTCTAAACATCTGTTGCATTAAAAACACTAACGTAAGGGACTTCCTTGGTGGCGCAGTTGTTGAGAGTCTGCCTGCCAATGCAGAGGACACGGGTTAGTGCCCCGGTCTGCGAAGATCCCATATACTGTGGAGCGGCTGGGCCCGTAAGCCATGGCCACTGAGCCTGCACGTCCAGAGCCTGTGTTCCGCAACGGGAGAGGCCACAACAGTGAGAGGCCTGCATACCGCAAACAAAAAACAAAAAACAAAAAAAACAAAAGAAAAACAAAAAAATACACTAATGTGAGAACAGACTTGAACCAGAGATATAATCATTTATTTATACCACATTTTACATCATTAATGAAATTTGGAAATAATACTAGCAGTTGCAGTAAGTTTCAAATCTTACTAAAATGCATTTTTCAGACTCCATTGATATGAATATCTAGTCTGTTTAAGATTTTCGTATCAACCTTTTCACACTAGCTGCAGAGTATTTCATAAAAGCTGCATACTTCTCTGGATTCACATACCTTTGTAGGTAAAAAAGCAGGTGGTAAAGGGCCAAACACTTTGAACTAATAACAATATTACAGAAGTCAATTAATGAGATACTGACATTGAAACTAAACTTTTAGTTTATCCTTTTTTGCTAATTTGGAAGGCAGTTTGAGATCAGGTATTACTCCAGGTTATCCATGGGAGCAAAATGTGTTGATGCACTAAATGTGAGAATTCTTGCTGTTTAAGTGAAAAACAAATTGCCTTTTATTGACATGTGATAGTATCACCATTTGCAGTGATAGTGACTTGACTTGCAACTATTCCCACATTACAGGTGATGTTAAAAAATTATAATTTTAATTTATTTTAGCATAGAATCTTGAGTTATGGATCATAGTATTGAGGGAACAATACACTTTCTTGAGTACACTGTAGAAAGCAATAATTTGGATTACTGTTCATTTATTCAAAAAGTATTCATTGTCTAACTATTTTGTGGTTACACTCTTCCATTTGCAAGCATCTACATAAATAAGTATTTTTATTTTATTTTAATGATGTGCTACTATTAAATAAATGTCAAAATTTATGCTACAAAATTTCATACATTTGATGAATTATAATAAACATTTATACATTGAGAATATCCTTTCTCTAATCAGTAGGTCAACATGTTGCCTTCTCTCCTTCATTACAAGTTAGAAAATAAGAAATTTTGAATATGTGGATAGAAATATTAGAAGTGATTATGATAAAATGTTTTCTATAATATAATTGTAGAATCAAGAGTGCTAAATAAATTCACTCATGTGTTTATTAGTACTTATCTTTAAAAAGAGTTGAATTGGATCTATGAGCATCCAGTGACAAAATTTTCAGTATGTCATTCTTAAAAGTATTACTCTATCTAGTGCCTTTTTATAATTTCTATTCTATGTACAAAGGGTACAGTACCTCAGTTGTCTTGAAACAGAGCTCAGTGAGAAATCTGAACACTAGTAACCACATATTTGTCATCAGAGTTGTCTATAAATGACAGAGATTTACAAACAGTAAGCTTGTGAAGAAAAAGGATAAATGAAACAGGCTTCAATGTTTTACTCATAACTGAAAAATGGCAAGTCTAAAGTAGGCTCTAGATTCTCTGTGACAAGTGAAAAATAAATGTACTGGGTCATCTGTGGAAATGCTATTGATAATGGGCAACTTTACAGATAAAGCTAGCCTCAGTAGTTGCACTGGAGCAGAAATAAAAACTGAATAGCATACCTTAAATCTCTTCATAACCTGCTGGGGAAAAAAAAATGCTTTTCTTCTGTTTTCTTGTTTTCTACTGGTTACACTCTTGGAAATTATGGGATTTGGTCAGGTAAGAGTAAAGGAAGCTAAATGCATTAAGTCTATATCTCATTCTGACAACTAAACTTATAATCAGAAAAAAATTCAACAATTCTAGAATTCTTTCTCTTTCATTTTTTTATGAGGAAATTCTGTTTTAATTTCACTTACAACTTACTTTTTTTGATTTTCCCTTCCTTAGCATTCTATCTATGAAGCAATAGTAATCATTGAGAAGAGTCTAAAGTAAATTTTAAATACTGCATTTTTTTCACTTACATGATATTTACTTTATACCTTCCTAATTGATTTCTATTCTGTGCAATGTAGGTATACCATAATGTGTAAAAACGAAAACTTTTCTCTTTCTAAGAAGCTTACAACACATTAAATAGAACAAAGTATGATAATAGACACACATACATACACATGCAATAAGTTACATGATAATGTTATAAAGTGACATTATACTTCAGAATAGGGATGGATTACTTCTAAAATATTCACAGTGGGAGAAGCATTCATGGATTTAAACCAATGTACTACTGACTCAAGAGGTGATATTGGAGAAATCAGAGTAGGCCAAATTGTGAAATTCTCGTAAGCAGCATTGTAGAGTGTTTAGAGTTTATCCCAATAATATTAGGGAGATATTGAAGGATTTTTAAAAAGAAAAGGCAGTAAAACAAAATTCAAATGTTAGCATATCACCCTCTCTTGTTGACTAACAACTGTGGTCTTTTGTCATTTTGTTAATTAAATTCACAAGGTAGAAAAGGCTTCACTTAGTACAGGGATTACTTATCTTTGATAAAGGTTTCAAGATACACAACAGCACAGATTTTATGGCAACAACCCAGCAGGGGAGTTGAACTTGGAATGCAATCATCAAAAATGAGCAAAATGAATAAGGATCACCTGAGTTAGAGAAACCTTCATCTGTAAGGTTGCTTAAGTTTTTAGACCTTGTAATTCCAGAATTAATTAGCTCCAGTTCTCTAGAGTAATTGCATCTACTCAATTCCAGCTGTTGGCTATGTAATAATAAAATAAATAGTCAAGTGTGAGTGCACTGTTTGTCTTGAATTCAATGTGGGTATACTCCTATAAATTCCTTGACTCTTTTTTGTTAGGCATATTGACCAAGGGTCCAATATTCAAGAGCTGCTGAAGTTAGAGGAAAGGGCACATTAGGCATAACTGTAAACTCTTTCCTTCTAATTAGAGACTTGTATTGGCAACAGTATAAAAAATGGACACAGAAGGTTGGAACCTAAATAAGGTAATAGCCACGGGGATCAAAACAAATTCATGTAGCTAAGAGGTAGAGTTCATATGAACTGGTGTTTGTTAAGATTTCAGTGAGGATTTGTGGAAAGAGTCAAGGATTATAATATCTTGGTTCTATGTTAATAATTGGATGAATGGATATAGTTCATTGACATATAGAATACTGGATAAGGAGATACAGGTTGGTATTGGAAATAGGGAATCTTAAAATATTAAGTTGAGTTCATAGAATTCTAAGAAACAGTCAAGTATATTGGTGTGTTTCTCTATTATGTTTCTCTATTAATATTTGTTTAAGAAAAGCTGAATTGTATCTATGAGCATCTAGTGACAAAGATGAATTTTAACTGACAATGTCCATCTTTCATCATATCTTTTATTCTTAAAGGTACTACTCTATACAGTAAAAATTATGGTATACCTGCCTAGAATTTAACTTCTGCAACACAGATTGCTAAGAGACATGAGAAATGCTGGTGACTATATTGTAAGAGGTGAATTCCAGACAAGTGCAGCCAAGAGATGGGAGATTCACTTCCTCTACCTAGCACCCAAATGTGACAGATCAAGAATTCTGAGCCCTGATTTCCCTCAATCTGAAGGATTGATAAATGAAAAGTAAGGGGCACTGTAACTTCTGAGGTTAAAAAGTAGTAAACATGAGAAATAAAATAAGTCCAAAACTATTACAAAATTCTAAATAAAAGGGAAACATTTTCTTGCCTGCCAGTAGTAAAGAACACAGATTTGGAGATAACTCATACTTGAGTTTTAACTTTTAGTTAAAGTCAAATAAAAACACTGATATTTTCTACCTGTGTATTTTTGGGCCATTTATTCAGCCTCTTTTTATTTCCTCTCTAATGTGGGGATAATATTCTAGACTATAATACTACATAGGTGATGTTATTGTGTCCTTTTATAGGCATCATGGCTGGGAAACATGATATGCCTCTATGAATTTTGATGACCCAGATCAAAGTGTTTTTGGTTTCTCCACCATATTGTTCCTGTTTTATTTACCTTTGCAACTGATTAACAATCTGTTGGGAGACACTTTGGAACCATGCAAATATCCTTCTCCTTATGACCCAGCCTCTTTATCTGCCTCTGAAAGCATTACATATTTTTGTAATGCATGTATTTATGTAAGCACCTTTCTTAACAGGGTAACAGAATATGTAGTATATTTGATCCTGAGTAATATGCTTTATTCATCTTTGCACCCCAAGAACCTAATTTAGGTCCACCCCACTGGTCCACAATAGACATGGTTCAAACTTGTTTAAGAATAAATAAATAGTTGTTCATTAGCATTAGTTAAATGAATGTAATTTAGCTTTGGTTTAATTGATTAAACCTTAATTACCATTGACAATTGCCTTATAAGAAAAAAATACTATTAATATTGCTTTTATAATTTGTCATTAATAATCACTTTTGTGTCACTTTTACAAGGTCATAACCATTGTAGGCATAAAAATCTCTTTTGAAATATTCATTATTAACATTTTATTCACTTAGACTCAGGCATCTTTTTCATTAGCCTATATCTTATGCACCTGCTCTCAGGCTCGGATTGCTCTCTCATTGCATCTCTACAGTTTCAAATCTTACATCTATTTCAAGATTCAGCACATGTCAATCTGCTGTAAAACATTTCTTTATTATTGCAGTTCATTTTAATCTTACCCTTCTCTGTATCTTGTAATTCTAAATTCCAATAATAGTATGTACCAGTTATGTTCCCCTAATTATAATCAAATTACTTACACACAAAAATTCTAACCTATTTGATGGTATATTCTGCCTCAAATAAATCCTTTGGAACTCCACAGTGTTTTAAAAGTTATCATTCAAAATATTTTGTATATATTGCAATACAAAATAGCATGTTTATGATTTATAAATGGATAATATAGACTATTATGATTGATTAATATGCATGGCTTCCCTTGTAGAGATGTGGATGGACCTAGAGACTATCATACAGAGTGGAGTAAGTCAGAAAGAGAAAAACAAATATCATGTGTATTAACACATATATGTGGAATCTAGAAAAATGGTACAGATGAACCAGTTTGCAAGGCAGAAATAGAGACACAGATGTAGAGGACAAATGTATGAACACTAAGGGGGAAAGCAGGGGGCAGTTGTGGTGGTGGGGTGAATTGGGAGATTGGGGTTGACATATGTACACTGATACGTTTAAAATAGATAACTAATAAGAATCTGCTGTATAAAATTTTTTTTTAATTCCAAAAAAATTATTCATGGCTTCCCTATTACAAATGAGGCAGAGTTCTTTTTATTTTTTTATAATAGATAAATATGTGATGTTTTAAAATTTTTATAATTCAAAAGATAGCCCCCATAGGACTCAGCTAAGACTTGGATCAAAATCAAATCACATGGTTTATCTTCTACACCACCTTTGGTGAACCAGGCCTCCATATGTTAATTACTTAATTTATGAAAACAACAGCACAGATAAAGATTTTATGTGCAGTTTTACATTCCCAAATTGCAGACTTAAGGAAGAATTCTGTGGAATTATTAAAAGCAAATGCAGTTTCCTTATTTGATTAACGCTTTTTTAAAGACACTTAAACATCTTAGAAAAGGAGAAAAGAAAACATAGTGTGCCTTTTTTCTTTTTCTACAAACAACATTGATACTTGATTGATGGATTGTTGTGAAATAGATGTGAAAAAGCCTCAGTACATAGGCTTAAGGTTTGAAATATAGTCGATAATATTGAAAATGAAAATATTTAGTACAAGACCCTTTAAAAAGTCTGGAATATAATCAGAGAACAGATAATACATGGCATTTGTATTAACATCACTGAGAAAAAGAAAGAGTTCTAGTCCACTCAATCTCATGTTCTCCATCTATAAAATGTAATTAATTCTTATATAAATCTTATTCTACATTCTTTTTTCACGAAAGTAGTGTGGAAAGTTATAGGAATTGGGAAAAAAAATTTCTGATGTTGGAAATGATGAATTTCATGCAACAGCTTTTTCTCTTGTACTAGCTTTTTTAGTTGTTTATTAATCACTACTTTTTAACATCTCCTAATAGTTTCTTCTTTAGCAGGTATTGAGGAGCTTTCTCTGCTCACAGATTCTTCCTTCCCTACTTTATTTCTTTCTCCCTTTCTAATTTTTTCTTTTCCATTTTCCCTCTCTTTCTCACTCTCCCTCCCTCCTTCCCTCTCTCCTTCCTTCACTCTTCAACTTCATTAATTTAAAGAACATTTATTAAGTGAATGCTCAGTGTTAAGTGCTAGTGAAGAAATTGTGAACAATAACGTCAGAATTTGTGCACTTATTAAGTTTATATTCTAGTGAGGGAAATGGAAAAAATCAAACAGAAAACCAAAATAAAAATTATAGAGTAGGATAAGTGCTGTTAAGGAAAAAAAAAAAACACATAAAGATACAAAACAGAATGACTAGCGGAGGGCTGAAATATATTTTTATTGTGTGGTTAGAAAAAGTCTCAATGGAATTTAATTTAAAAACTTAAGCGGGGCTTCCCTGGTGGCTCAGTGGTTGACAGTCTGCCTGCCGATGCAGGGGACACGGATTCGTGCCCCAGTCCGGGAAGATCCCACATGCCGCGGAGCGGCTGGGCCAGTGAGCCGTGGCCACTGAGCCTGCGCATCCAGAGCCTGTGCTCCGCAACAGGAGAGGTCACAGCAGTGAGAGCCCTGTGTACTGCAAAAAAATAAAATTAAAAAAATAATAAAATAAAATAAAAACTGAAGGAGGTATCATTCTAAGTTTTGAAGGTGCTGTTAGTAGGACAGTGTTATAAAGACAGCAAAATATGAAAATGGAATAAGGCAGCAAAAGCTTGGATTTTTGGAGGCACAAAAAAGTCAAGGTGACAAAAGAAAGTTAGGGAATATTGGAGGAAAATGCAGGAATAAAATCATTCAAGGCTTTAAGGAATTTTGTTTTTATTCTGTGTTGATAAGGGAAACACTGAAGAAGTTCAGCAAGGGTATGATATGGCACAATATAGGATTTGTGTAATATGCAGATAATATCAGTTCAGACTCAGTATTTTTCAAATAACATGGAGGAAGCATTATTTTTGTACCAGTATCAATGTAACAGGGTATGAACTATTAATCACCAATAGCAGAATAGAGACATTAAATCATTCTTACTACTTTTATTACAAAAATTAAGATCACTAACCCTCACTGAAAATAGAACACTGATTAGAGATGTAACATACACTTTAGCCTGGGCTACAAAGACAAGAGATGCAAATTTCACCCTCTGGGTTCTCTAAGTTGTATTTCCTTTGCTGATGCCTCTGTGTCTCCTCCAGCTGGTCGCTTAAGGTCTCTTAGCCTGTGGAAGTGCAGCGTTCCACTCTCTTCTGGGGCTCTTCTTGCCTGTCCCAGTAGTCCTCTAGACATGATTCAAGATGACTGAAACCCAGTTCTTTCACACATGAAAGAACTTGTTTGTTATCAAAGCAAACGTTGGGAACATAGTTGAAACTCCACGCAGCCTCCAACCTTTCTTATCAGGGCATCAGAAAGTACATTAGTCATTTACTCCCTCTATGTTTCTTAAAATGGGTCACACAGGATCTTTTAAGTTCTAGAAAATGTAGGTTACAACTGTTATTCTATCAGAGTAATTCCCTTAAATCCTATCTCTCTGAAAGTTAGATGAAAAGCAAACCTTGTATTTTCCAAAGGTGGAAGGTGGGAGAAAAGCACTTCACTTCAAGAATGTTTCTCTATTCTTCAACTTATTCATTGCTCTGCCTTTCTAACCTTAGTTATCGGAGGCTGCAATTAGGTCATCTGTTAAACATGGAAAACTGTTTCTTCAAGGTGGTCATGTATCTCACGTTGGAAATATATATATATATATATATATATATATATATATATTTCAGATCTTCACTCAAAAATGAGACTAAAGAGTTCAACTTAATATCAAGTTAAAAGTCAGAACTAAAGGTGAATGTTTTCGAATCGAGGCAACTTTCAGTGTACTGAAAGTTTAGATCATGAAACCTCTATTATCTTAAAATCTACTCTGTATATAGGTGTACCTTCAGATTCTAGCAAATTTACATGGGATGTTTGGCGATAGATCGATAGATAGATAGATATACATATATATAAATATATATACATATATAAATATACACACACATATACACTGTTTTCTAAGATTAGGACTATGATAAGGAAAATAGTGTTTGAAAAGCATTTAAGATATATCTATTCCTGAACTGAACTAAGATATATATATTCTTGAAATATATATATTTCAACTGCCTTGAAAAAAATTAACCTTTCCGTGAAGGCTGCCTTACAAACACATTATGCTAGTTAATTACCTGTATTTTGCCTTCTTTATTTCAATATTAATTATAATTATCTACTTATCTCTGACTATTGTATGATTATCAAATAACTATGTCAATCTGATCAGCAAACTGATGAGCCAATGTTCTATGTCAACTTAAGATAACAAAGCACACCCTATTACCAAGAAACCTAAAACAAAATGACATTACCTGTAAAAGGCAAAAGTGGTGGTGCAAGTATAAAATGCTTTAAAACCAAATGATATTTGCATAAAAATTTTCTAATTCTCTATGTTTGTTTTATATGATAATAAAATCATCTCGATATACCTAAAGGGTCTGGAAATTACTTAAGAAACTGACATATCAAGATTTATGTGAGAATGACATTTCTATGAAATTATTATTATCCAAATGTTTGCATGTTGATGAATTGATTTCTTCTGGAAACAATACACAATGTGATTTTCAAAATCGACCCTTTGCGTTTAAATGTTCTTGATATAAATTTAGCTGTGCTTTATGCCATTGTTAATTAAGTTTTAGTAGTCTGGGTTTATATGATTTTTGATTCTTAAATATGTATACTTATTTAAAGATCTTTAGAGATTTGTCTTCCATATTATGATATTTGTGATAGAGGATAAAGAATTTTCCCAGTGAGAAACTAAAGGACAATTTGAAATGAATCTCAACAGCCACATGTGTCTCTGACTACCTTGTTGTCATTGCCAGAGAATAGTATGGAGGTTATCCGAGAGGTTATGTCTTGTTATGCTTGTGTTTTATGTAGTATTCTCTTGGAGAGAACCTTTCTTTCTTTTTCTCCCTCAATTAGTAAGTGATCAAGTAAGTAATACTGACACATGGGACCATGAGGCACTGGATATTTCAAAATCTTTTTCAGGGTGCGTGCTACAAGAATCAGAAAGTGATCAATGTTATTGAGATTGCTAAATTTGAGGAGAAATGTAACCAATTCACAGTTTGTTATAACAGCATTTAGCATAATATATCATTTAAATAAAATACTTTAAAATATTAGTATGATCTCATGAACACCAGGTAACAATAATTTTATGTGGATTGGAACCATCTGCTTAAACACATGTCATTTTTTATCTTCTTCTATTATTTTTTTGAGATAACTCTTGGTCTAAGAATTAATTAGCTTCTTTCCTGGTGTCATGGTCCATAGATTCAGTGGTAAGGAGAAGCAGTATAAACTGCTCCAACAATATCCAGCCAAGATGTTGAAACTGCTTTCTACTATAAGAATACAGGACTCCTTCGTTCCTTATTTAGTAGAGGAGAATTCAAGATGATCCTGGGATAGTTTGCTATTGGCAGAAATCAAGGTTTCACTGACAGGTAGCAGGATCTAGTTAAAAAGAACTACCTGGTCATCATGTACAGAGGTGATACAGTGACAATTTGAGCATCCAAAAGAAAATAACGACAGCTAAGTGGATCCAGTCTGTGTAAAGTCATAAGTTTGTGATGCTCTAAGGAATACATAAATATAAATTCTGCTAGAAATAATCCTATGTGCACAATTCTTGCAGTAAATATGAGGAACAAATCACTCAAACGATACATAAATTTGAAAAGTTTTAAGTTGTGAAAGCAATACAATATCTTTCTCACATGAGGAAATTCAAATAGATGTTATGGTGAAATGGTAATATATTTAAATTGTTTTCTTCCTACAATACATGAAGGAGTAAATTTTAGAAATATTCTCCAATATATATGGACTTGCTTCATTTTGTCTTTATTTATATAGTCACTTATATTTCGGCTTTCTCATCTTTGTTAGTCAGTTGCAATTTTTCAGCTGCTTTCCATTTTCAGAAATTTTGTTGATCTCATCTGCTACTGTCATTGTGATTTAGTATTTTATATTCTTTAACTATAATTTTGGTAGGGTTTGAATGAGAAATAACAATATAAGTGGCTATCTATTTAATCATGTTTAGTGTATAAGTAGAACTTTTTTTGAGAAATAAAATACTTCATTTTTCCTCGTATCTCAGAAAACAATATCATGAAATTAGTGTATAATATTTCTGTCTGTTTTTATCTGTTTTGTTACTTATGTAATAATCTTAAATAGTAGTGTGTCACCTCTTGTTTATGTACACAAGTTTTTCTAGGATGAATACTGAGGTAACAGAATGAGCTTTTCATGATTATACAATTATAACAAGGTATATAACTGTCAAAGCTAGAGATAGATTTTTCAATCTCTTTTGTAACCTCATTTGGGCATGAAATGTAAACTGGAGTAATGTGTGTAAATTTGTTGTTTAAAAGAAAATTAATTGGTCTAGACTTCCTCTCTTCTACCCCTTCTCTAACCTGGGTGCAGAAGTGGAAGTAGCTGGCTTTTTTTTATAGAAGATAACTGTAACACTCTATACTAGACAGTAACTACATATGGCTACTAGAATTAAAATTCTATAAAATAAATAATAGCATTTTTCAGCTACATAAGCCACATTTCACGTTAATAGCCACATATGGCTAGCGGCTACCATAATGAGCAGTGCAGATAGATATAGAACAATTTTTATCATCTCAGAAAGTTCTATTAGTCAATAAGGGGATAAAGAATGGGGGAAAAAATGAAAGCAATGCAAGTCAAAACCTGAAATATTGCAATGCCTTATGGAGTATATCTCTCTTTCCATCTTAAATTTCTGGACTAACTTCAAACTGTTGTTTGAAGGAGAAATAAATATCTATCTTATTGAAGTCACTCGTTTTGAGGCTACTTTATCAGATCAGCATATCCTGTACACACACAAACACACACACACACACAGTTGCATACACACACATATGTGTATATAAATGTTGGTTTGCAACCTTGGGAGTTCCCCAGGGTGAAATTCAAACCTAGCCCCCATACATAGAAGGGGAGGAGAGACCAAAGAGGCAGACCACTCCAGATAGGTAAGCCCTGGTTTTAATAAGCAAGGGAACTTACATAAGGAGGCTTGTCTTGGGCAACTACAAGAAAATTTGACCGCTGCACCTGCCTTCAAGAATCTTAACAGTTTATATAGAGGTCTTAATGGGGTTCAGTCACATATACAGTCCAGATGCTTGCATCTTTGAAACAGCTCTGGCTATGGGAACAGTGGGCAGAATTTATATATTCCAAGGACAGGGGAGGAGGTAAGGAGTCTCCAACTGCCTGGGCCCATCTTGCAGGTGAACCAGCTGTCATTTCCTTTCCATGACTTCCTCCAAATCTCCACCTCTCGTGACCAGCTCTTACAATCTTACATGTCCCCCTCTTCTGAAACATGCCCTGAGCAGTGAGCAGTGGTTTTATCAGCATGGAAGTGGTTGGTTTGGTAGCTATCTGGCTGTGTTAGAGGCACATTCTACAGCAATAATACAAGCACATGCAAGAGAAAATGCAGATTAAGATAATGATTCCCAAAATAAGCAACTTTTTTGTGATCCAGTCAGTGGTCATGTCCTCTTGATGACTTCCAAAAAAGAGAGAGTTTCTGATCTTTACATATGCTATGTTCAACTTCACTGAATATTTCTATATTGGTTGTATGTTAATCTCCTGTTTATAGTTTTTAAGAGCCCTGGGTTCCTCATACCCCCACTGAAATGACATTTTTAGTGATGATATGCTTTTCTCAGACCTCTTACTTTTCTGCTGCACTTACTATCTTTTTCACCAGAGAATTTGTGGGTATTGAAGAAGGCACTGAGCCTGCTCGGGTTATCTTTCCTCTTGTTGGATAGGCATGCTTAAAGAAAGTATAAAGTCTGATCTCTCAGAGCTACATGAAATATGTAATGGAACCAGCTCTGCTCCTTTGCATGTGGCCTGTCTTTGATTAATGCTTCCTATAACTGGGTGGGCAATATTATCCAGTTTAGAGTGTGTAAGTCTATCTGGCCACACACAGAAGCATGCCTTTCATTTAGGCTTTAGCAGTCATTTCAATGAATACTTAAAATATATAATTTGATTTCCTGTTCAGACTTCAGGTAGGGAAGAAAGGATTTTTACATTAATCTCTTATCCTGTGTGGCTTAGTTTAAAAATTTTGATTTGTTACCCATTGCTTCCACATCCACTTAGCCCTTAACCACTCCATTTAGGATATGTGCATTTGAATTTTTGCTTCTAAGTTTATATTCTTCATTTTTTCTTGTATGTACTTAGTTTCCTCAACAAGTTTGTATATTTACTAAGTACTATCCAAATGGTTCTGCTACAAAGTGTACAACTTTGAAGAACTTAAACAATACAAATTTTCTCATAATAATCAGTAATAAGCAAGATAACATTTACTAGTAAGATTATCTTCACAGTAAAAAAATGGTTAAAAAATTAATTTTCACAGTCTTGTTAACCTCTATCAGCCTCTCTAATGGTAGCCAGGGATGTTCTTCAAATATTTTTATTAGTATCAGAAACATCTTCAAACAGCATATTAAGCTTTTTTTTCCCAAATTAACTAAGATTTATTAAGCACTGATTATGTGCCAAACACCATGCCAAGTGCTTTATCCATATCACTCAGTTTATTTCTCATAGCAATTATGTGAAGTAAATGTAATCACTGCACTTTATGGGGGACTAAGGCATAATTATTAAGTAACTTTACTAAATTTATATAGTTAGTAAATAAACAGGAGATATTGAAATCCAGGTTTGACTCCAGAGTATGTTCTTTTAACCAGTACAATATATTGCTTCATAAATATTTGATGTTTATACATATTTTGACCTCACATAAACATTAACGAAAAACAGCTAGGGAAGCTTTTAATACATGAAGAGAGGTTTAGAGCTCCTGGGGTGTTCTCAGTTATGGTAGAGTGCATGTTTGTGGATCTGGCAAAGGGGAATGGGAATTGGAAATATGCTATGTTAGAACTGAGGAAAATGGTAAGAGATGGTTATCTGGGTATGAGGGTATGACAGCTCCTGTAATCTTAAGAACTTTGAATCATTCAGTGGAGTCTTTCATAAAGCAAGGCAAATGGTATGTTTTAAAAATGATTTTGTAAAACATTTTCACCTTCTTCTTTTTTAGCATTAGTCATTGTATGAATGAGTGTGACCGAGGGATCAGAGAGGAGGGCACATGGTGAGTGACATTACCCACAATTTCATGGTGATCAATTCTGGAAACTATAATTAATCTCCTGCTATTTTGTGACATAAATGACAGCTTTAGCCAGGAGGGATAGGCTAATTTTTACACAATAATGAAATAAAAGCAGTTCATTGCAGAGTGATTACCTCTTATGCCTTCACTGGCATGAATTTGATGATACCTAATTGGCATTATGAAATTAAATTTGTAAATAAACATATGGGAATTAGCTTCATGATGTTCATATTCGACATGTGTAGAATTTTTACAGTCAATTAAAAAACATTTTAAAAAATCACTATCCTATTTTGTTCTCTAGAGCTTCTGTTCGTGTAACATGAGTTAATCATCAATACTGTGCATAAAATGCTTAAATGTATTTGCTTACTTCATGGGGGTTTGATAAAATATGCTTTATATTTTATAATGTCCCAGTGTCTTGTTTCTGTAATTAAAGTTACATAGAAAGCTAGGTTTAACATTGAGCTCATAGAGCAGTTTCTGAAAATTTGCCAACTTAATCTGAATTCTGTATATTTCAAAATGTCCACTTGTATGGTATTATCTAATTATGGAGGCATATTAAGTTGCAGACATTAATTTAGCACTATCTGTTATTAATTCAATTTTATAGTGGCATTCAGAAAGTTTTACATCTAACAGGTTGCATATATACTTTATTAATAAATTAAAATAGAGTACTACTTTTTATCATTCTTTTAGCAAGTCTAAAAATTAAGAATTGTTTTACGGAAAAGTAACTTCTTTAGCAACTGTCTTTATAGCAATTCATTCATTTTTTAGATCTATATGAACATTATATAATAATCAGATGAATGTAATACTCACATAATAGTGTGATGAAATGAGTTTACTATAAGAAACTTAAATATATTCCTCATTTTTGAGTTTGAACTCATAAGTTAAATGTGAACACATTACTGGCTAAATTTCATTCTTTCTATCATTTAATTACTTGAGATATGTGGTGAGAGAACTTATAAGAGGTTATACAGAGAGTACAACAGGCAAAAAATACATGCATGTATTCTTGTATATGTTTACCTTAAAATGTAAATCTCTAAAAGTAAAAGTATTCTTGCTTAAAACTCAGGAATTTGAACATATAATCTATCTTAAGTCAAGGTTATTCACACCTATAATAAGTATATAAAATATCTTCATCCATGCATTCATTAAAATACATTGAATATTTATTATTTATTGGTATTATTATATTTTAAGATACTACAGATATAATAAAATTTCTCTACTAATCGTATTTGAGGCCATGAAGGAACACAAATATATTAAATGACAATTACTATCTAGGTCTCTCAAAAAGGAAACCAAGAGTCATTATGGATATTCCAAGAAGGGCTTCTAACTCAGCCTGATTACTTTGGTCAGGTCTCACAGAAATCAGACCTGGATTTCAATATCTCTTTTCTTTCATAGATTATATATATACAGATAAATTATTTACTAAAATGCCTTGATTTCCATGTAAAATGAAGATAATTATACTGATTATTTAATATAATTGCTCCAAGGAATAAATAAATACGTGCAAATTATTTGTCATGGTCCTGAGCACATAATCAGTGCTTAATAAATCTTGTTTCTTTCTCTATCATCATTTTTCATTAGCAATTTTACAGCACCGTTCCCCACTCTGTCTCTCTCTCTCTTTCCCTCTTTCTTTACATTCCTCCCTCCTTCTCTCTCTATTTCTCATTCTTACACACACACACACACACACACACACACACACACACTGAAAATCTTTCATACAATGTCCTTTCACCATCTCAAATCTTGACTGCTCTATTCCTCATGCTAGTTAACTTTTCAGACTACTTCTACTGCAAAGAGTTATTGATCAAAATGTCTACTTAAATAACATGGTATTTTAGAATTGAAGTGAGAGTTAAAACAGATGCTAGATTATTAAATCTAACCTTGGATGAAAGCAGATGAGGATATACAAGTCAACCAGTAGAGAAGTAGAATAAAAAGAGTGTGGAGATCACTTTTGAACTCTTAGGTAAAGTTAGTGAATAGGTGTCTTAGAGGACTATATATTCCATCATTTTTCCAATTACCATACCAAGTTAAGTACTCTAAACTTTAATTTATACACTCAATGCATCTTTATTTTGATTATTTGACTGAATTGTAAGAGCACCACAGATAAAATCATGTGATCCACAGTATACATGGCATTATTATCTGTAGCATAAAAAGTTACTCTCTTCTATTTTAAATTAGAATTAATAGCATTTAGAGAGAACAGAAAAAAGGTAAATTGGAGAAATACAGTGGGGGAGAGTAGTTACATTACTGTCAAATTGAATACTTAACATCATTCAAGAGCTCAATAAATGTCAGCTAACTTCTCATAGAGGGAAACATGGAAAAATCAAAATCAATAAAATGAAAGGCGATGATTTCTATATTATGATAGCTTATCTTGGCAGCTAGGAGGCTCTATGCTTCTTGTGCTTTTGTAGTAAATGTAAAAAAAAAAAAAAAAAAAAAGCCGTCTTTTGGAAAACAGATGTAACTGATTTCAAACTCCAACTCTGATACATTAGCTATATAAACTTAGGTAACATACTGTTCTCTTATCTGTATAAAGGAGACTATAATAATTTTCATGACTGTAATGCTTAAAGTAATTATGTGTGCAGGGTGCCTAACCCAATGCCTGGCACATAGTGAACAATTACTGGATAATACATATATAATTAATTCGCTTATTTATAGCAAAGCTTACTTTATAAAAGAAATCTTCACCGATAATTTTTTAACCTTTACAAAAAAGACCCCAAATATTGGATAATGGTTTAATATTTCTTTTGAAAAACTAGCTTGAAAATGTGTCTTTTTCAGTTTAAGTTTGATGCAAAGTGAACTGAAGATGTTAATCAAATTTATGACATTTGCTGCTGAAATATTGGACTTTAAGTATTAGATATAAAGCATGATGTGTTGACCTGTCTAGGATATCCTTACCAATGAGTAATAGATAACTGACAGCCTCTCTCATCCATCCACTAGCAGGAAATATTGATGACATATTTTTAGATCCAAATCTGAATGCTTTTCTCTAAACACTTCAAGAGAATTTAGAGAATGACTATACATAAAACAGTGACACGTTTCTACAATGAAAAGTGTGTAGAAGACTGAAAATCGCCAAATTTTTTGGCAAGTTAAGAATGCCAACTTTCTTTTCCCCTCCATGAAAGTATTCTCCTTTCCTTGCCCTGCGGGAACTTTCACGTGGCTTGCCATATTTGCAGTCCCCGAATTGCAATTTTCTGATGATCTCAAATAAACCCATCTTTGCTGGAGAAATATCTGGCAGCCTATTTGTTTTAGGTCACAATTTTGTAACCATATGTAAGAAAAGACAGTTTACAATGACTCTAGGCCCCAAGCTAGACATCAATGTATTTCAGTAATATATTTATATAGAATATAGAAAAACAATCATTAAAGAAGGAAACATTGGTGAAAATGTCAAATGTTCAGAAAATTTTTCACAGGCTAATCAATTGCAGGACCCTCTCTACAAGAATAATCAATCATTACTTATTTTCTTCAAAATTGGATAAAATCTAATGGAACATTTCTTCTTGATTGCTAAAATGGGGAATATGTTGGGTTCAATATTCTTTAAAACATAAAGACCTCTGCTTTACTCTATGCCATTTGAAAGTTGCATCAGACATCCTTTAGATACTGTAAATAAAACATTCTTACATGTCTTAACAGTGTAAAATATTTATTCTTGAGTAGAAGGAAAATACTAAGAATAAATGTAATACTATATATTAACTATCCATTTTCTTCATCTACTCTTCTAAGAATTGACTTTTAAAGTCTAACTTTTCTCATATTCAATAAAATTGTTTTTGTGGTGATAAGAGGCAATTGAAGTTCTAATGATTTCAAATACATTAATGAGATCTGTCCATTTGTTACTTGAAGCAGTATACACAAGATTTAGTCACGGGATGTTTTTTTAAACATTTCCCTAGTTAAACACTTAAAAGAGTTGCCAAGAGTTTGATCATAAATGAATATAAAAGTTATTAGTGTAGTGTTTCCTAACATGTCCTTAAAGTGTTTTTGGAATGGAATCATTACAGCTACTTTTCAACTCTGAATTGTATAAGCTTATACAAATATTTCCACAAACTCTTCTCTTTTAATATCATTTTCTTGGAGCCAAAGAGCTCTGTATACGTGGCCTTGCACTCTTGTAGCTTTTAATAACATCCTGATATTCCATCAGTAGTTTTGAGTGTTAATGGCAGTATATATCAAGACCTATCATCTAATCTCATGCAATATAAGTTATAGTGTAATTTTGCCATACAAACATATCAATGCACTGTAATTTTGGTGGGTTGATTTATCTGGAAGTTTTCATAAGAACAGAAAGGAACAAAAATGAGATGAACTCAATGGTGACAGTCTTGGTATTATTGGTCATATTTATAATTTTACTTTTAAAGTGAATCCACATGGAGATTGTCAAGATATATAGTTTTTACAATGCCATCAAATATCATTAATATGTATATAGAAAATTTTCTGTGATTTAGATGTTTGAGCTTAAGTAGAAAAACTGAATAACATCCATTCTGACTCAAAGTCCTCTATTAACTACATATGTAGGTTATTATTCATATATTATATTAATAAATATGAATTAAACAGTCATAAAGCTTATTCTTTTAATAACCATTGTACCGATGATATTTGTGTAATGATAAACTTATGTTTCTTATTAAAACGGCTCATAAAAAGCTTAGTTATTTTTCCCTGTTGGCCTGGAGAAACCAGCTACAGAGATGTTTTAATTTAAATTAACTGTTTCGAATTAATCTTGAATGTTACCAAATTAGAGACATTAGAGAAATACAGGAAAAAATAAATGCGAGAGAAAAATTTCACTGCTTCAGACTCCATTCTGGTACTGTAATTATTTCTTAATTTTTATTCTCTGAAATTTACCTCCAAATCACTAATGAAAATTCAATCAATAATTTTTGCTATGAGGATATATTGTAATGTTCCATTCAGAGAACTAAAAATATGGTTAAGAAAAGATATTTTATATACTACGTAAAATAGTATATAAATAGTATATAATATACACACAAATAGTTGTGTGTATATTTGTGTGTGTGTACGTTTGTGCATTTCATATAGTCCAGAATTTCCAATAAAGATAAGATCAGTTCATTTTGGTTATGTAAGCGTTAACTTAGAATGTGAAAAATGCAGTCTGATTTAGCTATTTCTATCTTTACACTTTTTCCAAAATGGTTTATTCATGCCTGGTAGCTTTCTTATTTTCTGTCAACTAATTTCTCTTTTATCTTTCCTAGAAATGTAGACTGTCATTTCTTTCATGGGATTTTTTTAACCTGTACATTCATCATCACCTGATTTTCATTAGCCAGCTTACATCAACTTCAGTCAAATTCAGGATTTGATGTATATTCTAGATGGAGAACTACTTTTTATATTTGGGTTTGACTTAATAGGAATATATATATATTTTTTATTTAATTATTAAAATGTTCTGATTTTATCTATAAAATATTCGATGTTTTTATATAATTTCCATTTTGAATTAGCTGAAAGATGTAGAAACATATAATTATATATCATGTTAGACAATTTGCTTAAGGAACTATTTTTTCACGTCTAAAATGGGAGCAATGATTTCTGTTTCATGAACACAGGAATAAAAATGGAATTAAGTATTTAGTGGTAGATGTGGATATAATAAATGGTAACCTTAAGTAAAAAGATATTGACCATATCTAGTTTTATGTAAAAAATTCAGCTGAGTTTTTCTAAAGGGAAAAATTAAATAATATGAACAAGTAAGTCTCAAAAGACTGTAAACCAACAAAAAATACTAACATATGAAAAGGCCCTATATTCTCTTGTAACATGGTAATGTATAAATAAATTGAGAAGATTCTATTTTGTTATTATCAGTATGGTAAAAGTTAAAAGTGGGCATAGTATTCATTGTTATAAAACATGTAACCAAATTAGAACTAATATACACTAATCCTGGAAAGACATACATAAATCACTCTTAGGAAGAGAAATGTGGTAGTACATTTTTTTTTTTTTTCAGAAATTAAAGTGGGCATAATTTTAGCTCAGAAAAAAAAGCCACTTTTATGGATCATCTGTACCCATTTACACACTCAAAAATTAAGTGCAAGCCTCTTCACATCAGAATTTTTGATAACTATTTTTTTTTTCTCACCTTGAGGTTAATAGAGAGAAATAAAGTATTGTTCATTTAGAGTCTTCAGCCATTTGAAAAAAAACAGGCTTTTACTGATAATATGTAATAACCAAAATTTATTATATATACATAAGTAGAAATCCTTTCTAGACTCATAATTTTCCACTTATTTTTCCTTTTATTATTTACTTATCTTGATGCAGAAGTCAGCTTTTGCTGTGAATGTTAAGAAAAACTATAACTAATATGACAGTTAAAATTTTGAGACCATAATTATTTATTTCATACATATTAATTGGTTAAATATTTGTGATTCTATTTTAATACATTTAAATATATGCATTTTCAAAAAATTGGAAACAATTTATTCAAAATAATCTCCATGAATTTATATATAGATATATGTCATTAATGTGTATATGATGAAATATAAATGTAGTCATTCTCTCGTTGCTCAATTAAAGCATGTACCACAGTATTTCACATTTAGTCATTGAGCAACTGTAAGTATATTGTGGTATATAAGATTATATATGTTATATATACTTATATATAATTTATATATAAAATATATGTTTCAAAATACATAATTTATATATAAAATATATGTTACATTTCAAGTATATTTAAAATGAGCAAAGTTTTAAATATATGTTACACTTTGCTTCTTTATATAATGCAATGAATCAGATGCTTTTTTCCTAGGTCTACCCTTAAGGTACAGTCAGGTGTATGAATAGACTATAAATAATAATATAGAACAATTATTTTAAATAATATATTTTAAAATTTATATAGAAATAGATGCAAATATTTATTTTTTGTGCTAAAGAAGCATACTATATACCTGTCTTACCAAATATGAACTCAATATAATATTTGAGTACAACAATGTACAGTTAAAGCAAACTGATAAATAAGAATCAAAATATATTTTAAAGACATGTTAGATAATGATATTTGCAAAAGTATATTTTTATTTATAAAGATTTTATAATGAGACTGCTCAAAATGAAATCAAAAGTACTTATACAATATGACTTGAGTGTTCAATACAATTTTTTACCCTTTACATAAAGGTATAATATTTATACTAAGATAAGCCTGTATTTTAGCAAACAAACATCATACAGTTGCTCTATCTACAACTTTGGTTATGCAATAGCCATTTGCACAAGATACATTTTTATGGATGACATGAAAAATTATGTTGTTAGCTTTTGAAAGAGGTGTTAAAATCAGAGCGTTTTCCCTCCCATTTTTATAATTCATATCTATCTTTCACTTCTTTCTAAAATTCAATTGGCTGATGATTTATCAAAACATGTTAATAATTCTTATTTGAAACCATTCATGTTCAAAAGTACAATATTTGATGAAAATTTCCCCACAATCTGGATTGAATACTAACAAGCTTGCAGACTTTTTTAAGATCACTGTTGAAATTATCATCTCTTTCCTAGTCAAGAGAATTTTTCTTGCACTACATTTAACCCTTGCCTATTTTAAAACTAGGCTAGAATAAAATCATGCTGTATAACTGACTAATACCTCAGAATTTTTGAAGTACAAGAATTTTCTAATAAAGAAAAATAAAGAGAAATTAGTTTTACAATGAAAGAGCTTCAGATGTCAAGATAAGAGTGTGAGTATGTAAGAGTGTGAATATGTAACTCAGAAAATGATCTATTAATTTCATGATAATATCCATTTGAAATTAACTTAATGTTGATTAAAAAATACACTATTTTGCCCTCTGAACTATAAAGATAAAGACAAAACCAAATACTCTGGGAAGATGTAAAAAATGAAAGTAAAATTTCTGGACATATATAATACATTCCATATTTTCATTAAAATATAATTAAATTTATTTTTACATATGTATATGTGTTCATGTGTTGTTTCCTTTTCAAAAGAAGTAGTCCTAGCATATCATAGCTCTTGGATGTTATATTTCATAGAACTGCTAATTGGTTCACTGCTTTCCTCAAGTTAGTTAGAATCCTATTTTCCTATACTTCAACTGTATTTCTATTTAATCAATGTCTGCTTGTCTTTTGTACTGTAAATATAGCAGCCATTTTTGCATCATTGTTTTATGGTAAGCATCAAAACTTTAGTTAACCATTCAGGTTTACTGACAACTCTCACTCTTTCATCTAGGTAGACACTTTTAAATTGCAAATTTTGATCTGTTTCAGTACTTAGAAAAATCTCCACTCAGTTAAAAAATACTATGTGTAAAATGAGACAAAAAAATCTGCTTGGGAAAATGGCAGAAGATTAAACAGATCTGTAAAGTAAATTAGGAAACAGAAAGATATACTGAAGAAACACTTAGAATGAGGTACAGAGAAATAAAAGGTTAGAAAATATAGAAAGAGTACAAAATTGATATGAAATACAGTTGCAAATTTATATGTGATACGAATTCCAGAATGAGAGGAAAAAGAATAGTGCCTCTAGGAAGAAATCATACCCAAAAGGTAATTACTTGGGAGAGATGGACTGTTAATGCCATATAAGCTTGCATGAGGATTCAGCTAGTGATTTCTAATGACTTGCTAAAATCCAAGAGTTTACAATGTGTGTGAGTATGAAGCCAATGGAGACCTCAGATGTAGGGAGTTTTGCACACTTTTTCAAGTTATTCTTCCAGGGAGTCCACCAGAAACTCACAGGAAAGGTAGAGCTTCACTCCTTTCTCTTTGAAAGTGGACACTATGTTGGGACTTGCTTCTAATGAGCAGAGTATGGAATTGTAAGAATAGTAATCTTACTGTAGAGAAACCTGACAGACACCACTATAACAATAAAATCAAGGTGAGCATAAGTTGTAATGAGTTATATTTATATCACATACCCCTGATGTGAGGAAGTAAGAAGAGGATTTCTTTACATACCTCACTACATACTTTTGCACACATTATTTTATACTTCAATAAAAATCTTAAAGATAGAAGTAAGAAAAGAATAGTAAAATGAACCACTCCTAAAAGATACACAAATACACCTGAGTAAATGGGAAGACTTTTTTTTTTCTTGGAGAGAATGTTTTAGCAGTATAAAAATGTTAATTTCTCCTATATAAATATACAATTTTAGTGTAATCCACATATAAATACAAACAAGTTTTTTTCTCTCTTTCTCCCAGAAATAGTAAGATAATTCTATTGTTCATACAGAGAACAAATATTTACATGCAATACTAAAGGGCATTTAATAAAAAGGTGAGAGAGCAAACATCTTCCACAGATATTAAAACATTTATAAGTCCTCTATAATTAAAACAGTGTAGTGGTACATGAATAGATGGACCCCAGGAGCAAAATATAAAGTCTAGAAACAGAAACAAGCACATCAGGAAATCCAGTACTGTTAAGTGCTTTATGGAAAACATAAAAATATGCTAAGTTGGGATATTTTGATAGCCATTTGAAAACAATAACAACTGATTCATAACTCATATTAAATATGAGAAAATTTTGGTGTTAGTAAAAGATCAAAATATTAAAAACTAAATATCATAGTTGAAAACATCAATTAATTGACATATCTAAGTATAGGGAAAGGCTTCCAACTGTGACTCACAATTGAGATATAAAAATAAAAGATAGATAAATATAATTATGACATTTAAAAAAGATTTCATGAAAAAAGAAAACCATGTACAATGTCAAAAATAAATGAACTGGGAAAATATTTGCAACATATATCATAATTTTTAAGAGGAATATTTTCTCATATATGTGTCTCATATATACATATATTACATAGATATATATTCTCAAAAATTGAAGGGAACAAAAGGCAAAGGCAATGAATAACATTTCACATCAAATTATACAAATGACTCAAACACATGAAAAATGAACTCCACACTGCTCACAATAAGAGAAAACAAATTATATTACATTGAAATGCTAATTCTGAACTCTTTCTTTGGAAATATTCAAACACTTGACACAAAAACTTTTAGTGAGACAGAAGGGAAAACAAGTACTCTTATAGACTATAAGTGAGCATGAAAAATAGTAAAACAACTATGGAGAAAAATTTGGCAATATCTAACTTCATATGCATTTATCAATGTTAATATTCTGTTAGTGGTATAAAGCTGTAAGTTTTCAAGATATTTCCATCAGGAGAAACTGATTACAGGGTGCATGGTATTTCTCTGTTTATTTCTTATGACTGCATGTGAATGTATCAATGCAATTCTCTCAAAGTAAAAAGTTTAATTAAAAAAAAAGTAGCTCAGGCTAATGGTTATCTTCGGGGAGGAGGAAAGAAGTAGAGTTTAGTAAGGGGGACAATGAGATTCTGTGATATGGGTAATTTTCTATTTCTTAGAAATCTGAATTGTGGTAAAACAGGAATATTCATTATGTAATAAGACATAGAGGTAAACAGTTGTTAAATTTGGAATTTTCCATATGCATATTATATTTCAATTTTTTTAAATTAAAAAATAAAGGCTAACTCAGGAAAATTATCCTAACTTGCTAAGCATTTTGGCTTGTTGATAAAACTTTCACAAGAGAAGTTGGCACCATGAGTGGACTTTCTAATATGTGGAGAGTAGAAATGGAGTAGCCTACCCTTTAAGTTTGTACATGCAAGAAGGATTTTCTAATTGGTTCTTGGATCCCTAATTCAAACTCTAATATGATTAGATTTAAAGAGATTAATGATTTCTGATTGTAAAGAGACCACTGATAGTCCACAGCATGATCTGACAGTAGAAATAGGCAAAATTTCACTATTGGGTACCTGCAAGCAAACATTTATACAAAGCAAGAATCTTGATGACACATATTTTCATATATTTTTGTCTAACTAATGAGTATAATGAGACTACCTGGGTGCTCCTAAAGACACTGAACAAAGTGGGAAAGCAAAGGATGGGCTGGGAATTTGAATACAAATTCCCAGCTCAAGAACCATAAATGACCTGAAAGTTTCTATGTCTGCCCTGAAAGATAACCTTTTTTTCTATCAAACATTTATAAAAAGCAAGAATCTTGATGACACATTTTCATATATTTTTGTCTAACTAATGAGTATAATGAGACTACCTGGGTGCTCCTAAAGACACTGAACAAAGTGGGAAAGCAAAGGATGGGCTGGGAATTTGAATACAAATTCCCAGCTCAAGAACCATAAATGACCTGAAAGTTTCTATGTCTGCCCTGAAAGATAACCTTTTTTTCTAAAGACACAGGTGAAACTGACAAGACCCAAACTCAGAATCTTAGTCTGTAAGTGGCCAAATTACAACACAAAATAAATTTCTAGGCTTGAAGGTAGTCTACTGGTAAAGTAAGGACAATACCTGGGAAGAAGCGAGATCCTGAAGATTGGAATGGGGTATGTGGGAAGACTTAATAGAGCTAGGGAATTAAGCCCCTAAATTCGGATGAGTGTTTTTGCCAGAAGAAGCAGACACTATCCTCAGTAGAAGCAAGTACCCACCCCTAAAAGAAGACACAGCTCTTTCCCCATCTGAGTGGATTATTCTTTCATTACCTGAAGAAACTTTAATGGTCTCCCATGGAGTAACTGCCTTGAATGACAATACTGATTCTCTCCAGGACCCACTCCACCACCCCTCTTTGTTTCTAGATGTATAAGTAGGCTCAAGTCCCAACAGATCCCTAAAGGTAAGGTAAAAAGTGTGACCCATGGGGACATGCACGACACTCCCCCAAAATAGTTGTTTCTAATTTATATAGACAGAAATCTGGGGAATATGTGTGGGAATAGATAGTAAGGGTGTAGAATAATTGTGGGAGGAGTATAAAGGTGAATGAGGCTGAATTTATTGATATGGGCTCACTGAGCAGAGATTCTACATTTAATGTACTAACTGTTAAAGAGTTAGAAATGGCTCTAACAGTTTGGTTAGCTGCTTGGCTAAAACATGAACCAGAGTGTGGCTCATGGTGAGTGACGTAGAAATGCCAGACTTGCCTTGGTTTAATGTAGAGATCTGAATGCAAAGTCTCAGGAGGGTTGGAATGTTAGAGTGGATTTGTCATTTAAATGTAATTACCATGGGAAGGTCCAGAAGGCACATTTCTCAAAAAAAGTGTAATGAATTTGTGAAGGGAGCCCCAGCATCCTTGAAGTACTCTGTGATCACTTTTCTCTGTAGATAAGATTTTACAGGGAGAACTGTAGACATTGAATTGGGAAACCTAAATATAATGGGAGCAAATAAACCCCTGAAGTCACAGGCGTCAAGTGGTGGCACTCAACCCCAAAGGCAACTTGGGCATGGTTACACTAATGGACAGCAGAGTCAAAGCAGCAATCAGAATAGTCCGACTTTCATAGACCTTTGTCATTGGTTATTTTATTATGGTGTTCCTGGAAGTGACATTGATAGAAATCCTACCAAATTCTTACTTGATCTGTATAAGCAAAAATTTTGCAGCCTAGTGAACAAAAGTGTAAGTTGAATCATAAAAACAGAGTCATGGCCCCTGAGTCAATTATCAGTCTTAATTCCCTTGAATGAAGGGGAGGCTAAGACCCGTTGAGAGAGGACTTCTGTACACAACCAAAATTTATACTTTTAAGCTTTCTCACAGTCTTCTCCAGAGTGACTTATGATCTATTACCAGGATATGTGTGCACTGAGAAAGAGGAAATGATCAGACCTCTTGGGGACTATTGGACACTGATTTGAACCAACAGTAATTCTTGGATACCCCAGATGCCACCATGGCCCACCAGTAAGAGTAAGAGTTTATGTCGGTCAGGTGATCAATGATGTTTTAGTTCAGATCCATCTCAGAGTGAATCCAGTGGATCCCTGGACTTATTCTGTGGCTATTTCCCCAGTCAAGGAACGTATAACTGTAAGAGACATATTGAGCAGCTAGCACAATCCCCATATTGGTTTCCTGACCTGTAGGATGAAAGATATTATGCTGAGGAAGTCCAGGTGGAAGCTACCAGAACTGCCTCAACTTAGGAAAATAGTCAACAAAATGCAACACTGCATTCCTTGAGAGATTGCAGAGATTAGTACCACCATGAAGAACTTGAAGGGGTGGTGATTCTATGGCACCTCCATTCAACTGGCCTATTTGTCCCATGTGGAAGACAGATGAATATTGGAGAACAATATTGTATTATTGTAAATTTATCTAGGTGATGACTTCAGTTGTGTTTTCATCTGTTACCAGATGTGTTTTCATTACCTGACCAAATTAACAGATCCTCTTGTATTGATCTTGCAGATGCTTTTTTGAAATCTATCCGTGTTAAAAAAAGACCACCATAAGCTGTTTCCTTTTAGCTGGTAAGGTGAGCAATACACCTTCACTCTCCTTCCTCAGGGGTATACTAGCCCTCTAGCTAGTATGTCATGTCTATGTCATAAATTAGGTTGCAGGGCTCTTGATTCCTTTTCCCTTCTACGAGATATCACACTGGTCTGTTACATTGATAATATCATGCTGAGTTGACCTAGTGAGCAAGAAGTAGCAACTAGGGCTTCCCTGGTGGTGCAGTGGTTGAGAGTACGCCTGCTGATGCAGGGGACACAGGTTCGTGCCCTGGTCCGGGAAGATCCCACCTACTGCGGAGCGGCTGGACCCGTGAACCATGGCCACTGAGCCTGCGTGTCCTGAGCCCGTGCTCCACAACGGGAGAGGCCACTACAGTGAGAGGCCTGTGTACTGCAAAAAAAAAAAAAAAAAAGAAATAGCAACTAATCTACACTTATTGCTAAGATATTCATAGTCAGAGGGTAGAAAATACTTCAAAAACATTTCAAGGGCCTTCTACCTTAGTAAAATTTCTAGAGATTCAATGATTTAGGGTAAGTGGAAATAACCCTTCAAAGGTGGAGGATAAGTAATTGCATCTTGATCCTCTATAATCAAAATGGAGGCCCATGCCTATTGGTCCTCTTTGGGTTTTGGAGGCAACATATTCCTCATTAGAGTGTGTTGCTCTGGCCCATTTACAAAGGGACCTACCTGAAAAGTTGGTAGTTTTAAGTGGAGTCCAGAGCAAGAGAAGGCTCTACAACAGGTCCAGACTGTCATGCAAGCTGCTCTGCCATTTGGGTCATGTGAGCCAGCAGACTCACTGGTGCTTGAAGTGTCAGTGGCAGATAGAAATGATGTTTGTAGCTTTTGATAGGCCTCTATAGGTGAATCTCACTGCATGTCCTTAGGATTCCAATAGTAAAGCCCTCAGATACTCCACAGACCTCCATTCTTTTTTTGAGAAACAGCTCTTGGTTTCCTACTGGGCCTTAGTAGAGACAATGCTTAGCCATGGACCACCAAATTACCATGCAACCTGAATTGTCTATTGTGAACTGGGTGTTTTATGACTCACTGAGAAATAAATTTTGCCATGCACAGCAGTACTCATCTAAAAAGTGATAACAATGATCATTCCTGTGTTATAAGAAAATTGTGATAGATTATCAATAATGAATACATAAAGGAATTTAGAACAGAGTCTAAAACACCTGCAGTGTAAGTATTAATTATTATAATAAATTGGATTCTTATTTTATCAGAAAGTTTGATAGGACTAAAAGGTGTGTGAAATAGTCATCATTCAATATTCCTTCAAACAGTGAAATCTATGATTCTTAAAATAATTTCTGAATAATTTTGCCAAGTAAATTTACCCAGAGCAAAGTCAATTACTTGGATGAGTATGTAGTCTTTGTAGAAAAAAAAAAAAAAAAAAAACAGCAAACTTCTAAGGTACGTTTTTTTAAACACATTAGACATTATTCTAAATTTATTTTTTCTGACTTTGTGTGTTCTAAAATATACTGCATATGCAGCCAAATTTAAGCTGACTCTTTAATATCTCTCATTGTATTTGAGCATGAATGACCATTCATGCATTTCCATGTTTCAAAATATAGCACTGGTGGGCCATGCATATACAAACAGTTCACACTTGTTCCAAACATTGAGAGCTGACTCTTTAATATCTCTCATTATTGTATTTGAGCATGAATGACCATTCATGCATTTCCATGTTTCAAAATATAGCACTGGTGGGCCATGCATATACAAACAGTTCACACTTGTTCCAAACATTGCTGCATTACAAGTGTAATTAAAATATATTGGTCAAAATGAAGACTCTGACGCATACGCCACAGTGCTATTTTTATATTCTGATGTCAAACTCTGAACTCTAAGATATACAAAAATCTCTTCTCATTATTTTTTGCCAACCTTATGAATAAGCTTTGCACACTTTTGCTTTTTCTTGCCTTTTTTTCAGCTATTATTTTATTCAACAAATATCTATCTATTAAGCAACTACTAGCTATCTGGCAATCTCCTATATACTGTTAAAAAAAACCAAACCACACCAACTAAACAAACAAAAATCTTGGTTCAAGAGAATTTTACATATAAATGGGAGAAAAAGATAGAAAATAATATTATGCACACACACAATGTTAGGTAATAGTAAGAATTTAGGAGAAAAAACAAAGAAAAGAGATGTAAAGTTTGGGGAGTACAGACACTGAGCTTTTATTTAGGAGATCAGGAAAGAAAAAAACAGTTAGAGGGATTGTGGTAAATTATACTTACGTAAAAATCCAACAAAGTATGTGTAAGATCTGTTCCTGAAAATTATAAAATAATGATGAAAGAAGTCATAAACCTAAATAAATGTATAGATAGACTGTTTTCATGGTTTGGAAGACAATATTAATCGATGTCAATTCTCCTCAAATTCATATATAAATTCAAACAGAATCCCATAAATACATTTTTAAAAGAAATAGATAAGCTTATTCTAAAATCTACAAGAAAGACAAGCAAAGCAAATTGTCACTGTACATTTTATTAAACATTTAACATATTGTAGAAATTATGTTAAAACATTTTAAATTGTTATATATCTAACACCAAAATGAGAAAATTTAAATGATAATTTTCTTTAACAATATTGTTTGCCAACTAAATGTAGAAATCCTGCATTGAAAAAAAGCCATAATATATATATATGTAGAAAGTATCCAAAGCCCAGTTTCCAGATAAATTTTCAGATAAACTATGCCAATTAGCTAACAAAAATTTCCTACCATATATATGTATACAACTACTTAACAAATATAGAAAATTAGCCAAATTTGTTTTCAAAGGTATAACACTGAACAAAGGATCAATACCACATATAGACTTAACAGTTCCCAAAATAGACAAAATTCCTACATGGATGTAGATATAAAAACATTAAAGAGAATATTATTTAAATGTCTCCAGAACAAAAGTGATAGAAAAATATGGTCAGTTCTATTAAAGAAACTCTGGATAAATAGAAGGAACTCTATTAGTACAAATAAGCAAATTAAAATTCCCACTGATATAAATGAGGTATCGATATATCCAGTATATCCAAAATCTTTTCCAAATTTAAAAGAAAATATTCTAAAATGTGCATCTAACATGGAAATTAAGGAAACTGACTAATATTATCAAGTTTATATCTTTTTAAAAAGCTATATTATAGTAAATAATGATAATTAAACTATTAAGTCAAGAATGCTTGTTCTAAAAGCAATAATAATTTGGAAGATCTTTTTAGTACAATAAAGCAGAGAAAGTAAAATATAACTACTGGAAAATTCAGAACTCTGTAACTCTGAAGAATACATATATTTAAAGATTGTCTTTTAAACATATCCATAGCCAAATTGAAGATCAATTTTATAGTTGATATCTGAGTCTTTCATTAGGAAATAATCTCCAGTAGGAGACAGTTTGCTTGCTTTTTTTCCATTACTGGAAGTGATTATTGTTTCAGAGTTTTGCTCTCAGAAGAAATTTCATTTTTAAGGATTTAGCCTTAAGGAAAAATAATAAGCAATGTATCGTATCCCACAATTTAGGAAAAATCGGTCCCGTTAGGATATGCCTCAACTTTTTTTTCTTTTAAAGATTTTTTTGATGTGGACCATTTTTAGAGTCTTTATTGAACCTGTCACAACATTGCTTCTGTTTCATGTCTTGGTCTCCTGGCAGCGAGGCTTGCGGGATCCCAACTCCCCGACCAGGGATCAAACCTGCACCCCCCGCACCAAATGGCGAAGTCCTAACCACTGGACCACCGGGGAAGTCCCAGGATATGCCTCAACTTTTATCCCGGACCGGGGCACGAATCCGTGTCCCCTGCATCGGCAGGCGGACTCTCAACCACTGCTTCACCAGGGAAGCCCTACCTCAACTTTTATATGCCTCATAATTTTCTGAAAGGTACCACCCTAAGCAATGTGTCTAAGTGTATGTGTGTGTGTACTTGCACACATGTGTGCATGTGCAATGAGGATGGGGAAATGGAAAGTGTATGTTTGAATGTGTTTTTATTGTGTGTATATTTATATTCAACTGTCGAAAAATTATTCAAGGCAGTAGGAGCTAAATCACTGAAATACTAATATGTTTCCATTTTACAACCCCTCATTGACTGATATCTTAGTGAAATGCTACTGCGAGTTCTGCTGTCAGACAATGCATGCAGTTAGATTATTGCTTGACAGCTGTATTTCTCTGGCTTTGAGAACTCTTCACAGTTTGTTGTGAATCTACTGTGCTGATACTGAGGAAAAAAGTCCATCTGTTCAATTACCACCATTATCCCAGCCCTAGTACTTTCCAGTGTTGTAGTACAATGAAATAATTTAACACTGCCAAGTGTATATTTAAAAGTATACAACTTTCTCCAGGACATGAAAAGACTTTTCACCATCCGTTTAAGTTTCTCTACCAGTATTTTCCAAACTGTGTTCTTTTGACCATAAAGTCCAGCTGCCTTAGGGGTGGTGATGATCTCAGATTTTAAATGCTTATTTCCTGCAGATCTGCACAGTAATTTGGGACAAACAATTGCTTTAAAAAAAAAAAAAAAAGGAAAAAAATAAAAACCTACACTAAGGAGAACAAAACTGAAGCTCTACACAATGATCAAGATCTAAATATAGAGCTGTATCACTCAAGGAACTGTGGTATTGACACAAGAATTGACAATTAGACCAATAGATAGAATAGAGTCCAGAAGAAAACTCACCCATTCATGTAATTTATAGCAATGTGACCCTGGAGTAAATTAGAGAAATGATCATTCCAATTTGATGTCCAAATGGGAAAAAAAAGATAAATCTGGATTTCTACCAACATTATATACAAAAGTAAATTCCTGATGAATTGTAGATACAAATTCAAATGGTAACATTATGAAGCTTCCAGAAGAAAATATAGACATCTTCCTGACTTAAAGTAGCTTCCTTTTATAAAGGAGTCAAAATCATGAAGATAAAATATGTAGTTGATTATATTAAAATTAATAACATCTGTTTTAAAAACATCATGATATTCAAAAAGTAGGTCACAGAGTGAGAGGTAGTACTTCTAATACACGTATATGATATAAAAATTCAGAAAATAAATCAATTTTCAAAAACCAAAACAAAATGGCAAACAATCCAATGAAAAATGGGCAAGATAGTTGAAAATGCATTTTCCCAAATAGAATGTCAAAGAGGCCAACAAATATATGTAATGATTCTGTCTCTTTAGTTATCAGCAAAATTAAGAAGAATAACAACAACAAAAACACAATGTGATACCACAACATATAGCACAGAATGGAGATTATAGATAAAAATATAGATATAAATATTGATAGGTGATAGATAGGCAGATAGATGAAGAGTAAAGTACATTTTAGAATGTGGAGCAACAAAAGCAATCACACGCTGCCAGTGGGATATAATTGATAAACCAACTTGGAAAGGCTGTTCGGCAGTTTTTACCTAATCTGACTAAATACAAAACCTATTGCTACCGAAATCTCAGTCTCTGTACACCGGCACTAAATCAAAATCACAGAGACAGTTTTGAGTGAAGAAGAAAAAAGTAGCTTTATTTTTTTAGCAGGCAAAGGAGACCACAGCAGGCTAGTGCTCTCAAGACTGTGTCCTCCCCGAAAGGGTTCAGTGAGTAAAACTTATAGTGTTAGCTCAAAACAGAGTTCTTGATAAGGATAAGGGCAGGTGTGAGGTCTGCATTCTTCTCTTCTCATGGAACATTTCAAAGCCATCAAGGCTGGCATCAGGAGGTCCTGAGATGGGCTCTGCTGGTCAATGGAGTTATCATACTGTGACCTCCTCTTCTGGAATGAATGCTTACAAACAAGAGGAGTGTGAGCAAGTGTTTCAAAGAGGAAAATCACCAATTGCCTGATATAACTTTAACAAGTGTGTTACTTTAAGCAATTAGGTGCAAAGGAATCATTAATGAAAGAAAAAAAAAAAAAACTACATGGAAAGAGGATGTGAAGCATAAGGTAATGGAGACCTAGCTAGTCCAGTCAGTTTTACCTATAACATTATGACCTAGTAATTCCACTTCTAGGTATAGAGTCAACAGAAACTTATGCACCTGTTCATGAAAAGATCCATATGAGAATGTTTATGGGTTCATTATTTGTCATAGGTCCAAACTGAAACTAAACAATTATCCATGAACATTGAAAAGATAAGTGAACTATAACATGTAATGCAATGCTCTGCTGAGATTAGAATAAATGATCACAGAGATAAAATTGAGTAAGTAAAGGCAGACATGAAAGAGCACATGATATACGATTGAATTCATAAAAAGTGTAAAAACAGGAGATAAACATTTATTTATTACAAGTTAGAAGTCAATATAAACTTTAAAGTTGTAAGTTATTGTCTAGAAAGAAGCAAGAAGGGGCTTCTGTGGTGTTAGTAATGTCTATTTTTTATATAGAGAGGTTACATAGGTGTAAAGTTTGTGAAAATTCAGTGATCTATACAATTGCATGGGCACATTTTGAAGTATTTTATGTTTAAAAATACGGAATTTAATTCCCTAGTATGTACTAGATTTCTCAAAGGAACAAATGCAGGGCTTGCAGTCTTTATTTGAAATTGTAAAATTACTGATCATGCCTATGTTTTTCTTTATTATAAAACAAGTTGTATGTACAATGAAATATGAAGGTTCTGGTGAGACATACAGATAGATTTATTCTTCTGTGATAGAAAGGTGATAGAAAGTTTACTTTGAAAAATTCCAAAATAAATGTGATTGCCTTGAAATCCCAAAGCATTGGACATTATTTGAGGACCAGGTTCCTTCTAAAATCTCTTCCATTTCATTTCCATAATTTTCAGCTTTTCATGCAAAATAGTCAAAATTAATGTTTATTGCAGATTCTTTGTAAGTTAAATGTAAATATTATCTAGAGTCAAACTTTCTACACCTTCATTTCTCAGTTCAGTATATAGCAGCTGTCACATCACCATGCAGTATGTTTTTCACTGTCTTATTGACTCATATCTTTTGTTTAGAGTTTAATTTACAGATCTCAGGAGATGGAACATTTGTGACAACAATGCCTTTAATCGCTTCTGTCATTTTTTTCTAAGCACATTTATATATAGAGAATTCAAATTAGTTTAAACGAATCTTGCTTATTAGTGCAAAAAGTATTTTTAAAAGGATTTTTGAAAAATGTGTCTGCATGTATGTGTATGTAATCAATAGATCAGGCACCATTTTATTTTAATTTTAGAACAAATAATTTTAGTAACTGTTTAACTAAAGTTAATATATTTTTAAAATTTTATAAGCATTATAAACCCCAAAGGAAAAGATTATTAGGAAGATGAGCACTGAAATAAACACTTTGTGTATTAATGGTGATACCTATTGTAGGAAAGTATAATTTATTAGAGCATAGTAGAGAAGAAAACAAATGGAAGAACTGAAAATATCAAACAGGGCTTGTCAATTTGATGTTTATGAAATTGAAAAAACAACATCAACAACTTCAGAATATTGAACCACTGCTCTGATTAAGCATCTGAAACAAAGTGGTTTTAACATCTAGTACACAATGTTTGGAAAGGTTGCAGTGGCCTGCAGCTATAACCTTCATTTCAAAAGAAATCGTCAACAGGGAATGGAAACCGGTTAAGATAATGTAAGAAATGAAAGAACCTTTACTCAATCTCTAAGCAATACATGTTGAACACTAGAAGAAAAAAATATTGCATATATTTATCTTTTCACATAAAAGCTTTAGCTCTGTGCAGTCAATGACTTGTCTGTATTAAATTAATAAAAACTCACTTAAACTATTAAGGACATCTGTTTCTTAATGATTTTCTTCCAGAATGTGAAAGGTCAGAATTTCATAGATGTCACATGTCCCTCACATTTTTTTTTGCTGTACTCAGGCCTCTCATGGTTGTGGCCTCTCCTGTTGCAGAGCACAGGCTCCGCGGCCATGGCTGACGGGCCCAGCCGCTCCGCGGCATGTGAGATCTTCCCGGACCGGGGCACGAACCCGTGTCCTCTGCATCGGTAGGCAAACTCTCAACCACTGCGCCACCAGGGAAGCCCTTGAGTTCCTTTTAAACTAGAGTTAACCCTTAATAGAAGTGAATTTCCAAAATCACATCTTTAACCAAAGTGCTATTTTTCTTTCCTTTTGGAAATGTAATTAGCACAGACTTAAGTTTATGTAACATCATATATATGTTACTATTTGTCAGAAGTCACATTTTAAAAACTTTAAAAGTGTAAATAAAACATATATTACTTTCTATTTTAATTTGTTACTGATTCTGAAATATAATATACTTTAAATAAAATATTCGAAGAAGACGGTATTGAGTGGCAACCATGCATTGCAGGTAGCCTCTAACCAAGTAGTCACTTGAAATATAAATAAACAAATCAGCGAGAAGGAATTTTCTGACAATACCCTGGCAAATCTATCTATCTATTTTATGTATGGAGTATATATATACACATTATATATAAACATTAACTATATACTATGTTGAATATAATATATACATTTATAATCATAATATTAATGATTATTAAATTTAATTAATATTAATCATAATATTAATGATATAATTATCCGTATATAAATTTATCAAGTGGACAGCTTGAAGCAATCATGTGGGGCGCTTTAATCAATACGAACAATGAGAATTAATCTCTTTGATTTATTTTGTTGAGATATAATTAAAATGCAAACGTTTAAAAAATATTTCTTCCTAACTCGATTAAGCAGGAAATGAAGTATAAGATAAAAGCAATTTTATAGATAACAATATAAAAGAAAAAAAAATAAATCAAAACATGATTATTTAGAAGAAGTTTCAATTGCTTTTATTTACTATCAGTATATTTAACCTGCACAAGAAATTGAACAATGTAATCCATATTTTCATGTTGTACTAAGCTTTTGCAGAGTCAAAAATGTTAAACTGGCATTGATAAACTTTGAGAAGAGTGCATATAATTGGGCAGACAGTATCCCCAAAATGGAGACACATACATTATTCATCATTGAATTCATAGCACAGCGCCTTGAACAAAGAACCCTAATGAATATTGGGTACAGGACTATCTATAAATGCGTGTCAACTTCTAAACTGTAGGGAAAGATAATGCGGTTTATATATAATAACAAGTTGCAAGACAGATCAAAGTTTATGGGTAAAAGACCTAGAATTACTTGTCATCTGCTTGGTAAAAGCCTGCCTCAAAGTGCTATTGCATATAAAGCAGGAAACATTTCTTTTTCATTATGATTAGGTTAATACCCAAAGGAAAAAATGTCCTTTACTCAAACCATGGTGGCTTTGCACTTAAAAAGTAAGCAGTTTCTTAGCACTTTTGTGGAGGAATTTCAGGAAAACAAAATTATTCATGTAATTAAGAATACATTGAAGTGATTATCAAAGACTAACCTAGGATAATTATGAATCACTTTGGATGAAATACTGGGAGATAACTGTACTTAGTCCATGAGAAGAGTCATTAAGATCCACGAGTATTCTCTGAGAGTGAAAGTTACAGTGTAATTAATACTAATTTTCAGACAATAAAAGTGACACTTAAGGTTTCAGGGATTTAATGTTGCAGAAACTTGGTATAATATTAAAATCATTTATTGAGCCCTGTTCAATTTTATTGATGAAAATCAAGATGTCTATTTTCAAAACAGGGCTAGAATAAACTCAGGTGTATGGAAAACTTTTAAATATTTCCTGTCCTTCCTTCCATCAATGCTTCTCCTGAGCAAAATTATTCTATACTTATAATTTCTTTCCTTTTGATCCAGTTTTTGTGATGAGTATTTTCTTTAGAATAGTCTTGCTATATACATATACTAGGCCCTAATCTCCCACTAATTTTCACACCAAATATAAATTTTATCAAAAGTTCCTTTGGGTAAGACAAACATGCAGATGTAGACTGTCCATGGAAATGTAGGAGAACAATTAAAGAAGGCTAGAGAATATATAATAGTATTGAAAACTGTAAAGTCTTTGATACTTTTCCTTCTCTGAGTCAAACTTGAGAAACATTCATGATATGATAAATGCTGAAATTAATAAAATGTCATTTTTCTGTGATTCAGAGCATCTCTGTGTTTTGCAAGTGACTCCATGAATTTAAGGAGCCAAAGATATATGCTAGTCTATGAATAGAAATCTATAACAATATTAGAAAAGCATCCAATCTAATCAAGATAGCTAGTTCCAGGGAGGCATCGACTATTAATATGTAATTAGTATGGCTAAGCGTGTTAACCTAAGCAATTGATAATGAAACAGGTTCACATGAGTCTGGAATAGAAAACCCAAGCTATATTAATTTGATAGTGACTGTCTCGTACTGGTTAGTAGGAAGAGACTCATGGAGTCTAGCTTATTAAAGAAGTAGGCATTATTGTGAAACTTCTTCAATTTTTTTTTTTTGTACATGGGCCTCTCACTGTTGTGGCCTCTACCATTGTGGAGCACAGGCTCCGGACGCGCAGGCTCAGCGGCCATGGCTCATGGGCCCAGCCGCTCCACAGCATGTGGGATCTTCCCGGAAAGGGGCACGAACCCGTGTCCCCTGTATTGACAGGCAGACTCTCAACCACTGCACCACCAGGGAAGCTCCAGCTTTGTTCTTTATTCTCAAGATTTCTTTGGCAATTCGGAGTCTAGTGTGGTTCCATACAAATATTAGAATTATTTGTTCTAATTTTTTGAAGAATGCCATGGGTATTTTGGAAGGCATTGCATTAAATCTATAGATTGCTTTGGGTAACATAGATATTTTAACAGTATTAAATCTTCCAATCCAAGAACACAGGATATCTTTCCATATGTTTGTATTATTTTAAAATTCCCTCATCAATGTTTTACAGTTTTCAGAGTTTAGATCTTTCTTCTCCTTGGTTAAATTTATTATTAGGTAGTTTATTCTTTTTGATGTGGTTGTAAATGGGAGCGTTACTTTAATATCTCTTTCTGATAGTTCATTATTAGTGAATAGAAAAGCAAAAGATTTCTGTATATTAATCTTGTATCCTCCAACTTTACTGAATTCATTTATTAGTCTAATAGATTTTAGGTGGAGACTTTAGGTTTTTTATGTATAGTATCATGTCACCTGCAAATAGTGAGAGTTTTCATATTTCCCTTCTGATTTGCATGGCTTTTATTTCCTTTTCTTGTTTGATTGTTGTGCTAGTATTTCCAATACTATGTTAAATAGAAATGACAAGAGTGGGCATCCTTGCTCTTTTAAGATTTTAAAGGAAAAGCTTTCAGGTTGTCACTGCTGAGTATGATGTTAGCTACAGATTTGTCATAAAAACCTTTATTATTTTGAGATACGTCACCCCTATACCCACTTTGATGAGAGTTTCAATCATGAGTGAAGGTTGAATTTTGTCAAAATCTTTTTCTGTATCTATTGAGTTGATATGTAATTTTTATCCTTCCTTTTGTTAATGTGCTTTATCATATTGATAGATTTGTGAATATTGAACCATCCTCTCATACCTCAAATAAAACCCACTGATCATGGTGTATTTTTTTTTATATATTGTTGAATTTGATTTGTTAATATTTTGTTGAGGATTTTTTGCATGTATTTCCATCAAAGATATTGGCCCACAACTTTCTTTTCTTTTCTTTTCTTTTCTTTTTTTTTCTTTTCTTTTCTTTTCTTTTTTTGGTAGTGTCTTTGCTTTTGGTATCAGGGTAATGGTGGCAGAGAGCCGAGTAGAATTAATTTGGGATAATTTCATTCTCTTCAATTTTTTGGAATAATTTGAGAAGGGTAGTTATTAGCTCTTCTTTATATGTTTGGTAGAATTCCCCTGTGAAGCTGTCCAGCCCTGGACTTTTGTTTGCATGGAGGTTTTTAATTACAAATTCAATTTCACTACTAGTGTTTGGTCTGTTCAGATTGTCTGTTTCTTCCTGATTCAGTCTTGGCAGGTTGTATGTTTACAGAAATTTGTCCATTTCATCTAGGTTGTCCAGTTTTTAGCATGCAACTGTTCATAGTATTCTCTTCTGATTTTTTTGTATCTCTGTGGTACTGGTTGTTATTTCTCCTCTTTCATTTCTTCTTTTGTTGATTTGGGTCCTCTCTCTTTTCTTCTTGATGAGCATGACTAAAGGTTTATCAATTATCTTTATCTTTTCAAAGGAACAATACATGGTTTCCTTGATCTTTTTATTGTTTATTTTGGCCTCCGTTTCATTTATTTTCTCTCTGATCTTTATTTCCTTCCGTCTGCTGACTTTGAGCTTTGTTTGTTCTTCTTTTTCAAATTCCTTTAAATGATGTTAGGTTTTCAATTTGAGATTTGTCTTTTTCTTGAGGTAGGCCTTTCTCACTATAAATTTTCCTCTTAGAACTGCTTTTGCTGTGTCCCATGGATTTTGGAAAGTTGTATTTTGTCAAGTTGTTTCCTGAATTCCCCTTTTATTTCTTCATTGACTCACTAGTATTTTTTAGTATCATGTTATTTGTTGTCCACATGTTTGTGCTTTTCCCAGATTTTCTTCCTGTAATTGATTTTTAGTTGCATATGGTTGTGGCTGGAAAAAATGTTTGATGTAATTTCTATCCTCTTAAACTTGTTGAGACTTGTGTTGTGGCCTAGCATGTGATCTGTACTGGAGAACATCCATTTTCAATTGAAAAGAATGCATATTCTGCTGTTTTTTGATGGAATGTCCTGTAGGTATCTATTTAGTCCAACTTGTCTGTTGTGCCATTTAAGACCACAGTTGCCTTATTGATTTTCTGTCTAGATGATCTACCCATTGATAAAAACAGGTGGCAATGTCCCCTATTATGACCATATTATTGTCAATTTCTCCCTATGTTTGTTAATATCTGCTTTATAGATTTACTTGTTCCTGTATTGGGTTCATTTATGTTAAAGAGTGTAATATTCTCTTCTTGTATTGATCCCTTTATCATAATATAAAGAAGACATACAGATGGCCGACAAACACATGAAAAAATGCTCAACATAACTAATTATTAGAGAAATACAAATCAAAACTACAATGAGATATTACTTCACACCAGTCAGAATGGCCATCATCACAAAATCTACAAACAATAAATGCTGAAGAGGGTATGGAGAAAAGGGAACCCTCTTGCACTGTTGGTGGGAATGTAAATTGATACAGCCACTATGGAGAACAGGATGGAGGTTCCTTAAAAGAAAGCTAATAATAGAACTACCATGTGACCCAGCAATCCCACTACTGGGCATATACCCTGAGACAACCGTAATTCAAAAAGACACATGCACCCCAATGTTCATTGAAGCACTATTTACAATAGCCAGGACATAGAAACAACCTAAATGCCCATCAATAGAGGAATGGGTAAAGAAGATGTGCTACATATATAAAATGAAATATTACTCAGCCATAAAAAGGAACAAAGTTGGGTCATTTGTAGAGACATGGATAGACCTAGAGACTCATACAGAGTGAAGTAAGTCAGAAAGAGAAAAACAAATATCATATATTAAAACATATATGTTGAATCTGAAAAAAAATTGATATAGATGATCTTATTTACAAAGCAGAAATAGAGACACAGATGTAGAGAACAAATGTATGGATACCAAGGGGGAAAGGGGAGGTGGGATATATTGGGAGATTGAGATTGACATATCTACACTATTGATACTATGTATAAAATAGATAAATAATGAGAACATACTGTATAGCACAGGGAAATCTGCTCAGTGCTCTGTGCTGACCTAAATGGGAAGGAAATTCAAAAAAGAGGGGATATACGTATATATATATATAGCTAATTCTTGTATGGTAGAAACTAACACAACATTGTAAAGCAACTATACTCCGAGAAAAAATTTTAAAATATAACAAAATTATAATGCCCTTCTTTGTGTTTTGCTATAGACTTCATTTTGTCTGATATGAGTATTACTACACCTGTTTCCTTGTCATTTACAGTTGCATGAAATAACTTTTTGCATCCCCTCACTTTCAGTCTGCATGTGTCTTTAGTTCTGAATTGGGTCTCTTGTAAGCAGCACATAGATGGTCTTGTTTTTTAAACCAATGCACTACCCTATATCTTTTGATCAGAAAATTTAGTCCATTGACCTTTAAAGTGATTATTAATGTACATATCTATTGCCATTTTATTACTTATTTTTTGTAGTTTTTTGCTATTCTTTTTTTCTTTTTTTTTGTTTCTTCTCTTGTGGTTTGATGCTTTTATTTAGTGGTATGCTAGTGTTCTTGTCTTTCTTGTTCTGTGTATCTATGGTAGGTTTTTTTTTTTTAGATTATTAATGTACATACCTATTGCCATATTACTTTTGTAGTTTTTTGCTATTCTTTTTTTCTTTTTTTTTTGTTTCTTCTCTTGTGGTTTGATGCTTTTATTTAGTGGTATGCTAGTGTTCTTGTCTTTCTTGTTCTGTGTATCTATGGTAGGTTTTTTTTTTTTCTGTATGTGGGCCTCTCACTGCTGTGGCCTTCCCCACCATGGAGCACAGGCTCTGGATGCGCAGGCCCAGCGGCCATGGCTCACGGGCCCAGCTGCTCCGTGACACATGGGATCCTCCCGGACCAGGCGCGTCCCCCACACCGGCAGGTGGACTCCCAACCACTGGGCCACCAGGGAAGCCCTATGGTAGGTTTTTGATTGTGGTTATCATGGGTTTTATATGTGTTGACTTATAACTATATCTATTTGTTTTAAACAGGTAGTCCTTTAAGTTCAAACACATAAGACCAGGGCATGAACCCGCGTCCCCCACACCTGCAGGTGGACTCCCAACCACTGGGCCACCAGGGAAGCCCTATGGTAGGTTTTTGATTGTGGTTATCATGGGTTTTATATGTGTTGACTTATAACTATATCTATTTGTTTTAAACAGGTAGTCCTTTAAGTTCAAACACATTCTAAAATATCGACATTTTTTACTCCCTGCCCTGACATTTTGTGTTTTTTTTTAATTTTTTTTATTTTGTGGTACGCGGGTCTCTCACTGTTTTGGCCTCTCCCATTGCAGAGCACAGGCTCCAGACATGCAGGATCAGTGGCCATGGCTCACGGGCCCAGCTGCTCCGCGGCATGTGGAATCTTCCTGGACCGGGGCATGAACCCACGTCCCCTGCATCGGCAGGCAGACTCTCAACCACTGTGCCACCAGGGAAGCCCCTTTTTGTGTTTTTGATGCCATATTTTACATCTTCATGTTTATCCCTTTACTTATTATTGTAGTTATATCTAATTTTACATTTTTTTGTCTCTTAATCTTTGTACTAGCACAGCCTAGTACAAAGTGGGTGGGTGATGCATAGCCTTTATACATAGTTTAAGTGGGTGATGCACAGAATTTATATATAGTTGTCTTTATATATATTTGTTTACTAGTTGATTTTTCTTTTCCTATAAATACTTTCTTGCCATAGTCTTTTCTTAGCCACTTATTGAAGACCCTTTAACATTTTTTTTGGAGTAGGTTTAGTACTGATGAATGCTTTTAGTTTTTGTCTGAGAAGTTCTTTCTCTCTCCTTCAACTCTAAATGACCATCTTGCAGAATAAAGTGTCATAGTTTTCAGGTTTTTCCTTTTTAGCTTTTTAAATATTGTGCCATTGACTTATGGCCTGAAAAGTTTCTGTAGAAAAATCAGCTGGCAGTCTTATGGGATCCTCTGCATATGACTCATTTTTTTTTCTCTTGTTGCTTTTAAAATTCTCTCTTTAACTTTTGCCATTTTAATTATGATATATCTTTGTGTGGGTCTGTTTGGGTTCCTCTTGTTTCATCCCATTTGTGTTTATACCTTGATATCTGTTTACTTCTTCAGGTTTGGGAAGTTTACAACCATAATTTTATCAAATACATTTTGGATATCCTTCTCTCCATCTTCTTTTGGGATCCCTATAATGCTAATGTTGGTATGTTTGATGTTATCCCAACAATATCTTTAAAGCTGTTCTCATTTTTTAATTTATTTCTTTATTTTTGCTGTGCTGATTAGTTAATTTCCATTACTCTATCTTCCAGATCACTGATGTGTTCTTTTATATCACCTAATACTCTGTTCATTCTTTCTAGTGTGTTTTTCATTTCAGTTATTGTATTCTTCAGTTCTGACTGGTTCTTTTTTATATTTTCTAGTTTCTGGTTAAAATTCTCACTGTATTCATCCATTATTTTCCCTAATTCAGTTATTATTCTTATTACTAATGCTTTGAATTCTTAACTGGTAATTATTCATTACTGTTAAATAGCTGGTTTTTCAGTAGTTTTCTCTTGATCTTTCAATTGAGACAATTCTTCTGTCTTCTCATTTTCTTTATCTTTCTCTGTCTATATGAAATTAGGTGAAATGGTTACAAGTGCATTATTGAAGGGGTGTCCTTATGTGAGAGCATCCCTATACAGTCTGCATGAGCTCAGTAGCTGCTAGGAGAGCTATATTTGATGTGAACACTATTTACATATTTCCTTAGTGTGTGCTGGCAGCTATCATCTTTGTTGGGTGTGGAGCTGGAGATGGAGGGGCTAGGACAGAGCCAGTTGTGAGGTGGGGTTCCCTTTTGCTCAGTGGCTGCCACTGCTCTATTTGGGGCATGTTCAGTTCCAAGTTTCTGAAGCAGAAGCTCTGAGGATTGGTTCAGAGCTGGCTCAGTTCTCTTAAGTGTGTGCTCTTCCCCTTCCCAGTATTGTCACTCTCGCCCCAGAGGGGAGCAGTACTGGAATAAGATTGGCTGATGTGGGTATTTTGAAAGAGTCTGAGGGTGGGCTGTGGTTATCTAGCTGCCATCAGTGATCCAGACTGCTTCTGATGTGTTGCCTGTACAATCAATCACCAGTAATGATTGCCTTGTACCTCCTCAGATGCTGCTTAGGTTTTGAGCTGCCCCAGCACCTAATGGGTGAGATTTTTTCCTAGGTTATGGAAGCACTTGCTTCATTATGGATCTGTGACATGAGGCAAGCAGTGCAGGAGCCTTCACTGGGTTCAGGCTGGGTCACACACTAGGGTGGTCACAGTAAACCCATGTTGTTTCAAGCCACTTTCTCTGCCCTGCTTTGGGTGTAAGCAAGCATTATGCACTCCTCATGAGAGGAGTCTAGATTTTCTGCAGCTCTCCTAGTAGTCCCATCAGTCCTTCAACCAGTCAAGGGAGCTCATCTTCTCCTTGTTGGATCCCAGAGCTGGGTCCCCAAGATGTAACCTGAACCACTCACTCCCCAGGAAGTGTTTCCACCCATACAATCTCCCGTTTCCTCTGATTCCCTTCCTGGGGCACAGATCTGAGTCTCTTCCCTTCCTACCCAATTCTGTGTGGATCTCTCTTACAGCCTTGGTTGTACAGGAGTCTGTCTGCTAGTATCCAGTTAATTTTCAGTGAGCATTGTTCCACAGGCAGATGTATTTTATTGTTTTCATGAGAGGTGGTAAGTTCTACATCCTCCTACTCAGCTATTTTGATTCAAGTCCTTTCTTTTCATCTTTTATCTGTGCTATAATGCTCTGCATAACTGCTATTTTACCAAGTTTTCATTTCTATTTCTGATTGATTGTATAGTATAGCAACAGGATACTAGACTGTCTGATTTATAGAATACTAAATAAGAGACAAAGAGAATATTTCTTATTCCAGCTAATCCAACAAAGCAGTGTTAACACAAATGTTCAGACTTGTATTTAGTGTATCTGAGTCTTGCTTTAATATTATGACAGTATCTTGAATAGTTCTATTCTCTGAGTTTTTACATAGTCAATTATACAGGAGGGGAAACTATAAATTTTATAAGCTATTATAATTTTAAATTCAATTCACATTAAGAACTGGGAAATAAAAAGTCCCATGTCATGTCCATAGGTTACAGCTTCATATAATTCTACCTCTTAAAATTCCATTTTATCTTAATGATTAAGGGAAAATATTTAATGTCCTTTTCTCATAACAATACCAAAGAGAGATATATGGTAGATTATAAAAACAAATTAAAAATGCATCATTGTGAGGAGAATGAAAAATAATGAGACAAAGAGAAATTATGCAGGTGCTGTTCTAAATATCTATTTAGTGTTAAGTACTACTAACAATGCCAATATATTACTTGTTACTATTTTAGAAATATAAGGGATCCAGATAATCAAGACAATATGAAATTTAATGGGTCAGTAAATACATGTGAAAAAGTCAAGCAAAAATTGTCAGAGTATAGGACATGATAATAGAAAATTTTATTTGGTCTGTTGTCCTAACATGTCTTCTAGAATGGCTGAAAATAACAACAGTGTTCTAAATTCAAAGAGAAATTTACTTTTTATAATGTAATTTCATTGTCATTTTTAAATGTATTTTTGTCTCTGTTATCAATCTAAATTTAATAACCTTTTGGACTAAAGAAGATGCTGTGGTAAGAACAAACCAGTCTGAGGAGATCAGTGATAGTATCTAGTTAGCTTAATTTTACTTACTTTTTTGGTAAATGACCTACAGTTGAACTTTTTTATCATTCAGCACCATTGAATACCACCAGGTTATAATTTTGGTAACAAAAATTCTTTAAATAAAAAACACTAGAGGTTTGGCATAAAATTTTTCTTGTGTATCCATAATATAATGCCAAATAAATATTAAATCATACATAGATGTGTGCATGGGACAAAATAAAGCCACACACAAACTGTATTTCTGTAATTCAATATATTCAAGTATCTTACAGATGACTAGTTCCCAGATCAGTATGTGCATTTATGCATTTACAGCAGTCTTCTTTAAAGGTCCTGTAAAATACCATTGCACTTTTTTATTCAAAATATTTATTGAGCCAATATTATTATTAGTTGGGGAATACTATACTATGAAACAAAAAGAGGAATAAAATGAAAGTCTTTTCAATAAACTTATAATCTATTACATATGCACAGACACATAATTAAATTTATTCAAACATGAGATCATGTGTCAGCATTTACCAGAATAGAAAAGACATTTAAAATCCAGAAGATGGAGTATTGTTTTGGAAGGTTGGTTAATTTCATAAAGAACATATAATTTGGAGGACCTTCAAGATGGCGGAGGAGTAAGACATGAAGATCACCTTCCTCCCCAAAAATACATCAAAAAAACATGTACATGTGGAAAAAACTCCTACAGAACACTTACTGCATGCTGGCAGAAGACCTCAGACTTCCCAAAAGGCAAGTAACTCCCCATATACCTGGTTAGGGCCAAAGAAAAAAGAAACAGAGGCAAAAGAATAGGGGTAGGACCTGCACCTCAGGGAGGGAGCTGTGAAGGAGGAAAAATTTCCACACACTAAGAAGCCCTTTCACCAGTGGAAACGGGGGATGGGTGGGGGGGGAGCTTTGGAGCTATGGAGGAGAGCACAGCAACAGGGGTGCAGAAGGCATAGTGGAGAGGTTCCTGCACAGAGGATCAGTGCCGACCAGCACTCACCAGCCTGAGAGGCTTGTCTGCTCACCCTCCAGGGAAGTCGGGGGCTGGGAGCTGAGGCTTGGATTCGCAGCTCAGATCCCAGGGAGAGCACTGCAGTTTGCTGCATGAACACAGCCTGAAGGGGGCTATTGCACCAAAGCTAACTGAGAGGGAATCCGGGAAAAAGTCTAGAACTGCCAAAGACTCAAGAGACCTTTGTTTCAGAGAACATATAATTTGGAGGACCTTCAAGATGGCGGAGGAGTAAGACACGAAGATCACCTTCCTCCCCAAAAATACATCAAAAAAAACATGTACATGTGGAAAAAACTCCTACAGAACACTTACTGCATGCTGGCAGAAGACCTCAGACTTCCCAAAAGGCAAGTAACTCCCCATATACCTGGTTAGGGCCAAAGAAAAAAGAAACAGAGGCAAAAGAATAGGGGTAGGACCTGCACCTCAGGGAGGGAGCTGTGAAGGAGGAAAAATTTCCACACACTAAGAAGCCCTTTCACCAGTGGAAACGGGGGATGGGTGGGGGGGGAGCTTTGGAGCTATGGAGGAGAGCACAGCAACAGGGGTGCAGAAGGCATAGTGGAGAGGTTCCTGCACAGAGGATCAGTGCCGACCAGCACTCACCAGCCTGAGAGGCTTGTCTGCTCACCCTCCAGGGAAGTCGGGGGCTGGGAGCTGAGGCTTGGATTCGCAGCTCAGATCCCAGGGAGAGCACTGCAGTTTGCTGCATGAACACAGCCTGAAGGGGGCTATTGCACCAAAGCTAACTGAGAGGGAATCCGGGAAAAAGTCTAGAACTGCCAAAGACTCAAGAGACCTTTGTTTCAGGGTGCATGAGGAGAGGATATTCAGAACACCACCTAAACGAGCTTCAGAGACAGGCATGAGCTGCAGTTATCAGCATGGACACCAGAGATGGGCATGAAATGCTCAGGCTGCTGCTGCAGCCACCAAGAAACCTGTGTGCAAGCACAGGTCACTATCTACACGTCCCCTCCTGGGAGCCTGTGCAGCCTGCCACTGCCTGGGTCCCGTGATCCAGGGACAACTTCCCAAGGAGATCTCACGGTGCACCTCAGGCTGTTGCAATGTCATGCCAGCCTCTGCCACCGCAGGCTCGCCCCACATTCTGTACTCCTCGCTCCCCCTGACCTGAGTGAGCCAGAGCCCCCTAATTAGTCACTCTTCGAACCCCATCTTATCTGGGTGAAGAACAGTTGGTAGAAGGTGACCCATATGCAGAGGTGGGGCCAGATCCAAAGCTGAACCCCAGGAACTGTCCGAGCAAAGAAGATAAAGGGAAATTTTGCCAGGCAGCCTCAGGAGTTGTGGGTTAAATCTCCACAATCAACTTGATGTAGCCTGCATCTCTGGAACACCTGAAGAGATAACAAATCATCCCCAAATTGAGTCAGTGGATTTTGGGAGCAACGGGAGAATTGGGGTTTGCTGTCTGAGACTGACTAGTTTCTGATTTTTATGTTTTTCTTTGTATAGTTTCTAGCACTTGTTATCATTGGGGTATTTGTTTATTGGATTGGATTGGCTGCTCTCTTCTTTTTTTTAATAATTACTCTCTTATTTTTTTATTTTAATAATATTTTTATTTTAATAATTATTTTATTATTTTTTTTCATGCTCTCTTTTTATTCTCCCTTTTCTTCTGAGTTATGTGACTGACAGGGTCTTGGTGCTCTGATTAAGTGGCAGGCCTGAGCCTCTGAAGTGGACAAGCTGAGTTCAGGACAGTGGACCACCAGGTTCCTCCTGACCCCTTTTAATATCAATTGGTGAGAGATCTCCAACTCAATGCTAAGACAAAGCTCTACTCAATGACCAGCAAGCTCCAGTGCTGGACACCCTATGCCTAACAACTAGCAAGACAGGAACACACCCCCACCCATTAGCAGAGAGGCTGCCTAAGAACATAATAATCTCAGAGACACCTCAAAACACACACCAGATGTGGTCTTGCCCGCTAGAAAGACAAGATCCAGCCTCATCCATCAGAACACAGGCACCAGTCCCCTACACAAGGAAGCCTACACAAGTCACTGAATAAACCTTACCCACTGGGGGCAGACACTAAAAACAATGGGAACGACAAACCTGCAAGCTGTGAAAAGGAAACCCCAAACACAGTAAGTTAAGCAAAATGAGAAGACAGAGAAATATGCAGCAAATGAAGGAGCAAAGTAAAACCCACCAGGCCAAACAAATGAAGAGGAAATAAGCAGTTAACCTGAAAAAGAATTCAGAGAAATGATAGTAAAGATGATCCAAATTCATGGAAATAGAATGGAGAAAATAAAAGACATATTTAACAAAGAACTAGAAGAACTAAAAGAGCAAAGAAACAATGATAAACTACACAATAAATGAAATTTTAAAATCTCTAGAAGGAATTGATGACAGAATAACTGAGGCAGAAGAATGGATAAGTGGCCTGGAAGATAAAATAGTGGAAATGACTACCACAGGTCAGAATAAAGAAAAAAGAATGAAAAGAATTGAGGATAGTCTCAGAGACCTTTGGGAGAACATTAAATGCACCAACATTTGAATTATAGGGGTCCCAGAAAAAGGGACTGAGAAAATATTTGAAGAGACTAGAGTTGAAAACTTTCCTAATATGAGAAAGGAAAGAGCCATACAAGTCCAGTAGGCACAGAGAGTCCCTTACAGGATAAATACAAGGAGAAACACGTCAAGGCACATATTAACCAAACTATCAAAACTTAAAAACATATTAAAAACAGCAAGGGAATAGCAACAATTAACAAACAAGGGAATCCTCATAAGCTTAACAGCTGACCTTTCAGCAGAAACTCTGCAAGCCAGAAGGGAGTGGCAGGACATATTTAAATTGATGAAAGGGAAAAAGACTACAACCAAAATTACTCTACTCTGCAAGGATCTCATTCACATTCAATGGAGAAATTAAAATCTTTACAGACAAGCAAAAGCTAAGAGAATTCAGCACCACCAAACCAGCTTTACAATAAATTCTAAGGGAACTTCTCTAGGCAGGAACCACAAGAGAAGGAAAAGACCTACAAAAACAAACCCAAAGCAATTAGAAAATGGTAATAGGAACATACATATCAATCATTACCTTAAATATAAATGGATTAAATGCTCTAACCAAAAGACATACGCTGGCTGAATTTATATAAAAACAAGACCTGCATTTATGCTGTCTACAAAAGACCCACTTCAGACCTAGGGACACATACAGACTGAAAGTGAGAGGATGGAAAAAGATATTCCATGCAAATGGAAAACAAAAGAAAGCTGGAGTAGCAATTCTCATATCAGACAAAATAGACTTTAAAATAAAGACTATTACAAGAGACAAAGGAGGACACTACAGAATGATCAAGGGATCAATCCAAGAAGAAGATAAAATAATTGTAAATATTTATGCACCCAACGTAGGAGCACCTCAATACATAAGGCAAATGCTAACCACCATAAAAGGGGAAATTGACAGTAACACAGTAATAGTTGGGGATTTTAACACCCCACTTTCAGCAATGGACAGATCATCCAGAATGAAAATGCATAAGGAAACACAAGCTTTAAATGATACATTAAACAAGATGGTCTTAATTGATATTTATAGGATACTCCATCCAAACAACAGAATACACTTTCTTCTCAAGTGCTTATGGAACATTCTCCAGAACAAACAACATCTTGGGTCACAAATCTAGCCTTGGTAAATTTAAGAAAATTGAAATTGTATCAAGTATCTTTTCTGACCAAGAACAAAAATACTCAAAGTTAGCAGAAGGAAAGAAATCATAAAGTTCAGATCAGAAATGAATGAATAAGAAATGAATGAAATTAGAGCAAATACCAATGAAACTAAAAGCTGGTTCTTTGAGAAGATAAACAAAACTGATAAAACATTAGCCAGACTCATCAAGAAAAAAAGAAGACTCCAATCAACAGATTTAGAAATGAAAAAGGAGAAGTAACAACTGACACTGCAGAAATACAATGGATCATGAGAAATTACTACAAGCAACTATATGCCAAAAAAGTGGACAACCTGGAAGAAATGGACACATTCTTAGAAAAGCACAACCTTCCAAGACTGAACGAGGAAGAAATACAAAATATAAACAGACCAATCACAAGCACTGAAATTGAAACTGTGATTAAATATATTCCAACAAACAAAAGCCCAGGACCAGATGGCTTTACAGGTGAATTCTACCAAACATTTTGATACAAAACCAGACAAAGATGTCACAGAGAAAGAAAAGTACAGGCCAATATCACTGATGAACATAGATGCAAAAATCCTCAACAAAATACTAGCAAACAGAATCCAAGAGCACATTAAAAGGATCATATACCATGATCAAGTGGGGTTTATCCCAGGAATGTAAGGATTCTTCAATATATGCAAATCAATTAATGTGATACACCATATTAACCAACTGAAAGATTAAAAACCATATGATAATTTCAAAAGAGGAAGAAAAAGTTTTTGACAAAATTCAGCACCCATTTATGATACATATCTGCCAGAAAGTAGGAATAGAGGGTACTTATCTCAACATAATAAAGGCCATGTATGACAAACCCACAACCAACATCATTCTCAGTGGTGAGAAAACTGAAAGTATTTCGACTAGGATCAGGAACAAGACAAGGTTACCCACTCTCACTACTATTATTGAACATAGTTTTGGCAGTTTTAGCCACAGTAATCAATGAAAAAAAAGAAATAAAAGGAATCCAAACTGGAAAAAAAGAGGTAAAACTGTCACTGTATGCAGATAATATGATACTATACATAGAAAATACTAAAGATGACAGCAGAAAACTACTGGAGCTAATCAATAAATTAAAATTAAGGAAACACTCCCATTTACCATTGCAACAAAAAGAATAAAATACCTAGGATAAACCTATGTAAGGAGACAAAAGACCTGTATGTAGAAAGCTATAGGACACTGATAAAAGAAATTAAAGATGATACAAACAGATGGATACATTTACCATGTTCTTGGATTGGAACAATCAACATCGTGAAAATGACTCTACTACCCAAAGCAATCTACAGATACAATATAATCCCTATGAAACTACCAATGGCATTTTTCACAGAACTAGAACAAAAAATTTCAAACTTTGTATGGAAACACAAAAGATTCCAAATTGTCAAAGCAATCTTGAGAAAGAAAAAAGGAAGCTGGACGAATCAGGCTTCCAGACTTCAGACTATACTACAAAGCTACAGTAATCAAGACAGTATGGTTCTAGCACAAAAACAGAAATATAGATCAATGGAACAGGATAGAAAGACCAGAGATAAACCCATGCACATATGGTCACTTTATCTTTGATAAAGGAGACAAGAATAAACAATGGAGAAAAGACAGCCTATTCAGTAAGTTGTTCTGGGAAAACTGGACAGCTACATGTAAAAGAATGAAATTAGAAAACTCCCTAACACCATACACAAAAATGAACTCAAAATGGATTAAAGAGCAAAATGTAAGGTCAGACACTATAAACTCTTAGAGGAAACCATAGACAGAACACTCTTTCACATAAATCATAGGAAAATCCTTTTTGACTCATGTTCTAGAGAAATGGAAATAAAAACAAAAATGAACAAATGAGGCCTAATGTAACTTAAAAGCTTTTCCACAGCAAAGGAAACCATAAACAAGATGAAAAGACAACCCTCAGAATGGCAGAAAATATTTGCAAATGAAGCTACTGATAAAGGATTAATTTCCAAAATATACAAGAAGCTCATGCAGCTTTATATCAGAAAAGCAGACAACCCAATCCAAAAATGGGCAGAAGACCTAAATAGACATTTCTCCAAAGAAGGTATACAGATTGCCAACAAATACATGAAAGAATGCTCAACATCACTAATTATTAGAGAAATGCAAATCAAAACTACAATGACGTATCACCTCAAACCAGTTAGAATGGGCATCATCAGAAAATCTACAGACAACAAATGCTGGAGAGGGTGTGGAGAAAAGGGAACCTTCTTGCACTGTTGGTGGAAATGTAAATTTATACAGCCACTATGGAGAACAGTATGGAGGTTCCTTAAAAAACTAAAATAGAACTACCATACAACCCAACAATCCCACTATTGGGCATATACCCTGAGAAAACCATAATTTGAAAATAATTATGTACCCCAATGTTCATTGCAGCACTATTTACAAGAGCCAGGACATGGAAGCAACCTAAGTGTCCATCAACAGATGAATGGATAAAGAAGATGTGACAGACATATACAATGGAATATTACTGAGCCATAAAAAGAAACAAAATTGACTTATTTGTAGTGAGGTGCATGGACCTAGAGTCTGTCATACAGAGTGAAGTAAGTCAGAAAGAGAAAAACAAATACTCTATGCTAATACATATATATGGAAAAAAAAAATAGTTCTGAAGAGCATAGGGGCAGGACAGGCATAAAGATGCAGATGTAGAGACTGGACTTGAGGACATGGGGAGGGGGAAGTGTAAGCTGGGACGAAGTTAGAGAGTGGCACGGACATATATACACTACCAAATATAAAATAGATAGCTAGTGGGAAGCAGCTGCATAGGATAGGGAAGTCAGCTCGGTACTTTGTGATCACCTAGAAGGGTGAGATAAGGACAGTGGGAGGGAGACACAAGAAGGAGGGGGCATGGGCATATATGTATACCTATAGCTGATTCACTTTGTTATAGAGCAGTAACTAACCCCACGTTTTAAAACAATTATACTCCAATAAAGATGTTAAAAAAATATAATTCAATCTAAGTCTTGTTAGTTTAGTAGTGATTTTGTATGTAAAATGTGGAGGACATTTCAGTAGGGGAAAGAAGTTAAAGAAAGACAAAAGGCAATAATAGCAAGATGGGATATTTGGGTAGTGGTTAGAAATGGCAATCCCTCCTTTTCAAGTTTTCAAATTCAACATAATCTACTTCATGTGTATTGAGAATATAAGACAGGGTTTAAGTATATGGGATTTTGATAAAATTGTCTGGGTTGAAATCCATCTTAACAGACCCCTAACTGTTGTATATATTTGAGCAAGTTATTTAACTTCTCTGTCCCACAGTTCCTTAGATGTAAATGTCACCAATGCTAATATTTATATCACAATTTATTGTGAAGATTAATTCAGTTAATATATGTAAATCATTTTAGATAATGCCTGGCACAAAGTAAATGCTATATGTGTGATGCTGTTGTTATTAGTATATTGTTACTATTGTTGTGATAGAGAAACTATACACATAGACATCTGCAAGTCAAGTTCATAAACGTACATTATTATGGGGAAATATTCAGAAAATAAATGAATTAAAGTTATAAATAAGCTTCTCCACACATAAGGCTACAGATATAAAACATTAAAAGCTAAAACCTGAGCTTATACAATAAAACAATTTGTGTTTTACTAATTAATTGAATAAAAAATTATTTCCTTTCTCAGCAGCTTTGTTCTATTTGCAACATTTATACCCCTATCAGTGTCTGAATGAGTATTGTGTGGCTAGTGCTGTGATACTTTGTTTGTTCCCTTAACAGAGTTCTACAAGAAACCAAGGTTCTTCTCAGTTCTATGAAGACGTGTGAAAACAAATTCCATTAATATATAATTATTTTAAAATAAAATTTAACGTTTTTAGCATTTGTAGTGTTACCAAAATTATTTTTGGCAATTTTATTTTATAACAGTTCTTTGTGTATTAAATGGATCACATAGAAACCTACTTATTTTAGTAGGTGTTTTATAAGTTAGAACTAATTATAGTGAATGAAGAATTAGATTGGATGCTCCCTAGATGGCAGAATTTAGGGACACAATTTTGTTTTATTTTTAATATATAGCTTTCAACAGTAAGTTATGGGCAGATTAGTATATGGCTTTCATTATAATCATATTTTTCTTACACATTACTCAAATTTTTAGTTTAAAAAATTATTTTTTTAAAGCCTTGTTGGTATGTAATTCACATACCATACAATTCACTCATTAAAGTATTTTTTAATTCTTTTAATTCAATGATTTTTAGTATTTTCACAGAATTATGCAACTATTGCCACAATTTTAGAACATTTCATAACTCTGAAAATAACTCTACATCCATTAACAATCATGCCTCATTTCCCTCAAAGAAAAAGATTTTCAAATATTTAATTTGTGTTGTTCACTGAGTGTTTTGACAAAGAATTATGTTGGTTCGATCCACACCCCTGAACTCTCATCTCTTCTCATTGCTAGGTCATGAAAGTAAAATAATTATTCCAGTTTTTCTCCTTTTTCTTTTCTTATTTCATTTCTCTCTTAGGGAAAAGTATCAATCATGAGGCAAAATCACATGTAAGAAAGCAGATGCAAAAAGCGTGGTGATTTTAAAGGATCAGCAAGAAAACATGAAAGGTAATATTGGCTAGTACAAAAAGAAGTGTGACTTATTAAAAGAATGGTGAACAAAGACCAAAAGATTAAAAAAATAACAAAGAGAGTATAAGGGTACAAGGTGAAGGCAGTGAGTATCAAGTCACGGTGGAAAACATACTATGATCTTATTGAAAGTGAAAAATGTGATTACTAATTTTCTGAAAGATCAGACATTCCCACAGCAAAGAATAATTAATAAATACATCAACAAAAATATAAACTTCCTGTGATATATCCATACATTCCTTTCTAGGTAATTTTTTGGCAAACACCTACCCACTCCTATACATGATGCAAATTTGTAACAAATTCATCTCTTTTTTTGTAATTTATTTTTATAATGGGGTATAGCTGATTTTCTTTTCTTTTAATTTAATTTATTTTTTTTTATACAGCAGGTTCTTATTTGTCATCCATTTTATACACAACAGTGAATATATGTCAATCCCAATCTCCCAATTCATCATACCACCACTCCCACAACAAATTCATCTTGAGCCAATTATTTCCTTCAACATCTTGTTCTTTCTTCCATACAAACATTTGATCACATTATGTCTTGAACATATATTTCTTACATAAACACTTCACCTATTTTATTTATATTCATCCTCAAATACTATTTGATATTTTGATATTATTTGCTGCAGGAAGGCTCTGCATCTTTCATTCCAGAATATGTTAGTCCTGCTACAGGCTCTATTAAACCTGCTACTTTACCAATTGTTAAATTTATCCCACATTGCCATAATTTCTCACTTAACTATTTATCATCCTGATAGACGTTTTGATGAAAGAAGTGATTATTTTTGTTCAGGTTTGATATAATTACAGTGCTTACTAGTTGGTTAAAGTGAGAATTTTACTAACGGTATGTAACTTTTGGTTGTGTGTAAAAATGCAAGTGTGTTTTTTTCTAAGGGACATTGGGTAGATAAATGATGATTTAATGAAGCCATTGTTTGCTAAAGACTGTTGCTACTTAGGTTAGAAATTGCTCTATCATCTTCTTGCAAATTCTCATTTTATCTCATCTGAGACCTATACTATCTGTTGCTGGTTCAATAACTCCAAAAGCCCACAAAAGGATGTATAGAGAATTTGCATATGAAAGTTGACCAAGTGATCTACAGATATCTAAAGTGCTGTTTTAATCAAATAAGCATTTTAAATATTCTAGTAATTATAAGACATGGATTTTGTTAAAGGAAGTATGGAGCATAGTCAATAAATATTTGTTTGGCTTATACAGAAGATCTAGAACAGTGTTAGTTGCTGTAGAGAAATTAAAGGAGTAAAAGTCTTGCATCCAAAAATGTTCAATTATTTGATAAAAAGTCTGTATAGTACACTTATGAATGTGTTCTTATTGTGATGGTGTGAAATACAAAGTTATAGTATTCAAAAAGAAAATATAGAAAGAGACTCCATATAAGCTTCAAATTATCATATTCAATTAAATTTCAAAAATACTTGACGTGGACTTAACCTCTTTTATTAACTTTCTATGATAACGGCACCTTTTAAAAGTGGATTATCAAACAGATCATAAAATGAGATTGCAAGAGGATCTCAATTTGGTAACCTTAACTCTGTCTCAGGATGAAAATAAAAGAATTCTATTTATTCTCAGTTATTAAAAATTCTTGGTTTAATGCAATAGAGAATTTGAAGTTTTATTGAACATCATAAAACAAAAGTAATTTTATTTCTTTGGTGCTATATTCCAAACATCATTGTGAATGCCATTACTTGAACATTATTATTAGGAAAATAACATTTATCATTTTCACCTTTTAAATATTTAATGGTTTTTAATAACTTGCTTTATATTTACCGCTTTATATAAGTTGTTGATGCTCTGTGCAGTTCAATATTGAATAACTTAAATTATTGTCCAACTTAATGACATTTAGAAAGAAAAAAAATCGAGTGACATAATTATATTACCTAAGGTAGAAAGAGAAAAAACATTATACATAGAAATACTGATACTTTGATAGCTAGTCACCCAAGCTTTTCAGAAGGGAACATACCTAGATATAAAGTAATCCTACTATTATGCAGTAGGAAGATATAAAAAAGCTAAAAGAAGAAATGAAGTATTCTTGTTGTCTGAGCCCACGATTTTTCATATTACATTTCAAGGACAAGTTTTGAACATAAAACAAGGAAATGTAAATTTAATAATAAATCTCTACATAATTGATTATTTTATATGCCAGGATAGAGATGTTGCTTTTCTGATAACTGTCTTCAAATGAGTAAGGAGACAATTAGGGATTAACTTCCTCATCAGTCTAATCACTAACTAACAGAATAGGTATTTGAAGGGACTGGGTATTTCATTGAGAACAGAAAGAAATAAGCCTTAATTAAGTTTTAGTAAATTAATTATAGAACTTCCAGGTAAATATAGTACTTTGAAAATAGTCATTGAATCCCTCTCTCCTTCTGAATTCCTGGGACTAAGTTAATATACAAACAGTGAAAATAATCAAGCAACCTATTGTGATATTTATTCACATAGGTTACCTTAAAATCACAGTGTGGTGTAAGGAGCCTGGACCATGCAGTGAGACCAACCTTGATTGGGGTCTGGATTTCTTACTTAATGAAAGTATAACTGTAGTTAGGTTACATAATAAATCTGCTTCTGAACCTCTGCATCAGTAAAATGCAGATATATGACTTGCAGACTAACTCAGGGTTTTAAATGAGTTCGTATATGCATAGTATTTAGCACAAGGTCTGACACATAGCAGGCATTTAATAAATGAATTTCCTGTACTAGTATTAAAATAATCCACTGGAATTTGAGTGCTACAAATACATGAATGCAAAAATGACATTTGACTCAAATGTTAGATCATGGATAACAAAATAAGCTAAATAAACATAAAACAGCAAGAAAAATACTCTACACTAAAATGCTGAAACCCCTCAACTATTTTTGGAAAGAAATAACATCAATGTTACAAAAATACTTCAGAAAATACGTGAGAAGAAAACAACATATCTATCCCAGAATTTTCTATGAGATTGATATAACCCTGACACCAAATCTAACAGGTATTATAAGAAGGAAAATCATGAAAATTTTTGAAAAAATATTTCATAAAATTAAGCAAATCAAATCTAGCAACATATAAAAACTAAATATATAATAATTGAGTTGGTTTTATCCTAGGAAAATCATTTGGCTTAAATTTTGAAAATTAGTGAATATAATCACTATATCAAATTTTAAACAAAGAAAGTTAAGGTAATATCAATTAATGAAGAAAAAGTATTCAACATCTTTATATCTCATTTCAGATAAAACTCACAGAAAAGCAAAAATAAGCAAGACTTCCTGGACCTAAAACCTATAGCTAACCAACAACCAAACTATAGCTAGCACAAATGTTAATGGGAAAATACTGGACACTTTCCTCATGAAATCTCAAAGAGAGTAAGACTGTCCACTCTCACTATTTCTATTAAATGTTGTCCTAGGAATCTTCGTGAAATAAAAGAATTTTTATAAAAGCACAATTTGAAAAAAGAAGTAAAACTCTTTGTATATGCAGACATTTTTAATACCAAAACTTTACAAAATCTTTATTAAAATAGACAAGAACTAATAAGTGAATTTATCAACATACAAGATCAAGTATGAAAATCAATTATTTCCATATATTAATTATATAAAATTAGAAATATATCAATTTAAACTAGTTCTAATTTCTTTAATTGGAAAAATTCTTAAAAGGATCATCTTAAGGGAACCTACAAAATAATGTCAAGAGAAATCAAAGAGGCCTAAATAAATGAAAGCTATACTGTTTTCTTTGATGGAAATCTAACTATTGTTAAAATATCAATTCTCACCAAATTGATCAATAAATTCATCATTATTTTAATCACTTTTGGCAGCCTTCTTAAAAAAATAGAAATTATCAAGCTGACTCTAAAATTGATGTTATGTCAGTTAACTAAAAATGTCTTGAGAAAGAACAACGAAGTTGGATGTCATAACTACCTGACTTCAACATGTACTACAAAGATATCATAATCCAAATAGTACAGTATTGGTACAGTAATAGGCAAATACATAAATGGAACAGAATACAATTCACAAATAGACCCATGTTCATATGACAAACTGATTTTATTGGGGCTAAAATAATGCAATGAATAAATGAAAATATTTGAAGCAAATAGTGTCAAAACAAATAAATATTCGTACAGATAAAAAATAAACCTAGGCAACTACCTCATAAGATACAGAAAAATAATTTAAGATAAATCAGAGGCCTATACATAAATGTATAAAAGATATTTTATAAGATAATAAAAATCCTTAGACATTATACAGAAAAAAAAAACCATGAGAAAATAGCAATTAAATCGAATTCATCAAAAATTTTAAAATATTATTAGAACAAAACTTTTACTCATAAAAACAGCTTAAGTAAAGTTGTTATACAAACCATTGTAAGAAAATATACATGTAATGAACATTTGACTAAGTTCTTGAATTCAAAACTTATTTTAAAAAATTCCACAACTCCATAATAAAACACAAACAACATATTAAAATGGGCAAGATCTTGAAACAAGTACTTCATAAAACATATGAAGGGTTAGTAAACATAGCAAGAATTTTTCAATATCATTATTCATCAGGAAAATGCTAATTAAAACAAAAATTAGAAAATACTATCTCATGTTCTCACAAATATGGAACAACTGGAACTGTCATATATTGTTGTGAATGTAAATAGTAATACCATTAGAAGAAAATTTAGGAAATTTTATCATAAAGTTATATAACACTTCTGGTTTTTATCCATGAGAAATTAAAATATACTTCCACAAAACTTGTATAAGAATGCTGATTTCAGCTTTAATAATAGTCAAAAATGAAACAACACAAATATCTGTTAACAGTAAAATTGATAACCAAATTGTATCTCATCCATAAAATGTAATACCACTCAGAAATAAAAAGGAAATGGACTGCAAATTTATGCAACAAATTTGATAAACAATATGGATTGTGCTGAGCAAAAAAAAATCCCATTTATAATATGATACAGAACTAAAGAAGCATGACAGAATTTGACTGGGAAGTAATATGAAAGAGCTATTTAAAAGTGATGTTATATCCTATATCTTACATTGGTATTTAATTGTTAAAACACCAGATTTCATATTAACATTTGTGCTTTTCATTATGTAGAAAAATTGCATGAAAAAATAAACTGTAAATAAATATTTAAATGAAATATACTAACACATTATTTCACTTATAACTGTTGTATTGATGAATTGATGCTAACTTTCCCACTAAAAATGTGGGAAAACATCAACTAAATTATAGCCATGTTCAGTTTCTGTTGTTCTTGCATCAGGGCACTATAGTAGCAAGAACTATATGAACTGATATTACAAGAAGAGAAAAAATTTTCTAAATTTATTTAAAGGTTGATAAGAAGAGGAAAAGATCATCTTTATTCTCTGTGAAGTAATGATGAAATTAGGGAATACAAATGCACCTGGAAATGTGATTGCAAATTCCTAATGGGGACCCAGACTCTCCCCCCAAAAAAAAGATAAACAGAAGGTATTTTATTTTTTTAGAATAAATATACTTGAGTTTCATGTTTTGAGCTATACCACTTATAGCAAACTATTTTTGTTTTTCTATGTTTTTATTTCTCTTTTAAATTAAAACAACTCTTGATAGAACTAAGGAATGAAAACATCACCAGTGGAAACACAGTGAATGCAGGCAAATGGCATAGAACTTACTAATAATTTCTCATCATGTCCCTGTAGCACAAGTCTTCCTGGGGAGCTGAGGCAAAGAGTACAGCACACTTCGGCCAGTGATTCTCAGCCCTGGTTGCATACTGGATTTACCCAGGAACTTCTAAAAAAATTCTTATGTTATACCTCGCCGCATACCAAGTAATTAGGAATTTCTAACTGTGAGAACACAGATGATTTTAATATTCAGCCAGTGTTGAGAACTACTGTCTTAAACTCTTGTCCTTCATCATGTTACCAGGTGTTCAATCTCTCAGCCTTAAACATGCTATTTCAATATCCATACAATCAAAATAGGTCAACAATACCTTGAGGAGATAGATAAATGAGTAGTTCAAGTTGCACGACATGCCTGCTGGTCATGCAAATTCTATGAGACCACCATGTCTTATTTCTCTTATAATATTCCTTTGTGGGTGTATACTACATTCTTTTTTTAATTTTTTTAAATGAGGTACAATAGTATAGACAGTTATATAAGTTTCAGGTGGACAACATTATAATTCGACATCTGTACCCATTACAAAGTGGTCATCCCTAAAGGTCTAATTACCAACCATCACTGTACATTTGACTGCCTTCACCTTTTTCACTCTCCTCTCAATAACTAGCAATCTCTTCACTGTATCTTAGTTTGTTTCTGCTTTTGTTTTGTTTGTTTAGACTCCACATATGAGTGAAGTCATGTATTATTTGTTGTTCTCTGTCAGATTTATTTCCCTTAGAATAATACCCTCAAAGTCCACCCATGTTGTCACAAATGACAAGATTTCATTATTTTTATGACTGAGTAGTATTCAAGTTATATATATATATATATATATATATACTATATCTGTATCTATATCTGTATAGTATATATAAAGATTTCCAAGTCCTTTCACGTAACTTTAAAAAAATTTGATCCTCACAAAAATCCCATGAGGTAGAAGGGAATTTTTATCATTATTTTATAGTTAAGGAAACTGTCTGAGCATTTCTGCAACAGGCTTAGAACCCTACAATTGATAACAAAAAAGCAAGGACTTGAACCTGCCCTCCTCTAGTTCTGTCAGACTATCACACTTTCCATAATAGCTCACAGTTCTGTGAGTACTTGCTGATAACATTTGAAAGAGACATTTAGAGCAATTCATATCAGTATCCTATTGCTAGTCTGTCAGAATCCAAACAAATATCTACCTTTATTGCTACTTACCTAGTATAAATTTACTGTGGTGTCTTTTCCTTCTTATGATTATGCATTATTTTCTCCTAGGAATTGAAACACTTTGCAGATATCATCCAATTAAACCTCACAAATTTCCCTTTGAGGTGATATGAAGTAACTGTTAATCATTTTTCTCTTCTATATTTATATTTCTATTAAGAGAAGGCCTAGTGAACTAATAGTTTATAATTAGCCTTCTTGAATTTAAAAGGGAAAAAAATTCTCATACCACTACGGCAGCCTCCATTAAATTTATATAATAGCAATAGAAAGGGAGAAGATTGGAAATGACATAACAATACAAAAGATGAGTTTGGGCTTCTACTGTGAGCTCTAACATGTGGAGAAAATTTCACTGTTATTGATGGCTATCATAGAAGGCTTATACTTTTTATATCATATTTTTCTTTTAATGCAGATTTACAAATACAAAAAACTTACAGGCAGTTTCTTCAAGTGTAGTGGGTACTATGGAATGTTCTGACACTTGAAAAATTGTAGCATGATTTTTCTAATACTACAAATAAAGCATTATTTTATAACATTTCATATTGAACCATCCTATGTCCTATTTTATAAATATGAAATGACCGCATACTTATTTTGGGAATATTATTATTAAAAAAAACTAGTTATTTAACTACCAAACTTTTAAATATTCAGTTTAGCATTTGATATCTTGACTATGTCTCTATATTTTTTGGTTTGCTTGTTGTTTTTTGTCCTAAAGCAGATACTATTCCCAGAAATCTATACTACCACCACTTCATCACCTTCTCTAGTCTTCCCTTTTCTAATCTAGCCTCTATTCTCTGTTACCTAATGATGTAAATTTTCTTCAAGGTCATTTTATATGTTAAATCCGAATGTATCTGTCAATATATAAGATTTCAAGCTATTAACTGTATATTGGAATACTTAATCATGAACTTATAGGAAATTATTTTGTTGCAAACAAATAAGATTCAACTCATCATTTATGAGAGTATTATCCTTCTTCAGTTTTTCCACTTTGACAATCCACAGTATCTTGGGATGTTGTCTCTACTTAATAGCAGAGTAAATCCAAAACCGTAAGTTTAAAGTGCCAGGCCCACTTTAGACCTGAAAAAACAAGGAAGAGTACAGTTTCTGAAAACTAGACAAAATAGTTATTTGAAGAGGGCTGTGAAATTCTGTACCTAGATGCAACAAACCTGTGATAAACTACCAGGGATGGAAACAGAGTTAATGTCCCATCCCCTTTCCTCCCCACCAAACCGACCCCTGCTGTTGCCTTGCATTGATAAATTCCAGCAAAATCATATGGTAAACAAGCTTATTGATATATCCCAAGTGAGTCATTCCTCAGGGGGATATAGCATGATGTGGAAAGGTGGAGTGCTAATATAGAGTAGCAAATAAGAAATATACAAGGGATTTTAATGTATCTTTATTATGTCTTCTGCTGTCATGCCTGAGCTACTACATATGAAACACATCTTATTTTTTGATTTACTTTTCTATTATGTCTCTTTTATGCTTCTTATGGCTTCATAGTGATTTTTTAAAAATATGTGGATATAAGTAGGTTTTATAATCTATGAAATACTTTAACAAGATGTAAAGAGAGTGCCACAAATTGATGGGGCAGGTAAGATAAGAACTACATTTTGCAGGGTGTTATTAAAGCTACTTTGTATAAATAATTTCAGAACCTCAAGTTGAGAATTTTTTCACTGGCTTTCAAAGATTTGAATAATCTAGACCACAACTGATAAGACTTTGCTCTAGTCATATGATCTTCCTATCCTTCAGGGTGTACACCATTATCTTTTTTTTGACGTAACTCCATGAAGCATTTCTTCTTCCTCTAGGTTTGAATTCTGTTTTGTTTTGCTCTGTTCTTGAGATTGATTTCCTCTAGAATACATCGTAAATATCTTGAGTCTCTCAGACTATTGATCCTTTATTCTTCTGAATCTTTATTTACAGCTGTATTATTTTACTCCCCCTGTACCAGATAATTTCTACCTCTGCCAGCCATGGTGTCTAAACTATTAGAAATGACATTTCAGTTAACTCAGATACTGTAATAGATTTCTCATTTATTTTCAATTCTCACAATAATAATTGAGGCATTGTACGTTGTCTATTTGTTATTTTTCTTTGACTCTGATCTCTATATCTTCCTTTACATGTTTCCCTAGTTATCACCTGAGTCTAGAAACATGAAAACTACATTTCTCATACTTTCTTGACAGTTAATGGGAGTCACTGAAGAAAGATTTGGAGGTGAGAGAAAGAGAGAAAAAGTTATGCTTTTATTTTCTGGTTCTGTTGATATGTCCTGTAGGAGCAACAGCAGCTTCCTGCTTGGGTAGTGTGCTATCAATAGAGCAGCTGAAGGACCTACCAGAAGCCTCAGCCAATAGCAGAGTTCCCATGGACTCAGTTCAGACAGTGGCAGGAACAACAGTGAGCACAGGAATCTCTGAGCAGAGTACCCATTGGCTGGCTTATGCAGTAACAATATCAGTAAAAGCTTTGGGCAATTTGAGAAAAGAAGGCCTGATCAGTATAGTGAATTGGAGACTTCTGGCTCCCGCAAAGCTTTAACAGTGGGATTCCAACAGCCACAACATCCATAGATGCTCCAGAAGCCTATGTGGCAGGAATCCTTCATTGTGGCCAGCATTCCTATTAGTTTTCCTTCCCTGAGGGAAGGTAGTTTTCCTTCCCTGAGGGAAGGTAGTTTTCCATACAGCTTTTCATCCTTACTTTTTACACTTACATCTTTTCCAAATCTTTTATACCTAATTTTATACATTAAGATCTTTCTATATTCTTAGAGTGATATCTGCTTTCCTCATGGTATATTGACAAACATATCTTTCTTTAATTCTCCCTTTATTTGACTATTTTAACTGTATTTAAAATAAATTTTCATTACATAATGTTTGTTATATAATTTTAACAGAATTTAGTCTCTCTAGCATTATCTTCCCTAAAGAACTTGAAACAACTGTCTTCTCTTTGCTAACATTTGATCAAAGCACCTTTTTATTTTTCCTCATCTGTGAATTCAACAATTTCCCTACTTATCCTGGCCTCTTGCAAATAATTTATAATATATTTTAATGTATTGTTTTATTTTCCATCACTCCCCAAATTAGGAGTTCTTTCTCTCAAAATTTCTGAGCATAAATTTATATTGAAATTATTGTATCATAATCCTAGATCATTTATCAATGAAGATGTTATTAATTGTTAACAGTATTGGTAAAAAACAAAAATTAGTCTCTCTTCTTTAATAAGTATTCACATAGGCAAATTTGCAAAATTTCTCTGACTTTCATCCACTGTAATTGTGGCATTCCTCCAATTCAATGTTCTCTGAAATTATTTTAAATATCCATACACTCTAGCCTGGGTAAAAACTTACTGCAGACTCAAATGCACTTGAGAGTACCAAGGGTAAATATATTTGGAGATGAATTATGTCTAGGAAACATAATCAGTGTGAATTCTCTCACTCTCATTTTTACTATAGGCTTTGTTAATGTAAGTTTCTCACACCTGCCACTACCACACTTGTCTCACACATATTATAGGTTTTTTAATGTGCTTTATAGAATTTTATTATTCATAGAAAATCACCACATCTATGTTTGAACTCATATGGGACTGAAACAACAGGCTCAGCCAAATCTTCCTTTGTAATTTGTATACATCATAAAAGTTTTATTACAGTTAGAAAACTAAACTTACAGATTTTGAAACATTGGTTTATATCCAAACTCTTCCCTATAAATACTTCTTTCATTTGCTAACCCTCATTGAGTTTCTATGGATTCCATTCAATTTCCTAATTCCTCACAAAATCAATCTTAAGCTCCATCTTATTTTATTGGTGTATTATTTCAAAACCTTTCATGGATAAAATGATAAATTTATACTCCTAGTAATGCCTGGTATTCTATATCTCAGTCATTTTTCTCCTGCATTATATAACTACAAATGGCACAATTTTGCCATAGTAATAACTGTTAACTTACAGCTGAATGCACTGCCATCAACATACAGGAAACATTCTGTGATATAATTTATGCAAATAGAAAATCTAAGAGAATACTTCATTGCTTCCCTTCCCCATCCAATGATGTCACTCCTTCTATTTGTTATTGTTATATACAAATGGGCATCTATTACTGTGTGTGTTCTTCTGTTATTTTAGTATAACACTCCTTTGACAGCATAGTTTTTCTAAGATAACCCATATTTTATGCATAAAGTGCAGTTATATACTTTGCCCATAGAATTGTATGTTTCCTTAACATTTAAAAATTTTATATTAACATTTTACTTTCACTAAAGGATTCAGTAGCCTCTAGCGGTTTGCTGAAAGTTAGGCAAAGATGACTTCACTTTATGATGTATATTTTCAATTCACTTGACAATATAGCTACACAGTGTAGACAATGAGCTTGCTTTATCGGCCACAGGGTAAATGCCTCAAACTTAACTGTAGGTCAGTAGTGTCACCAAATACTGACTTTTCCATTTTACTTTTACAAGAAATAAGGTTAAAAGGAAAATAAAAGCAAAGTGGTGCATATGAAAAAAAATTTTTTGAGAAAATATTTTATCATGTTAATACAAAATATAAAGAGAAAAATAGAATTATATCAAACATATAAAGGTAAAAAATTAATATTTCCAAACAACCCTTGGATGTGAAGTTGTCCTACTATTGAAAATATACTCAAAGACTATACAAAGATGTTTATTTCAATAACATAAGGGGTATAATATAATGATTAGAAACAGCTTCTATCTACCATTCATTATTAAATTTTTATTATTTATCCATCTGTATTGATTTTTTTCTTTAATTCTTATATTAGTTACAATAGGTTGATTTCCTGGTATAATACCTTCAAATAGAATTCGATTTTTGTGAATTTTTCAAGTCTTCAAACTCTGGTGGTAGCTTTAACACTACAAAATTACAGGTGTGGTATCTAAAAGAGTGAATCTCTCATTCTTTCTGAATGCTCAGAGACTTAGTTTTTCTCCCAAATACCATCATTCTCTAAGATCTAGACATAGAGGTATTTCTCAGCTTCCTTCAAATAAGCATACAGGTCTTTCCTACCTTAAAAATATTTTTGGTCTTGCATGTTTTTGGAACAAATATTTTAGGTCACTGCAACATAGAGGTCAGACTACCAGGTTTAAACCTAAGTCCTTCTAATATATGCTATCACAGGCAATTTATTATTCTCTCTAAACCTAATATTCTCATCTGTGCAATGGGGATAATAATAGATCTACCTTTGGATTTGTTATTAGAATTGGATTAGGTAATGTATGTAAAGTGTTTATCAGAGTACATTTGTTACATATTAGCTCTAAGTAGTATTAAGTTTATATTACTCTCTGATCCACATAACATTTTACTTTTTCTTATGCATACTCCAAAATTTGATGAATTTTAAGCTCATTGATAATAGTAGTTTATTCTTTATTCAACTTTTTAATTTTCATTATGCCTAAAATTGTTTTATGAGTATTATTTTTATTAAACAAATATGATTACTCTTTATGTGTTCAGTGTACCATAATGAGAACACACTACAAAAAAGTGTGAGGCTTTAGTTTTATATGTAAACATAATCAACACTTAAATATCTCAGTAGAGAAAAGCTATTTTATGCAACTGGTTATGGATCATTTAAAAAAGTGTAATATTTGGTCTCTTCAGGTTTATCTTAACTACTTCTTTTTAGTGATTTGTATGTAATTTAGCAGAGCTTAAGCAACTAAATTTAGAAATATCACTGTAGAATCAAAGTGTTTTCACTTATTTGGTGATGTGGCTTACATGCTTAATTATCACCTGTAGAAATATATTGATTTTATCTGTGGTTCAACTGAATAAATGTGATATGTGACAGATGCTTTCACGGATTTCATCCTGGTAGAAAATACTTTTTGTTGAGCTCTCTTTAGTAAATATCATAACTAAGTATGCAAACTTTTAAAGTGTTCATTTTGCAAGGGCTCCATTATTTCACTGGGTTCAAATATTTCTGACATCCAGATTTTGAAGTCATTAATTTTATTTCTACCTGATTTTAAGGGCTTATAATTTATATTCACAACCCAATTGCTTTTGGAACTTACTCCTTTATAGTGTATGTGTGTGTGTGTATATATCCCGGTAATGTCCAAATTATTGGGATGTGTAATTTATCACACTATGACATATTTCTAGTGCTCTTTCCTGTAGTGTTCTTTTCACTATGTCTGGCTGCTCTAATCTATGACACTAAGATAATAAAATATTATTACATGATAAGAAAATGATGGCCAAACTATCCAGGTAGTATGTTTTCATAGACATTTGGAAGATAATGCTTAAATGCAAGTGTTTGACTACACTGACCAGTATATTAGGTGCTATGAACAAGATATCTACAGGGAAGGAAGCATACTAGAGAAAAGTCTACTTTGCATATGCTTTCAGCAAGCTCTTCATTTATGTATTGAACTCATATTCATTGAGTGTCTGATATATACCAGTCACTGTTTTAGACACCAGGAAAAAAAGCAATAAGGTGATGAAAATCTCTGCTCTCATCAGACTGAACTTCCAATGGGTAAATGCCAACAATAAAAATAAGCATATTACCAGGAGTTCCCTGGTGGCCTAGTGGTTGGGATTCTGGGCTTTCACTGCTGTGGCCCAGGTTCAATCCCTGGTCGGAGAACTGAGATCCTGCAAGCCACATGGTGGGTCCAAAAAATAAATAAATAAAATAAGCTTTATGTTTAAAAGTGGTCTGTAAGAAGGGAGTGAGTGATGTTATGGGGGGAAAGTGCAGAGAAAAGTGGATCAGAACAGAGAAAGGAGGCTTAGAGTATTGTCAGGATAGCTTAATTGAGAAGCTGACATTTATGCAGAAGCTTGAAGAAAGTGAAAATGTTAACCACGTGAGACAAGAACATTTCAAGCAAAGGGAACACATTTCTATGCCTGATATGTTTCAAAAACAACAGAGAGGACAGGTTAGTCAAAGGGAATGTTGAAGGACACAAGATCAGAACACTAAGAAAAAAACAAGTTATTCAGAGCTTTGCTGGCCATTTAAATTTTTTGTTTGTTTTTATTCTCAGGAACATGGGAAGCCATTGGAGATTTCTGAGGAGAGAAATGATAGTCACTGATAGAGATTTTAGGAGGATCCCTCTGACAAATATGTTGGGTATATATTGTAGGAAAGTAAAAGTGGATGATGGAAAGCTAAATTGTCTTTAGCAATATCCCAAGAGAAAGGTTATGGTGCTTGGATGGCTGGTATTGCTGGAGATATTTAAGAAATTACATAATTTGTAATTTATTTTGAAGGTAGGGCTAGGAGAAAGTCTTAATTGATTGAAGAAGAGATGTGAATTGAAGATGAGAAGTCAGGAGGACGCCAAGGCTTTTGGTCTAGGAACTGTAAGGTGGGAGTTGCAATCAACTGCGACTGGGAATTCTACAGGTGGAGCACATTGGGGGAGTAGTTGAAAAAATTCAGGTTAGTGCTGCAAATATAAATTTGGAAGTTTGTGGCATTCAGCTGGCATGTGCAGTTGACAATATCACAAAGAGAATGGAAATAAATAATAAAGGCAAGAGATCCAAGTAGTGAGCTCTTGGAATTTCATCAAGAGGTAAAGAAAAAGAGGAGGCTCCAGTAAAGCTAAAACTACCCTGAAGAGTTCCAGATTTAAAGGGATTGAGTGGGATTTACTTATCTATAGTCCCTATCTCTAAATTATTCATAACCAATAGTTGAGTCCAATCAGTATAGACATTCTTAAGACTTAATGTGTATGTATATCAGCACATTGTATTTCAGTAAATTCATGTTCAGATAAAATGATAGTAATTATCAAATATCTGTTTCATAAGATTAATATTATTGCTTTGTTGGGGAAAGGAAGAGAGTGAGCATTGAACAAAAAGGTTGTTTCTAAGTACTATAGTAAAATATGAGAGCAGAAATTGATAAAGAAAATTACTTGCAGGTTCTCTATTTTCTTTCATCTAAAGAACAAGTAACAGACCTTCTGTACCAACATGAGCTTTTTGAGTCCTCTTTAGAAAAATTTTAATTGGCACAAGGTGGTTACTTTCAGTTATAACTTACATCTTCAAGGTTGTCTTTTCTTTGACCTCACCAGTCCTTCAGAGGATACTCATCACTAACTTTCATCTAATTATTTAGTTTGGGAAACTGAATATTGACTTAGGGAGAGAAATAGTTTTAAACTAAGGATGGATGCCCAAAGGCAGCATCATTATGAAATCCAACTTTTAATTTTTCTCTCAAAAATTTTTTTTCTCAGCTTGAAGACACATTTTGTCCACTTTTTCTCATATTTTATTTTCATTTAGTCACCAAATCCTAATGTGTCTATCTATAAAATATTTTTCAAACCTGTTCAGATATTTACATTTTAATCAAATCATCTTAAAATTTACTAAAGACCCTTTTTGGAAATTTGTGTATCTCTAATTGTCTTTGAGCTCTTTGAAATTGGGGACTTTCTTTTCTTTTGATTTTATTTATTAATTTTTATTGGAGTATAGTTGATTTATAATGTGTTAGTTGCTGCTGTACAACAAAGTGAATCAGTTATACATATACATATATCCACTCTTTTTTAGATTCTGTTCCCATATAGGTCATTACAGAATATTGAGTAGAGTTCCCTGTGCTATACAGTAGGTTCTAATTAGTTACATATTTTATATATAGTAGTGTGTATATGTCAATACCAATCTCCCAATTTATTCCTTTCCCTCTTTCCCCCTTGGTAACCATAAGTTTGTTTTCTACATCTGTGACTCTATTTCTGTTTTGTAAATAGGTTCCTTTGTACCATTTTTTTAGATTCCACATACAAGTGATATCATATGATATTTGTCTTTCTCTTTGTGACCTACTTCACTCAGTATGATAATCTCTAGGTCCATCCATGTCAGTGCAAATGACATTATTTCCTTCTTCTTTATGGCTGAGTAATATTCCATTGTGTGTGTGTATGTATGTATGTATGTATATATATATATATATATATATATATATATATATATATATACCACATCTTCTTTATCCATTCTTCTGTTGATGGACATTTAGGTTGCTTCCATGTCCCAACTATTGTAAGTAGTGATGCAATAAACACCGAAGTACATGTATATATATATATTTTTTGCGGTACACGGGCCTCTCACTGTTGTGGCCTCTCCCGTTGTGGAGCACAGGCTCCGACCATGGCTCACGGGCCCAGCCGCTCCGCGGCATGTGGGATCTTCCCGGACCGGGGCACGAACCTGTGTCCCCTGCATCAGCAGACAGACTCTCAACCACTGCGCCACCAAGGAAGCCCTACATGTATATTTTTGAATTACGGCTTTCTCCAGATATATGCACAAGAGTGGGATTGCTGGATCATATGGTAGTTTTTTTAAGGAATCTCCATACTGTTCTCCAAAGGGACTGTACCAATTTACATTCCTACTAACAGTGTAGGAGGGTTCCATTTTCTCCACACCTTCTCCAGTATTTATTGTTTGTAGATTTTTTGATGATGGCCATTCTGACTGATGTGAGGTGAAACCTCATTGTAGTTTTGATTTGCATTTCTCTGATAATTAGTGATATTGAGGATGTTTTCATGTGCCTCTTGGCCATCTGTATGCATTCTTTGCAGAAATGTCTATTTAAATCCTCTGCCCATTTATTGATTGAGTTGCTGTTTCTGATTGTTCTTTGTGATGCAACTTCCAGTGAATGTCTTCGCATCTAGTAGATGTTTAGGGAAATTTTTGTTTAATGAATTATAGCTCTCACCCTTACCATCAAAAGCAGGATTGTTGAGATATCTCTCTAACATGCTGTCCAATCATGTGTTTTACTAGAACTGTCTTAAGCTCCACCACACATTCTACTGGCTCACTTTTCACACCAGAGATTGAGCCACAGAAAGATTTTTTTTTTTTTTTCTGTACGCGGACCTCTCACTGTTGTGGCCTCTCCCGTTATGGAGCACAGGCTCCAGACGCACAGGCTCAGTGGCCATGGCTCACGGGCCCAGCCACTCTGCAGCATGTGGGATCCTCCCAGACCAGGGCACGAACCCGTGTCCACTGCATTTGCAGGCGGACTCTCAACCACTGTGCCACCAGGGACACCCCCACAGACAGTTTTTAAAAGGCACAACCTGACAAAATTTCTCATCAGTTAAAGGCACTTGTCTTATATTCCTCACTAGTGCTTCTCTGAGTCATTGTGTGGGATGGCACTCAGAACTAACTTCATGGCACTCATCCAAGTGCATCTTAGAATCATGGAAATTGTGTCATGGCTCAGTGATCACACAATGATGAAAAAGGTGAATGTATGTTCCCACCTTCTGTTGCTCAGATAGGAAGTACTAAAACAAATTATGCATATTACTTCGTAAGATTTTGGTGGAATCTGGCTCAGTGTCCCTTTGTGGTGATCAAATTTGGGAGTATAAACTTGCATCATTTTTCCTTCTTCCTTGTCTTTCTCTCTCCAGACTTCACTTATGCTCCATGGGATCATGTCACAAAATGAACTAGGGGATTTATGCAGTCTCTTGTTAGAGGGTTTCCTTTCTGAGGGGAATATAAACTAAGACATGTGAGCTCTACTTGTATACACATGATCCATTGTATTTGTACTGCTGGATCACACTTCAGAAAATGCAACATTCACTATGTCTTTTTTCAGCCTAGAAAATGGTTGGGCTCTCCTCCTCCATCAGAATTGATACCTTGATACCATGCCTTCATGTGTACACAGGTATTAAAACAAATTTTAATATGTATGACTAGTTATGTCAAGCTTGCAAATGTTATTTAAGTACTTTTAAATTAAGGTTAGATTTTCTCTCTAAGGTGATAATTTCCTTAAATGCAAGAAACTAATTCATTGATTAAAAAATATCTTCCTCTTAGTGCCTAGCAAAGTGCTGTCATATATTAGACACCAAATAGTTCTTGATGTGCTGAATTAAATGTCAACCTTTGGAAGACTCCTACAAATTTCTAAATCATACTGAAAACCTGTTGTTTTGCGAGAAACAGCCTTGAAAAATGATAATAACATTGTAAATGCCACCTCATAACTCCAGGACATTTTAAGCTCTTTCCTTTGAACTTACATTTATTCTCATAGGTACATAATAATTAGAAGCATCATGTCAAATATAGGAGATTGCAATAGAAATGTCATTGTTTTTGGAGCCATATGATGTGCATTTACATTTTGTTTGTGATTTGCTGAATCATCTCTTTTAAATCCTCATTTCTCCATCCCTGTAATGGGGAGTTAAAAACTCTCTTTTCTACTAGACAGGGTTCTATTAATTTCAAAGGCAAAAATGTTTGTAAAATAATTCTGTGATCTGTAAATATGTAAAATGTTAATTATTGTACATAAAAGATTTCCTCAAGATTTATGTTTGAGAATTCATTTACTATTAGTTAACAATTAATCTTTAAGATGCCTGACCATCTCTAGGTATTGCACAAAAAAAGAAAGAAACACAATTTTTAAAATTATCTTTTCTCTATTTAAAAATCAAAAAGTCCACTATCAAAACTTTTGAATTTAACACATAGACACTACAGGAAACAAAATAACTTCAACTTATTTTAATATAAATATTTTAATTCAAGAATGTATTCCCATAATAACTGAAAAGTAGAAAAATAAATAACAAATTTAAAAAAATTATATTTGGATATGATGCTGCCAGAATTAGTTGGATATAGTTTATAAACTATACAGAGCCTGTGAGCACAAATAATTGTAATATTTGTAAAGAGGAAAAAATAAATTCAACAAAAAATTGTACCTGGATATTTTTATATTAATTTTTAAACTGTCTTAATTTCTCTTTGGGAGCAAGTAGTATACAAATATGTAATAATAATAATAGCAGTATGACAATAATTAGTTGTTTGCTGTTGGATTTTTATGGAGTTTAATTTAGCATTATATATTTTCTTGCCTTAAATTCATTGTGTTAGTTGTCATTATTGTTTTTCCTTTTTATAACTCATAGCTCTATTTTTATAACTCATAGCTCTATTTTTAAATACCAATGAAAGGAGAAATGAACCTTTTCCAACAGAATAAACTAAGTTCTGAGATTTCATATTAACCACAAACTCATTTGATACTTTGTACATTTTTGATATTTCTTCAATGGGGACCTGGGACATGAGTGAGTCAGTGGACAAAAGAAATATTGAGCAAGCCTGAGCTGCCTGCCTGACCATAGGGAGATAACTGCAGTTAATGAATATGTTTAATCATGAGACAGAAGGTAATGAAAACTACTAAAGAATAAACAAAACAATAAGCTTGTTCTCAATTGAATCTTCTAAAATATTGATTTATTCAGTCCTTCTTTCAGTCAGACTCAAATATAAGACAATAAAAAATCCATCATGTCTCATAAAATGGAAATGTCCAAATCACTAAAGTACTTGAAGAAAATGCTCCAAAAATAGATAGAAAGGAAAACTGTACAACTAAAAATATCAGGGTGTTTGCAAACAAGGCTATCTTCATATTCCAGGCACCATAGTTCAGTAAAGTTTGAAATAAACTTATACACATTTTAAAAAGTTAAAACGTGAAGAGTATAAATGTCCTCAAACATGGAAACATGATAAAATGTGAAAATTCTGGATATATGCATGTGCATAAATCTTTAGAGCAAGAAATGCCATCTTTTACATTGTAAAATTTGCTAAAAAGCCAATTACACCAATGTGGCAGAGAAGTTAGTTTTAGATTCTCTGTCAGTTGGAAATATGATGTGTTAAAAGGAAATTGTTAAGTAGAATGGGCTGAAACACAGAATTTTTCAGTCAAAGGAAAATAGAAAAACCTAAAATCCTTAAAAAATATGAACTTTTTATTCCCATCTTTACTACTGAAATACCTCAGTGTTTTAAATTATGTTACAAAAAGGTGATACAAAACAGATTTCTTCCTTTTGTATATCACAGATTCTGTGATGAGAATATGACCTGGCTATTCAACAATCCACATTCAAAATATATATTTTTTTAACTACAACTGTTCAACAAATATATATTGTGTACCTATGATATTCTTAGTACTGGCTTGGTCCCTAGTTGTCATATGAGCAAAACAGAAATGATCACTGTGCTAACAGTACTTATAGTCCAATGGAGAGACAGTTATTAATTGAACACTCAGACAAAAAATTTAATACAGGAAAGTACCATGGGAGGATTTAATACAGGAAAGAATCAGGACTATCTGACACCAAAGCCTAGGCCTGTAACTGGTATGTCTTTGAATCCTGGAACTATACTCCAGGGTCTGGATTTCAATTCGATTAAGATTTCTGAACTGGTTCACTCACTTAAAGGAAGTGCCTTGATTAGAAACAAGTCTTTTTTTTTTTTTTTTTTATTCTGATATACTAACTTCTTATTGCTAGGCTTTATAGGCTCCTATATATCTATTTAAGATAAGATTAGATGATATTTTGTTATTTTGTTTTTAATACCTAGGTGTATGGACAATGATCAAAACATATTCTCTAAACAACGAAGGTATTTCATCAGATATCTTGACATTTCAAGGAATAAATACAGAAAGAAAATGAATTGGATGATTTATAGAATGCTTGCAGTTGTACTGGTCTATAAGAATTTGTATATATATATATAAATAAATAAATATGTATGTATATATAATTTTACAAAGTATAGCAGCGGTCCCCAACCTTTTTGGCACCAGAGACTGGTTTCATGGAAGACAATTTTTCCATGGACTGGGGAGGTGGGGGGATGGTTCAGGTGGTAATGCAAGTGATGGGGAGTGAGGGGGAGCAGCAGATGCAGCTTTGCTCGCTAACAGGTCGCGAGACTGGTAAGGTTGGGGGCTGCTGAAGTATAGCTTCGTTTTTTTTTTGGAAAATATCCCAGAGATACGTATTAATTAGACACTATAATTTTTTAAATCTTCATTTTTACTCTAGTATATTTTTGTGATTGAATAAAATATTAAAGTAGAGTGATTTTGAAATTTGTCCTGAGTCCAAAACAATGTTGAGTAAATATTTTATAAAACATGGACTCTACTTGAGAAGAACTCAGCATTGACAGTGACATGTACAAAATAGTTTAACATCAGAAAATACACATTTGGAAGTTTGAAAAATTAAAATACAGATATATCATTAAGTAAAGTCCATGGAATGTGCATAGTACATTTTGTTTCCTTCCTTGAATGATTAGTCTCTGTATTTCTGTGAACAGTTCTTGTTTCTGTTTCATTTTAGTTTAAATAAATTGAATTTTAAAAACCTACGGTAAAGCAAAAATGGCCTCTGGGCTAAATTAAACCCCAAGTGACAAGGTTCTTACCAAGTTCTTAGCCCATGCGTGGCCCAGGGAAGAGAGTACAGATACAAATAGTGTGATATCTTCATTAATATTAAAATATATATTTTTTAGTTTTCAGATTCAGATTTAAGGAATATTCAGTTAATACCTACCAGGCACCAGATGAGGCCCTCCCATGTATATTTCATGTGCATATGATAGGGAAGGAAAAAGTATTAAATTCTGTAGAAAAACATTTAATATACAGCATTATGTGTTTATTACAACTTTGAAAACTACTGAGCTTTCAGCAGAATATATGTTGTTTGTTTCTTTGAATCTCAGTCTTATTTAAGCATTCAGAAGATTATGTAAATGTCTAACAATTCTGATCAGAAGTTTAGACGTTCTCCTCTTCTAAGAAGAGAGGTAATGATGTTTGAAAAGCTTGGTATTAACAATAAAAAGACACAATATTCTGAAAAAAGGGACAGCACTTCTCCTTTCATCTCTTTCAAGAAACAAACAAACAAGCAAACTATTGAACATGACTGCAATCAAATTGAGTTCATAAAACATTTCAGCAATCCAAAACAATTTGCTCTTCCTGAGTTTTGCCCATTATAATAGGTAGGAGTGAAGGAGAACATTTTTGAACCAAACATGAAATATGTATTTAATTCACTGAGTTTTTTACTTAAATGCAGATATTGTATAAACCACTACTGCTTAACACATAAGGAATAATTTATGACGAACTTTCAGTTCATCATTTCTTTTCCTTTATGACAAAAAGTGTTTATATTGGAATGAATAAAGGGCATACTTAACTACATTGAAATACATAAAGGATAGGGCATAATGCATGAATTTAAGCACACACATACACGCACACACACACACACAGCCATGCTTCCTGAATTAAAAAATCATTATCAGTGAAACTGCTGTATTTGTATCTATACATTATGTCCATTATATATAAGCATTTATTAGTTTTCAATAAAACAATCTCCCATCTGCATTTGTCTCTCCTTTTGCATTGATGCATCAGATATTCATATTTACTTAGTTTAGTAATGGCTCAATAAAAAGTAAATATATTTTTATCTTTGTATATCTTTATCATATGTGTTAATAGGAAAAAAAAAACAACACTGCATTATTTAGTTGTCAGGGCTTCTGATTTTTGCTTATTTTAAAACCATGTTACCTCTGGTATCATGACACCAAATCATCTTTTTCTTCAAAGACCCATTACCTTACACATCTTCTGCCCTAAATTGTTTATCAGAATGACATTGTCATGTCTTGAGTATATCCTTAGCAAATTTGGTTAAATTCTATATCATTCTCATTAAGCTCCCTCTTGAAAAATTTCTGACATATTAGAAAGATGACCAATAAGTAGAGGAAATAAATAAGTAATTTATTGAACTATGTAGGATTTTTTTAAACGGATGAAGAATAATGATGACATATGTTAATTTGAGAGAGAGTATAGTTTAGAGGATCAGAAAGTGGGTTATAGAAACAGACTGCTTAGTTTCAAAGACTGAATGTTTTACTTAATAGCTACATAAGTCACTGCACCTCAGTTTTCTCCCTGTAAAATTATCATATCCCATTTCATATAGGTTTGTGGGGATTCAATGAATTTGTATACCTAAAGCACTTAGTAAAGTACCTGGTACATTGTAAGAACTCAAATACTACTGAAAGTTTTCATTATTTTTTTCCCAGCTTTATTAAGATGTAATTGACAGATAAAATGGTATATATTTTAGATGTACAACGTGATGATTTGATACATTATGAAATCATTATCATAATACAGTTAATTAATACATCTGTCACCTCAGATATTTACCATTTTTCAGTACACTTAAGATCTACTCTCAGCATCTTTCAAGTATAAATTATTATTAATTATAGTCACCATGCTGTTTAATTGATTCCCCAGAACTTATTCATCTTATAACTAAAAAGTGGTACTCTTTGACCAACATCTCCCCATTTCCCCCACTCTTAGCTCCTGGCAATCACCTTCTACTGTTTCTACGAGACAGACACTTTTAGATTCCACATATAAGTGAGATCATAAAGTATGGGTCTTCCTGTGTCTGGCTTATTTTTCACTTAGTAAAATTCCCTCAAGGTTCATCCATACTGTTGCAAATGGCACGATTCATCTTTTTATGTTTGAATTATATATGTATGTGTGTATGTATGTGTATATATATATGCATATATATGTATATGCATACATAGGTATACATATATATATATATATATATATATATATATATATATATAACCCATAAATGAAAACTTAGTTTATTTCCATATTTTTGCTATTGCAAATAATGTTGCAAGGAACATGGGGGTGCATATATCTTTTCAAGTTTGTATTTTAGTTTTCTTAGGAAAAATACACAGAAGTAAGATTGTTGGATCATATGGCAACTGAAGTTTTAATTTTTTGAGAAACCTCCATATTGTTTTCTATTGTGGCTGCACCAGTTTACATTCCTATTACACAGGGTTCCCTTTTATTCACACCTTCACCAACACTTGTAATTTTTGCCTTTTTGATAATAGAAATGTTAACAAATATAAGGTAATACTTCATTGCAGTTTTGACTCATTTTCCTGATGATTAATGATGTAGAACATCTTTTCATGTAACTGTAAGTCATCTGTATGACTTCTTTGGGAAATTCATATCTTCTGCCTATATTAACCCAATCCCTTATCAGATATGTGATTTGAAAATATTTTCTCCTAGTCTGTAGGTTGCCTTTTCATTTTGTTAATGGTTTTCTTTGCTATGCAGAAACTTTCTAGTTTAATGTAGTCCCACTTGTTTATTTTTGCTTTTATTGTCAAGTCCAAAAATCATCGCTAAGATCAATATCAAGGAGATTTGCTCCTGTGTTTTCTCCTAGGACCTTTACGATTTCAGAGCTCAGATTCAAGCCTTTAATTCATTTTAAGTTAATATTTTTTGGTGATATAACGTCGTGGTCCAGTTTCATGCTTTTCCAGGTGTCTGTCCAATTTTCCCAAAACCATTTATTAAAGAGACTATCCTTTCTTTGTTGTATAATCTTGACTCTTTTGTCATAAATTTATTGACCATAGATGTGTGCGTTTATTTCTGGGTTGTTTTTTATGTTCCATTGTTCTATGTGTCTTTTTAAATTATTATAGCTTTTTTATAGAGTTTGAGATCAGGGAGCATAATACCTTGAGCTTTGTTCTTCCTTCTCAAGATTACTTTGGCTCTGCAGTGTCTTTGTGGATCCATACAAATTTTAGGATTGTTTGTTCTATTTATGTGAAAAATAGAATTAGAATTTTGATAGTGATTGCACTGAATCTGTATGTTGTTTTTTTTTAGTTTGATGTAGCACATTTTTCTTACAGAGAATTGTACCATAGTAGTCCATAATTAATTTTTTATTGTTTGAAGAAACAAAGTTAAATATACTTAGTTCTTACTCCCAGTAATAAACAGTTGGAGAATAAATAGATTAAAAAACAAACACATATGCTTATATTTTTAAGTTCTATGATAAGGATATATTCAGGATGATAAGAAAGATCAGAGTAGGAGACCTAACCCAGGCTTAGTAGTTAGAACCTGGGTCTGCAAACAGTTCCCAAAAGGCTCTCCTTGAAGAGATTTCTTACTTGTATCCTTTCATCCCACCTTAGTCATTTTTTTTCTTTTATGCAGGACCCATAATATCAATACTTCTATGTAAATCTGAATGCTCTTTTAATCATTTTTTTCACATTCAGATTATAAAATTCCATGAAACAAAATATGTTTTGGGGGTTTATATTTATCTGTTGTTTTTTTAACTTTTGTGTCAAGAGCAAATAATATAGATGTTGGCAAGTGTTAAAGTCTCAGCAGTGGATGGTGAGAGAAAGAGATAATTACATGAGATAAGTGCTAATGGTCAGTAGAAATTATCAGGGCAAAAAGTGAGATATAAATATTCATATATTCAGTGAATGTGTGAAGACATGGAGGTATGAGAAAAAAATAATGTGAATGATAAATAAAAAGTATCTCATTTTAACTAAGGTATAGGGATGAAGTGGGCAGGAGTATGTAAAGACAATATCAAAGACAGGTGGAGCAGTCAGGTATTAAATCGAGTCCATGTATTTGCCCATATTCAGGATTACAAGGAATGGCACTGTGCAATATAATTATTAGAGGATATTCTCATTATTAGAGCAATAGCAAATGCTCACAGAATCAAGGGGAAACTGAAAAATCAAACTTGGAAAACAGACAGAAACTAAAACTGCTATTTAAGGTCAAAATGAAGGAAGAATAACCTATTCATTTTAAATAGAAGAGTTTGAGAAGGATAGGTGTTAGCTCCTCTCTAAATGTTTGATATAATTCTCCTGTGAAGCCATCTGGTCCTGGGCTTTTGGTTGTTGGAAGATTTTTAATCACAGTTCCAATTTCAGTGCTTGTGATTGGTCTGTTCATATTTTCTAATTCTTCCTGATTCAGTCTTGGCAGGTTGTGCATTTCTAAGAATTTGTCCATTTCTTCCAGGTTGTCCATTTTATTGGCATAGAGTTGCTTGTAGTAATCTCTCATGATCTTTTGTATTTCTGCAGTGTCAGTTGTTACTTCTCTTTTTGCATTTCTAATTCTATTAAGTAGAAAAGTTCTATTTAGTGTACTGTCAATGCTGTAGGACATATAGAACACACTACCATTGATAGACAGTGCTGCCTATTTCTCAGGGGATTTAAACAATTATTTAACCCCCTGTTCCTTGCTTTACATTTAAAGTCACAGGTGTGACTGGTTATTTAATAGAGTCTAGTTCTCATAACTGGGTACTAGTGACTAGATGTTGAAGAAAGAAAATAACCCTACTTTAACTGTTGTAGTGGTAGATAGAGCATTTTAACTCATCAATATTTCAAACAAATGTGGATTCTTCACAAAATCATGGTAACTAGAGAGTCAAATTTGTAGAAAAATTAATTAAAGACTTTCTAAGGAGTTCATACTTTATACCAAAAAAAGTCACTGGAGTATTTTAAGTGTGAGAGTAACATGATTATGTTTATGATCTAAAATGACTATATGAATATACCATGGATAATATACTGGAGGGAAGCAAAAAAAGGAACTGTAATGACAAATAAATTAAGAGACTCTTGCAGTAATCCAAGTAAGAAAAGACATGAAATAAATTAAGACTAAGGTGAAAGTAGTAGACATGAGAAAATATGTTATTGACATGGAATAAACAGAATGTTAGAGCTTAGGGCAATGGATAGGATTTCAAGATTTCAAGTATGGCTTCCAGATTTCTGATTTGAGAAGAAACAAATGTTGGTTTAACATCCAAAACCCAATTAATATAATACGCTATAATAGCTACTACCACACTAAACGGTGAAAGGCTGAATTTTTGCTGCTCAGATGAGGAATTAGATTAGGATGCCCATTCTCAACACTTATAGTAAATGTTAGACTAGATGATCTAGTCAGTGGAGGCCAGAATATAGAATGGAGCAAAGACAGTCTCTTCAATAAGTGGTGCTGGGAAAACAAGACAGCTACATGTAAAAGAATGAAATTAGAACACTTCCTAACACTATACACAAAAATAAACTCAAAATGGAATAAAGACCCAAATGTAAGGCCAGACAATATACAACTATTAGAGAAAAACATAGGCAGAACACTCTTTGACATAAATCGCAGCAAGATCTTTTTTGGCCCACCTTCTAGAGTGATGAGAATAAAAACAAAAATTAAAAAACAGGATCTCACTAAATTTAAAAGCTTTTGTACAGCAAGGGAAAACATAAATAAGATGAAAAGACAATCCTCAGAATGGGAGAAAATATTTGCAAATGAAGCAACTGACAAAGGATTAATCTCCAAGATATGCAAGCAGCTCATGTGGCTCAATATCAAAAAAACAAACAACCCAATAAAAAAATGGGCAGAAGACCTAAATAGACATTTCTCTGAAGAAGACATACAGATAGTCAACAAACACATGAAAAAATGTTCAACATCACTAATTATTAGAGGAATGTAAATCAAAGCTACAATGAGATATCACCTCACACTGGTCAGTATGGCCATCATCCCAAAATCTACAAATAATAAATGCTGGAGTGTGGAGAAAAGAGAACCCTACTACACTGTTGGTGAGAATGTAAATTGGTGCAGCCAACTATGGAGAACAGTATAGGGGTTCCTTAAAAAACTAAAAATAAAGCTACCTTGTGAACCAGCAATCCCACTATTGGGCATATACTCAGAGAAAATAATTCAAAAAGACACACGCACCCCAGTGGTCATTGCACCACTACTTACAATAGCCAGGTCATGGAAGCAACCTAAGTGCCCATCAACAGATGAATGGACAAAGAAGATGTGATACATATATACAATGGAATATTACTCAGTCATAAAAAGGAATGAAATTGTGTCATTTGTAGAGACGTGGATGGATCTAGAGACTGTCAGAAATAGAAAAACAAATACAAGTAGTATTCTTGAAGCCTCCCTATTTTGTCTTTAGCCTGATATAGACAAAGTGGGGAAGAGAGAGGCAGAGTACTCTCATTTGGGACCACAGCTCAAGATTCTTTTAAAGTCTTTTGTTTGAGTAATGTTTGGGATTATCAGACTGTGTACAATCACCTTTTAATGAGCATTATGGGAGGTGCCTGCAACCAACATATTGTAGCTTTTACTGTATCTCTATAAAAGGAGATGTTTAAGATCTCATTTCATTTTTTTTCAGGTTTAGTCTACAATTGACAATAGTAGGACAAGAAAAATAATCTCTCCATACAATATCTTACATATGTATTTGAATGGTGATGTGTAAGATTATTTTATTATTTTATTTTTTTGTGGTACGTGGGCCTCTCACTTTTGTGGCTTCTCGCGTTGCAGAGCACAGGCTCCGGACGCGCAGGCCCAGTAGCCGTGGCTCACGGGTCCAGCTGCTCCACGGCATGTGGGATCCTCCCGGACCGGGGCACGAAGTCGTGTCCCCTGCATCGGCAGGCTTACTCTCAACCACTGCGCCACTAGGGAAGCCCTGTAAGATTATTTTTAAGTGATACAGATGAGTATTTTTAAATTTGCAATGTTGCTATATCCATTTTAATGCAAATTATAGTAAATATAACTGGCATAGAAAACTCATGATTTCAAAGACACTATAGCTTAGAATGAACCTAACTTTTAAAAGAATAGTTGACTTAATTTCAATTTTTAAAAAATGTTAATAAAATATTAACAGAGGTAGTAATTAAATGTTACAAAAATTATAATGTTGGTATATGAATAAATGAAGGCCAATATCCCACAAGTCTCTTTTAAAGTAAATCCAAAAACAAGACTTTATGTTTTCCACTGGGGAAATAAGCCACTTGAGATACCACATTTTTAATCAGGCAAGCCATAAACATATTATCTGTTAATCGAGGTTGTAAATGCATCCTCATTTTTTAATGAGAATAGAGTAACAGTTTATGGTAATTCATATGATTTAATAACTCAAGACTAACCACAAGTCTTCTCTTTCAAATCAATTATAACAGAGATAAAGTATAAAATGTTATTTTTATGTTACAGTTTTTCAATTAAAACTATTCAATAATTTTTATAGGTTATGACCAGTAACTCAAAAATTAGTAATGTGGTATCATCTTAATTTTTACAAAGATTCAAGTACACTTATCATTGTTTCTTAAACAGGCATTTGTGGGTTATCTCTGATATGCTAATCATAACTCTTGACACTCTGAAAATACAAACATAAATGACACAGGGTGTTTGCCATCAAAGGTGTTTATAATCTTACAGGAAAAGAGACAAGATTAATAAAATGGTATAAATGAAAGAAATGTCGGATTACAGTGGGCTTATTGAAACTAAAGTGGACAAATGGAGCACTAATACTATTATATGTTTTGTATTTATATTCCATTCCAAGAAAGTGATTGACATGTGATACAGCTGTCTTTTGTGTAAACACACGTAGTGTAAAAGAATCTAAAAGGCCATGGCGAAAATAAGCTGAGTTGAGCTTGAGAATGGCTTAAAATGAAGGTATGTAGCTTAGAATGACACAGAGGGCTATGAGACCACTGGCTTCAGGAATTCACACAGATGTCACACAGAAAGAAAATATCAGATTGTTCTTTCTGTATCAGAACCAGTGGGTGGGTATGAGAAGTTCATGAGCATTTTTAATAATACTAGATCTGTCCTGAAACATAACATTCTGTTTTGGGAAAGTAATGAATTCTTTATCAAAAGTAGATTCAAATGGAAAACAAATGACCACAGAAGCATGGGCACAATGTTGCTGGGATGATATAAGCATTAGATAAGAGTGTGGTCTTAATGGCCTCTAAAACTCTATTCATATTTTTGGTATTATGATATTCCATTAGTACAGCAGATAAAATAATGTAAAATGTTTGCATAAAGAGTTCTTGTATGTATTTTTCTCTGGAATGTAGATTGGTATTAATATCACAGCTTAATGGTATTAAAATAAGCGCATTTGAATGCAAATAATCAAGATTTAAGTGCTTTAGACAAAATAACATAGAATGGATGTGGAGGTTTAATTTTATAGAGAAATATATATCTATGTATATACACATATATATGCATGTATATATGTGTATTGTGTGTATGAATATACACACTCAATGCTACATATTCCTCAGGATCAGGAAAATAATGTCTTGTGAAGCAATCTCTGGGCTATTTGGCCACACATGTAGATATGAATATTCATGACAATTTAGTCATAACCCTTGATAAATCTAAGTTTGAGTTCAAAAAATTTTTTTAAATTCCATGAAGAATATAAAGTTGTAGTAAAATGTGTGACAGTTTTTGTTGAAAGATCATAAAGAAAAATTATGTTAAAAGCCATTTTGTGAGTTTTGTAAACCAGAGGAAGGAAAACTTTCTGCCAAAGGCATCTGACGTCAATGAATCTTAAATGTAACTTTAAAATAAATTCACTGCAGCCCAAAGAGAACAAGATGCATGTCAGAAAACAAACTCTGTGATTATGATGAGTAAGGAATAAAGATGCCAGATTATTCTGAAGTATTAAAATAAGAATTTTATGTGAACAACTCTCATGAGAAAGTAAAATTAGATTAATACTTTGGGAATAAATAGAAGTGGATCAAGGATACTGGTTTAGCCTTTGGATGAGAAGACAGAGACATGTTCGTAATGTCATAAATTAACTCTCTAAACTCTGATTTGTTAAAAAGTGTTAGAAGACAATGATTAAAATTAATTTTGTACATAAGAAGTACAATGGACTTAACCTTTTGTGGAAGGATGTTAGAGAAATAAAAGGAATTTAAACAAAAATTTTACCTTTGTGTCAAATAAATCTTACTGAGTTAAAGACTAAGGGATTTGTTCATCTGATTTTAATTAATTTCCCCTCTTTTTGTTATACAATTTAAATCTATTTGGAAATCTACTTAAGTTATTACCATACACAGAGTAGACACTTAACAAATATTTATTATAAAAATAATTGGATGAGTGAATTAATGAATCATTAAATAACCTTTTTTTTTTTTAAATGGGAGATATTGATGTTCTGTATTTTGACTTATATCCTTGGAAATATCTCAAGTTGTTATTTTATTTTTATTTAATTTTATTTAATTATTCTATTTTGAATTAGTATAGTTCACATTAGTAAAATTTAGAATAGAGTCATAAACTGGTGAAATCTTTTGAAACTATAATTTATTACTATCATTTATACACTTTACATAAAAGCATAAAGAATAGTCTTTCAAATATATTTACTAAAATATTCCACAGTAATGTATTTCTGTAATAAGTATTATTGAACATTTTATTTACTGCAAGATGCTGTAGCATGAACTATAGAGGTTATGAGAGATCAAGACAAACTTCCATCCTTTACATAGGGTATAAAGATTTTATAACACAAAAAATGTTATGAATAAGGCAACATGTTTTTAAGTCCCTATTATGTATATTGTGCAAAAGTGTCTACCTGCATTTTGAAAATTCTGACAGCCTGATGTCTGTGCGACAGTCCCCTGACTGATCCCCCATTGCTTTCTGCCCATCTAGGATTTTCCAGTGCTTGTTATCACTCCATTCTATTCTAAACAAGTAATCTAGCACCCTCTTTTTTTTTTTACTAAATGACTTATTTATCTTCATGGAAACTTGGCTTTGTCCTCAAAACTACTTTACATACTTTTCTCCTCCAGATGCTGCTTAGAAATTGGTATTATTTTTATTCCAAACTATTATTGCTTCATCTTTCTTAAACAGAATAAAGAAAAGGTAAAGAAGGATGGAAATGAGGTAAAGAGAAACTGAGACATAGAGACAAAACAACTAGTGAATTTAATTCTATTATCATTTGTGATGACTTCTAAATCTCCCAGATAATTCATCTTGTCTCCTAGGAGAATTTGTCTTTAATATACTCAACTTCTTTTCATCCACACACATCCAAGCCCACAAACATGGCCTTCTTATCACCAGTACAGAACAATACCACCATTGTTACTCCACTATAGGAAAAAAAACAACTTATAGCTGCCATAAATCCAACCATTATAATCATTTCTTCAAATGCTCTGCTGGAGGAAATATATAACCTCAGGCAACTGAAGCCAATATAAGTCTTCTTGATAGTCTTTATTTTTTTCTAATTTATTTTAAAATATTTTAAGACTTACAAATAGAAGTGAAGAATGACAATGAGCATCCATAATACTAATAACTAAATTAAGAATTAACATACAACCAAAATGTTTGGATGCTCTTGTGTAGTCTTTCCCTACCAAACCTCAACACTTACCCTCTGCCAGAGTAAACATTATCTAGAACAGAGTTTTATTGTTTTCGTGGATTTATGAGTACTTTAATTCAATTTATATATATCCTAAGCATTATGCATGTTTCTAAATGCCATCTAAATATTGTAATGTATATATTTTTGAAATTACTTGCCATTCATTTTATTTATACTGATCTTTTCTCCAGCTTTATTGAGGTATAATTAACAAAAATTGTTTATATTTAAGGTGTACAATGTGATAATTTGATATGCATATACATTGTGAAATGACTGCTGCAGTCAAGCTAATTATCACATCCAACATCTCACATAGTCACCTTATTTTTCCCGTGATGTGAACTCTTAAGTCTACTCTCAGCAACATTCACATATACCATACATTATTATTAACTACAGTCACCATGCTGTACATTATACTTCCATAATTTATTCATCTTATAATTGAAAGTTTATATTCTTTGACTAATATCTCTCCACTTCCCCCACTCGCAGTCCCTGGCAAACAACATTCTACTTTGCTTCACTGAGCTTGAATTTTCTATATTCTACATATAAGTGATACCATACAGTATTTGCCTTTCTGTGTGTGGCTTATCTCACTTAGCATAATGTCCTCTTGGTTTGTCCATAGTGTCACAAATGGCAGGATTCCTTTTTATACTGGCTAAATAATATCCCATTTTATGTATAAAAAGTGTAATACCTAAGCATATAATTATAATTATATATATAATAAAACCTACTATAAATATTATATTATACATAAATGATATATAAAAACATTTTCTTCATTCATCCATTGACACTAAAATGGCTTCCATGTCTTGACTATTGTGAATAATGCTGCAATGAACATGGGGTTGCATATATCTCTTCAATATACTGATTTTATTCTCTTGAAATATATACTCAGAAGTGGGACTGCTGGATTAAATGGTAGTTTTGTTTTTAAAATGTTTTGAGTATTGTTTTCAATGAAAAAAATGTATTGTTTTCTACAGTGGCTAAACCAATTTATATACCTATCGACAACACAAAAGGATTTCCTTTCCTTGACACCCTCACCAACACTTGTTATATATGTATATCTAGTTTTTTTGTTTATTAGTACTTATGGTATTGCATTTATAAATATTTTACATCTTATTGATTAAATTCCTTGTTGACATACTTTTATGCTAATTCTATTTTTGATACAAACATGTTTTAATGTATCATCGTGTATATATGTAAGAGATTATTTAAAACATATCCCCAGGAATAGAATGGCTGTTGCATTTAATATGAGCATGTTCAACTTTACTAAATATAGCCAACTTTTCCTCAGAAAAATGTTTATGAAATGTACAACATTTGTTTTGTTTTAGTTCTATATTCTCAACTCCTGAAGCAGTGCCTGACACATGGTAGGGATTAAATCAACATTTGCTGAATGAATAAATTAACACTGATCATAAATGGTGATTGTCAGATCTACCCTGACCACTTCCTGAGACTAGGGCAGGAGTATACATAAAGACTCACATTCCATATGTCTAAATATTTAAAAGTTATAATTAAGTTATTGAATCGTTATATAAAACAAGTTCTAAACTTCTGTATTGACAAATATATTTTTCAATTGGCCTGAGAGGCCAGATGGTCCTTAGGAACATGGCTCTCTATAAAAATACATCTCTTCCCCCTAACTCCAGGCCAGTGTCTTGTCCTAATTCCTTTACCAACTTGAATTGTATATTGCACCTCTCTCACACATACATGGACACCCTAGCCTAGGGTGAGCTTTCTTAACAGTCTCTGAAACACCTGCCATTTAATCACTTTCAGCGAGCATAACGGATGCACAAATCAGGGTGTTTTTCCCTTGTGAGGTCAGACCTAGGGAGGAGGTTAGCAGAAGACCTGGAAGTGGTCTGCGAACTTTTTGGTTGGAAAGTCAACAGTCCCAGTTTCCAGGAGGCTTTTTTATCAGAGGACAGCGTGGGTTTCCGGTGGGCACATCCTTGCTTTTTTTTCTTCTGAGAAAGACTTTGGCAAGAGGAGGGACAGAGGAGGTGCCCTCTTAGGCACTTTTTAAACATCTGCTGTGTTCAACCAATTTTAAAAACATTTTTCGAAGCTGTTTTATTTTGAAAGTAACAAAATTATTTGCTTAAAAAAGTGAGTTGCAGGGCTTCCTTGGTGGCGCAGTGGTTGAGAGTCCGCCTGCCGATGCAGGGAACACGGGCTCGTGCCCTGGTCCGGGAGGGTCCCACATGCCGCGGAGCGGCTGGGCCCATGAGCCATGACCGCTGAGCCAGCACGTCCGGAGCCTGTGTTCTGCAACGGGAGAGGCCACAACAGTGAGAGGCCCGCGTACCGGAAAAAAAAAATTGAGTTGCAAAGCAAAAATGTTACAGATCGCAAGCAGAAGTTCTTAAAAATTATAAGATCCTACATACAAGAAATTACATTTCAATAAATATAATCAGAGCAATGTAACAGAAAACTGTAAATGCTGTTCATTGATAGAGCACGAGCACACATAGACAGTTAACACTGGGAGTCACTATTATACTTGAAACATTTTGTCATTCTGCAATTATAATTAAACAGTAATTATCACTGAGACAATGATTCCCCATATTAAGTGGATAGACATGCTTTGAACAAACACTATGTCAATATTTAAAGTAGTTTAGTGTAACAATGAGCTTGTTTCTTGCTCCTTAATTTATCTAATCTTAGATTGATGATAATGGTATTCACAAGGGATAATGGATATCAAAATTGTTTCTATGTTTTGTTTCAATAACATTCAATGAGGAAATATTCTCACACATGTATGTTGAGATTGGAAGAAGAGATTTAATATAATCTATTCACAATGAAGAAAATAGTGGTATATTTTAAAAAAAATTAATCATTTGTCAGTAGCCAATTCCAACTACTTCTTTTGTAATTTATATTTAAATGTATACCTTTCAATGAAAAAAAATGGATCTTGGGTCCATACATTTTGTATGTTTTCTTTTAATACGTAGAAAATTTAAATTCAAAATTTTAATAAATTTCATTATAAATGGAAAATAAAATTTTAAACATTGTATCAAATTTGTAAAGTTTTCATTGATAACTTTCATAGATCATCACCTTCTTTGATAATGATTGTTAAAAATTATGAGGCACATAGTAACAATCTAGAGAAATTCTACTTTTCTAACTTGTGTTTTTGTCTTTGGATCTTATCTCTCATCAAAAAACGTGTCCCTTACTCTCAAGGAGGTATTAGAATTATTGAAAAATACAAAGTACAGACAATGCAGCAAATATGGGTGTCTAGCTCATGTCATTGAAACATTAAGAACAGTCTGGTTACTTGCTTTTTGTAAACACAATTGCATAACATTTTGCAGTTCAAAATTCTCAGCATAAATTATCTCCTAAATAACTACTGTGATACTCCATGTACAAGTATGGATGATTAGCTTTCACATAATAAAGGAAAAATCGCAGTGTGTTAGCTGTAAATAGTTCACAAGTTTTATTGTGTTACTAAAGAGTGTTTTGTTGCTTTGTGGTTTGTTTTTTTTTTTTTTTTGAGGAGGGTGCAGAATCAGTGAGCAACATTTTCTCCATGAAAAAAAACAGTGTATTGATTTGTATACAGGCTGCTGCACCATTAGTAAATATTTCTACAGAAAACCTAAATTCCAAAGAGATTTTACACACAAAGAGACTACAGTTGATAACTTTAAAATATTAAACATTGTAGAATGGTCCTACTATGATTGGCTAATTAGCAGCTGACAGATGATCCTCACTATATTATTTCAACAAAATCTAATTTTATACTGTATTTTATATTCAGGATGCCACAGCAATGCCAAATTGCTATAAATTTTTTAAACACTTGTTCTCAATGCTTAGATTACTAAATTGCAAAAGACATAGGGTAGTTCTAGCCTTTACATTTATGAATCTTGATATGTATTTTCATTTTTTAATGATAAATAACTTTCATATGCTAAATGTCACCTTTTCATGTGTGCCTTTTGATGTCCTTTAATATACAGATCTTCCTCAACGTATAACAGTGTTATGAATGTGTATTGCTTTCACATCACTATAAAGTCAAAAATTTATAAATCAAACCATCATATGTTGGAGACTGCCTGTATGTGAACAATGTAAATTTTTGTATAGTGCTGACTAGTTGCGTTGGTCATCATTAAAATTGAAAAAAAGAATGTGTAACTCTTAAGAGTTTCCATGGAAAGGATACCTGTGCATTATTGAGTAGCAATGAAAAATACTTTGCTTATTTATTTTTTTTTTTTTCAGTGAGTTGATCTGCCATATTACTGGCTGGTTTTTGAATACATTAAGATGTAGTACCACTGGAAACTTTCTTCTTTGCCACCTTTCTCCCAATAATACCATGAAAACATTTCTGATACAGTCTTAGACTAATGTTGGCAATTTAATTATATAGATATTAATATAAAGATTTAATATCAGCATTGGAAGTAATACTTTTAAGAAACCACAAACTGCTAGTATTTTATGTAAAATATTAAACATCTGACGAGTGTTTTAAAAACAGATTTATTGAGATAAAATTCAAACACCTTATAATTACTTTTAAAATGTATAGTAAAAAAATTTTAGTATATTCAAAGTTATGTAACGTTCACATTATAATTTTTGAAAATTGTTATCACTCCAACAGAAGTCCTATTTCCTTTATCAGGCTTATTAATATTCTTTCTCCATCCACTGTGACAAAAGTTAAAACTAATCTACTTTACGTCTTGATGGATGTGCCTATTCTGGGCCTTTCATATAAATGGAATCATAAAATATATGGTATATTATGACTGGCTTCTTTTGCTTAGCATATTTTCAAGACATCCATGTTTAGCATTCATAATTTTTATGACTATATCAATAACTATATCATATTATCTTTACCCAGTCATCAGTTGAGGGACTTTTGGTTTGTTTCATCTTTTTGCTATTGTGAATAATCTTGCTATGAACATTTGTGTACAAGTGTTTGTATAGACATTTGGTATTATTTCTCATGAGTATATACCTAGCAGTAGATTTCTGAGGTTTTATATATGTCAAATTTATGTTTAATATTTTAAGGAATGCTTTTCTAAAATGTCTATACCATTTTATGTCCCTATTAGCAATTGCATGAATGTCCCAAATTGTCCATGTCACCACAAACACCAATTATTGTCTTTATTTGTAGCCATACTAGTGGATGTGTTGGGGTGTCTCATTGTGGTTTTGATTTGCATTATTCTAATCAGTACTGGAGTTGAGAATATTTTCATGAATTTATTGGCCATTCATATATTTTCTCTGGAGAAATATCTATTTGTATCATTTGCCCATTTTTTAATTGGGCTCTTTGTATACTATTCAATTGTCAGAGTTCTTTATATATTGTAGATATAAGTTCCTTATCAGATATATTATTTGCAAATGTTTTCTTTCTTTCTTTTGGTTGTCTTTTCAGTAAATGGTATTCTTCATAACAGAGACATTTAATTTTGATGAAGTCCACTTTGTCTCTTTTATATTTTGTTGCCATGCTTTTAGTGTCATAAATATAACAATCCCTAGTCTATCCAATGCCATAAAGATTTACCCCTATTTTTCCTTCTACCAGTTTTTGCTCTTACATTTAGGCCTATAATCCATTTTGTGTTAATTTTATATATGGTACAAGATAGAAATCCAAATCATTCTTTTACTTGTGGATACTATTTGTCCCAACACTATTTATTGAATAGGCTATTTTTTTCCTCATTGAATTGATTTGTCACCCTTGTCCAAAACAATTTAATCACTTTTTTCTGGATCTCAAGTCTGTTCTATTTATCTACATATCTATCCTTATGCCAGAGAGATTCTATAGAGGTACAGATCTGATCATATTATGTTAAAAAAAATCTTCAATGGAGTCAAAATATAAAAATTCAAACTTGTTCTTAATTTAAAGAATGATTTAGCCTGATAGTAATTCTAAGATTATGTTGGCAAAAGTAAGTAATAAAAAACGATATTTGTAACATTATAGTAATAATATTAAACATAGAAGCTAAGATATTTTAACTATTTGTTAAATTCTCATCATTGAGTGTTACACAGTTAATGGCTGAATGATTCCTCACAACAACTTGATGAGCTAATTGATATTTATCATTATGCTCCTTTATAGGTAAGAAGAATAAACACAAAGAAGTTAAGATCCTAGGTCAATTTATGCTCAATTTGTCTGATATAAAAACATTTTTTTTAAAAAGTGCTGAGTTATATTAACAAAAATTGCAGTGAAAAGTTGCAGTTTGCATTACCCCATTTGGTTCTCAAAATCATTGCAAAATAATGTGTAACTGTGGCTCAGAAAATCTAAGTGACATGTTCAAGGTCTATAGAAAATGCTAAATAAGTTAGTGATATGGAAAATTAATTTTTGGAAGCAAAATGGGATTTAGTATTTTGGAGGGGAGCATATGATATTGAGATTAAGAGCATAGGACTTGATACAAGAAAGGCTGTATCATCTTGGATAAAATACTCAGTCCCCCTTTTCTAATATGTAAAATGAATGTAAAAATATGACCTGGTACTGCTGTTGTGGGAGATTCAATGAGATAATATATGCTAAAATTCAGCACAGTTGCTGACATAACATAGACTAATTGGATGATAAATTTTAATAATGGTTAAATAATATGTTAAGATGGGGTGATAGTAAAGTATTAGTATTACTATTTATTTAACTCATTCAACAAACACATATTGAGTGCCTCTTACTTGTTTGCAATAATGCCCAAACTGGGAAGATAAAACAAAAAACTTTACTTATCCTTTGCAGATTTCATAGTAAAACAAACAAACACAAGAATATTCATAACCACAATACTTTGTGTTATAAATTAATATATAAACAAGAGCTGTGACTGACATGACAAATTATGAAGAAGATAAGGTTGATTTCAAATAAAATGATGGCATCCAAGATACGTCCAAGGTACAAAGATTTTATCATGCTTTACATGAGAAACTATACATTCTAAGTTGAATAGTGAATGAAGGGTCACATATAATCAGGGCATAATTGTAGAATGGCTAAAGCGAAGGAGTCACAACAGGAAATGTCAGCATAAACTTGGAAGCCAATCATATATGTTCTTAAATACTTTTCTTAGGAGCTAAATGTTGAGCTGTCAGCAAAGGAGAAACAGCAAAATCATGCAGTAAGTAAATGTATATTTCACAAAGATAAATTTTGTGGAAATGTGAATGAACTAAAGTTAAGAGACACTGATGAAAGGGAAATCAACTAAAAGTTTATTTAAATAGTTCAAAAAATAGAAGATGAGAATAGGAATTTTGATAGTAACAATGAATTTATAAAGAGATAGAAAATCTGACAGATATTGAGGATTTATCCTTAACTGGATTTAATGTTTTATTGGATTTGGTGGCTGACCATAGTGAACATTTGGCTATCATCAGGGTTTCTTGTTCAGAAAGCAAAATGACTGATGATGCCATTTGATTGCATTTTAAGGGGTATTTATTTGGAGGCAAACAGATTAATCAGTTGCTTTACCTATGTGGAGATAATCACTAAAGATGTCCAATGAGCATTTGGAGATGCAATAATGAAACTTAGAAGGAGCACTGGAGTTGCAAATACAAATTTGACAGATGTTAATGTAGTTGTAGCATGGAAATGAATAATACTGTTTAGGCATGATGCTTAGGAAGTCATGAAAGAATCTAACATGGAAGCTACAAGAAATTTATCAACGCTTTGTTCTTATCTTCCCAGTTATTCCTATAATGTATAACTTGTGATAGAGGATTGATCTTAGCTTACACAACTGGACTCAACTATCCTAAAGAATAGAAAATTTTCACTCTCTTTTATTCTGTCCAATACTTTGCAAGTTATTTTCCTTACTATTCATGCTTATATATATATATATATATATATATATATATATACTGAAGTATAAAATATA
>NW_020174793.1:4308114-4320675 GCF_003031525.2 Neophocaena asiaeorientalis asiaeorientalis
CTATACTATTTATAACAGTACAGTATAAGTACCATTATTGGTTTCCCAGATTGATCTCTGGTGGCCTTGGCTTGCAGTGGCTTGAAGAAGGGTTTCAGTTCCCAGCCAGAGAATGAAGTTGTGTCTCAGCAGTGAAAGCACCGAATCCTAGCCACTAGACCAGTGGTCGATGATAAGGCCTTGGCCCTACAGCTTTGCAGGAAAAGAATTCCCACAAAGACAGAAAATAGTGAAACAAGAAAAGTATTCATTAGGGAAAGAAGAAGTACAGTACGTGTGGATAGACACACAGACAGGCTCAGAGAGAGAGTTGCGCCCTCATGGCAGTTTGAATCACATTTATGAGGCATTTCTTCCAGGTTTCTTTTGGCCAATCATTTTGATTTGCCTGCTTCGAAGTCCTTATTTGGTATACCTCAGGATTTTCCCATGTGTACATGTGCACCTCTTAGCTAAGATGTATTCTACCAAAGAGGCCTATGGGTAGTGAGCATCAGTTGGCATCAGTTAGCATCACTCCCCTTTAGACCTCCAAGGAGTCTTTCTGTACATGTGTAGTCTGGGAGGTCTCCTGACTTTGAGAAAGAGGAGTATGTGGTCTCTTATCTTCTCTCTGGGGAGGGCTCAGTCTCCTCACTCAATTGTCCTTTAATTCTCATCTCAGAGTACAGGTCCGCATGGAATGAACTCCCACCATTTGCCCTGGGAGCCCAACTATCTCTTGCCTCAAGATGAATACTTTAAAATGCCCACATTCCAAGCATTTGTATTTCCTAATCCAGTAAAAAAATACTCTCTCTCTCTCTCTCTCTCTCTCTCTCTCTCACACACACACACACACACACACACATACATTCACACAAACACTTCTGGGACAGCCATCAAATTGGCAATTAAATTTTGCCAAGTAAGAGCACTAAAGGAAAAAAAGGAAGCATGACATAAACCAAAAACCTGACATGAAATTTAATTATCATTTTGCAAAAGATATTTTAATATTCCAAAAAGAATAAAGGTATAATCTCAAGATTAGAAGAGTTCTTCTCAGAAAAGGGCAATTAGAAATCACAAATCAACAAATCCTTTGTCCTTGCTTTACTCATCTTATAGTTTTATCTTCTTCCCAAGGGTAAGATTTTAGTGTTTTTCTGTGAGGAAGACTTCATAGTGCGTTTGCCTTTTTCTCCTTGATGATAGCTTCTCCAAAACTAAAAATGTATTTATGTGTAAATATCCAATCTAGATAAAACTAATGAGTTCACCATTGTTTCAAGTTTTTGTTGTTGTTATTGTTGTTTGCATTTCTTAGGACATGTATTATGGCCTCTAATCTGATGAAATAATTTTACTGGCATTTTTTCATAGTCACAGTCATTTTGCATATTTTAACCTCTTGTTTGTGTATAATTATTTCTCTAAATAATAAATTTCTTGAAGAGGTATGTATGATTCACTTTGTATTCTCTTGAGTGCCCATAACAATACATCTAAATTGAAGGAGAATAATTTATTTCTCAGAAAAACAAACTGAGGATAGTCATTGCTTGCAAACATATTCTAAAAGAAAAGAAACATATTGCTTGCAAACATATTCTAAAAGAAAAATTAAAGGAAATTCTTCAGGCATAAAGAATATGATATAGGTCAAAATCTCACATCTTAATAAAGAAATAAAGTGTTGGAAATGGAGAAAAAAAAATAGAAAAAAATTTTTATTTTATTCTAATTGCTTTTAAAAATAACTAACTCTTTAAATATAGTAGTTGTGTGTTTATATCATACGAAAAGTGAAATGTATGACAACAATAGCACAATAAGTTGGAGAGAGAAATAGGTAATATACCATTATAAGGTCCTTACCCAACATACATGGCATTAAAATGCCATTTAAAGGTAGATACCAATTATATTAAAATGTATATATTACAAGTACTTTAAACATTAAATAATAAGAAAAACAAACAACCCAACTTGAAAACAAAAGCAAAATATTTTAGCAGAAATTTTATAAAAGAATGCATGGAGAGGGCAAATAAACATGTGAACATTATCAAGAGCATTTAGTCATTAGGGAAATGCAAATTAAAACTGTATTGAGCAATTCTGCATTGCTAGTAGAAATGTAAATTGGTGCTATTTTACTAGTGAAGAACAGTTTGACAGTTTCTTAAATAGTTAAATATAAATTTACCATGTGAGAAGAACTTCCATAATGATGGGGTAAGGACCTCCTAATATAGATACCTCCATAATGAAATGAGAAATTTGGTCCAAAGAGTTAAAATGAAATATTTTTCAGAACTTTGGCAATTAACCAAAGACTTGCATTAATCCATGAAGCATTTATTTAAGAAAATGTTAGAATCTTGGGGGTGAACAGTGAGGTTTTTGGCATTTTATCCTTTCTCCATCTCAAGAAGTCCTATGCCTACCTCCACGGTAACTTTGAAACCTAGTAGTTAGAAACGTGGTCTCTCTGGAAATAAGCAGCCTAGTATCCAGTGGAGGAAACAGAATGAGTTTGGAACTCCCCACAAGAGAGAAAAACTCTAGAGAATAATTAATATTTGACTTGTCTGGCAGCTTCCTGGAAAATCGCTATTCTCAGGGTTTTTCTTTTTCACCCTGACTCAGAGCTTGCTCAGTGAGCAAAGTCCTCTCCCCAAAGGCTTCTGTTTAAAAAACTCAATGGTAATTGTCTAACATTGTAGCTCTCTGGGGCTGTGATACCAGTTGGAAATAATAAGAGGGAGAAAGAAAAACTTATCTAAAAGAGGTGCACAGGAAAACCTGAGAGGGCTCTAAATTCTCATTTCTTTTTGAGCTTGAGGTCCCTGGACAAGCAGTAAGTGAAGGTCAAAAGAGTGTTATGTAAACTACTTGTTCATTTAAGGCATGTCTCTCAAAACACACAGAGCACTAGAGCAAATGGTCCGAAACTTATTGCTTCAGGACATTTAAGAAATCTCTGTTCATTAGATGGCCAGTATGCTAACCATGCAGAGACTTCACTGACCATAAACAACAAAGAAAACAGACATTACAGAAATAGCTCAGGGAATTCATTAAACAAACAATCAACAACAACAATATACAAAGACCAACACCAAACTGGAAACAACCCAAATGCTTATCAACTGGTGAAGAGATCTACAAAAAGTAATATAGCCATACAACGGAATACTATTAGCAATAAAAAGGAATGAAGTATTGATGGCATACCACAATATGGATGAAACTCAAAAATATTACATTAGCTGAAAGAAGCCAGACAAAGAAGATCACATGTTGTATGATTCCATTTAATGAAATGCCCATAATAGGAAAATCTAGAAATACAGAAAGTGGATTATCATTTGTTTAGGGAAGGAGGTGGTAACAGGGAATGACTGGAAAAGTGCACAGGGGATTTCGGGGGTGGTTATAGAAATGCTCTAAAATTGGTGATGGTTGTATAACTTTGTAAACTTAATAAAATTCACCCTTGTGTATATGTAATGTACTGTGTAGTCTGTAAATTATATCTCAATATAATTCTCAACAACAAAACAAACATACACATGCACACACATATTGAGATACCATTACAACTATTAGAACAGCTAAATTTAAAAAGATAATTATAACCAAGCATTGGTGACTATATGGAGAAACTGGGACTCTCACACACTTCTGGGGAAATGTATATATTACAACCCCTTTAGAAAATAAATTTGTTTTTAAGTTAAACATACAGTGATTATATGATCCAGTCATTTAAGTCCTAGCTATTTATCCAAGAAACAATATCATATGTCCATACAACAACTCTTATTGATAGAAGCTTTATTTGTAATTGCTCCAAAAGGGAAACAGCCAAATGATCATCAATGCAAAATGGATAAACATTTGAAGGTATGTTTATACAATTGAATACTATTCAACAATAAAAAAAGAATGAGCTAATGATACATGCTCAACATAAATGAACCTCAAAATAATTATACTGAGTGAAAGAAGCTAGACAAAAAACAGTACATACTTGTAATTAACATTTCTATAAAATTCAAACTAATCTATACTGACAAAATACAGCTTGATTGTTGCCTGAGAAATGTAGGAGTGATGGGGAAAAGTAAAAGATAGGAATACAAATGGGCACAAAGAAACCTGGAGTAATTAACATATTTACCATTGTCTGTAATGGTGATTATACGAGGGTATACATTAGTCAAAACTTCTTAAAGAAAGAAACACTTACATTCCCAAAAGTTCCAATGAATTATTAAAAATACCTCCAAAAATGTCTCCAGAATCCTTCAAAAATAATGTTTCTTTCTCCATTTATTTTGGGCGACTGTTCATTAAACAGTAATTTATATTTTAAGCCTGATCTTCAAAGTTGTATTATTTTCAACTACTACAGCTGTTCTTTCATCTGTTAATTGCCCTAGTCCTTTACCTTAATGAGAATTCAGTACCCATTTATCCAATGTATTTAATTAGCACTTTATAATTTTAAGTGTTTTCAGATATAGTGTGGTATTTGATCTTCACAGGTGTTTAATTATAAAGAACATTAACAAACTTAGATTCTATTTTTGATCAGTAGATAAAATTTCCAAATTAAATGTTATTAATGTTTTATAAACTCAACTTAATCACATTATTGTTTTTTCAGTCTTTTTTCATTTTATTATTCTATGATTTTATTCTCCATTAAAGATTTAAAAATATTGCCTAATGTACTTAGTATTCTTACTGCTTTCCTGGCTATTGCCAAGAACTTTATGTTTATTGATATTATAATATCTAGCATTTATGATGCTATTCTAAAATAGGCATCATATCCCCCTTTTATAAATGAGGAAATTGAGGCTCACTATAGATGAATAATGTTCTTCAGTTGATATGCAGTGTACATATTAAATTTGGCTTGATGTGAAGGTCAATGCTTCGAAATTCTAAGGTATTATTATGTCATTTTAACTATTTCATGCAGTGTTATACTGTATTTCTACTCTCCAAAACATTCTTTTTCTTGTCAGAGTGCGAAATTTATTTTTAACTTTTTATTTTCTATTGGACTGCAGTTGATTAACAATGTTGTGTTTGTTTCAGGTGTACAGTAAAGTGATTCAATTATACATATACATGTATTTATTCTTTTTCATATTCTTTAGGTTGTTACATAATATTGAGCAGAGTTCGCTGTGCTATACAGTAGGTCCTTGTTGGTTATCCAGTTTAAATATAGCAGTGTGTACATGTCAGTTCCAAACTGCCTATCCCTCCCCACCACCCTTCCCACCTGGTAACCATATGTTCGTTCTTTAAGTCTGTGAGTCTATTTCTGTTTTGTAAATAAGTTAACTTGTATCCTATTTTTTTGTTAGATTCTGCATAAAGCCCTTGTCTGTAAACCATCTTCCAAAATTTAAAATTTTCTAGTTTAGCAAGCTGTGTGCAAAAGTATCTCACATTTTTTTCTTCCATTTTTTATTCTTAATACTCTTTTATCGTCTCCACTGTTATAGCTTTGTAGTTTGTTTTTATAACTCTTGTCTATTAAAATGTTATTCCTTTTTAATGTTATTTTTCTTCTATTATATTGTACATTAAAAACAATGACCAAGTTCTTCCAAAAATTTATTTTTCAGATAATTCTCAGATATCTATATAATTCAACATTGAGTCCTGTCAGAGAAATGCTTCTTTTCACTGACAATCACACTGTCACATCAATTATTAAACATTCAAAAGATTTTATTAAAAGAACAGAGAGAACAACAAAAAGATAGATACATAGGAATTACAAAGCATCAAAATATCCAGTTCACACCATGCAGACTCAGCCTGAGACTTTTAGATGCCTTCCTGCAGTCTCCCCAAACTGATTGCATTACAGATTTTTATTAGCTGGGATGCATTTTTCCTGGAAAGGTATGCATAAGTACACAGTCTCCTTGTCTGACTAACTTAAATAGTTCTTAAACTATCTCCAAGAGGTAATAATAGTTAACATTCATATTTCAGCTTATACTTCCCAGACAAGTTAACATTTCAATGTCAAGAACAAGCCCATTCTCCAGGCCAGCAGACACATTTCATCTTATACTCAAATTTGGACCTGTGAGACACACAACTCTTCAAGGTAATCATCACTCTAAATGAGTTATACTTTAAAAATTTAGAAGTGGGTGTACTCTTGAGTGATATACAATGTAATATTTATTTCTAACACAAAATGTTTTATTTTTGAATTATAAATGAAATTCATCTATAAAGTTATAAGGGGTAACAATGAGGTTATGTTCTAATAATTTTATTTCAAGTCAAATTAACATCCATGTTAATTTGGGTGTTAACATGTATAATATGGCTTACAACCACTCAAAAGAATGAGCTCAAGAATAACAAACTCATGGTTTAGACGAATTTGTAAATATATTGCTGTACACCTGAAACTAACACATTGTTAATCAACTATACTCTAATATAAAATAAAAAGTTAAAAAAATAAATATACACAAGTAAATATAGAGTTAAAGCTAAATAGAATGATGATCTTTTGCTCCCATATAAACTTGTATCCTATTTTTTTGTTAGATTCTGCATATACATGATATCATATGATATTTTTTTTTCTCTGTCTGACTTACTTCACAGTATGACAATCTCTAGGTCCATCCATGTTGCTACAAATGGCATTATTTCATTCTTTTTTATGAACTTTTAAAATAGGTTTCCTTCTACTAAGATTTCTTTTCATTTTTTTTAACCATAATCTTTGCCAGATGATCTCCAAATTATTTTCCTATTTCACATTCAGTCACTATCAGTAAGTTCTCCTTACCTCCTCACCTAAACTCCCTTTTCAATGGCTTCCTCTACCAGATTTTTCTTTCATACTTCTGAAAATTATACTGCTCATTCTAATGTGTTCAGTATGTAAGAGTCTGATTTTTTCTGAAAGTCTCTAAGCTTCTGAATGATCTAGTGACCTATTTAACTTTACATATTATTGGATTGGCTCTTTACCTGCTGCTTTCTGCTTTTCCTTTTAAATTATCAACTTTTATGGTTTACTCTGCCTTTTACTTCAATTTACCAGTACCATACTTTCCTTAATTAATGATGAAAATACTAAAATGAAACATATACAATAACTGTTATGAGCCAGTCACTGTCTTAAGAGCTTTATTTTATTTAATTCAAAACTACAGTGAGCCTACAAAATAGGTAGTACGACCAGCCCCAACTTTATAAATAAGAAAAATATAGGAAATTATGTATATTGCCCCCAAATTACCCTACCAGTAAATGGTGATGTTGGAGTTTGAGTCCAAGCTGTCTGCCTCCAGATTTTATGTTACTAATATATTTGTTATACTCCTACTTATTAATAGAAAAATGCATTTCTTACTATGTGTTTTCAATTTTTTTTATTTTCAAAAAATTATCAGAGCATTTCGTCTATTTTTGTCATAGGGAGGCAGAATTTTAAAGACTGTTCTCAATTTTTTCTGAGTTCTAAAAAAAAGTGATATTAAAATGTAACCTCATCCACACAGACTGAAAACTGTTCCCATCATACACACAAAGACATTGATTTATAAGGAAATATCCAAATTTCTTCCCCTTATGTTATTTTCCTTTTGACTGTGTCCTTGTAATTTCTAAAAATTTTACCAGATTAATCCTTCTTTTTTTCTTTTATTTACTGGAAACACACATGTAGAGAATTCCAGAATACTAATGCCAGAAAATACATATCCTGCTTACCCTAATGGTGATTTCCCAAGCCCTTGTCTGTAAACCATCTTCCAAAATTTAAAATTTTCTAGTTTAGCAAGCTGTGTGCAAAAGTATCTCACATTTTTTTCTTCCATTTTTTATTCTTAATACTCTTTTATCGTCTCCACTGTTATAGCTTTGTAGTTTGTTTTTATAACTCTTGTCTATTAAAATGTTATTCCTTTTTAATGTTATTTTTCTTCTATTATATTGTACATTAAAAACAATGACCAAGTTCTTCCAAAAATTTATTTTTCAGATAATTCTCAGATATCTATATAATTCAACATTGAGTCCTGTCAGAGAAATGCTTCTTTTCACTGACAATCACACTGTCACATCAATTATTAAACATTCAAAAGATTTTATTAAAAGAACAGAGAGAACAACAAAAAGATAGATACATAGGAATTACAAAGCATCAAAATATCCAGTTCACACCATGCAGACTCAGCCTGAGACTTTTAGATGCCTTCCTGCAGTCTCCCCAAACTGATTGCATTACAGATTTTTATTAGCTGGGATGCATTTTTCCTGGAAAGGTATGCATAAGTACACAGTCTCCTTGTCTGACTAACTTAAATAGTTCTTAAACTATCTCCAAGAGGTAATAATAGTTAACATTCATATTTCAGCTTATACTTCCCAGACAAGTTAACATTTCAATGTCAAGAACAAGCCCATTCTCCAGGCCAGCAGACACATTTCATCTTATACTCAAATTTGGACCTGTGAGACACACAACTCTTCAAGGTAATCATCACTCTAAATGAGTTATACTTTAAAAATTTAGAAGTGGGTGTACTCTTGAGTGATATACAATGTAATATTTATTTCTAACACAAAATGTTTTATTTTTGAATTATAAATGAAATTCATCTATAAAGTTATAAGGGGTAACAATGAGGTTATGTTCTAATAATTTTATTTCAAGTCAAATTAACATCCATGTTAATTTGGGTGTTAACATGTATAATATGGCTTACAACCACTCAAAAGAATGAGCTCAAGAATAACAAACTCATGGTTTAGACGAATTTGTAAATATATTGCTGTACACCTGAAACTAACACATTGTTAATCAACTATACTCTAATATAAAATAAAAAGTTAAAAAAATAAATATACACAAGTAAATATAGAGTTAAAGCTAAATAGAATGATGATCTTTTGCTCCCATATTTTTAATAACTCTCCTCTGCAAGCATGCTTCTTGTTTTGATTGACTAGAATGTCAAGTCAATGATTTTGGGAATTATTTAGAATTCTTAATCTGTTACTGTTCCTACTGGAAAACTCTTAGTGTTTAATATTGTGTGATGTGAAATAGAAAATATTTATCAATTAAATAAATGATCTTTTTTAATATCTTTATTGAGTATAATTGTTTTACAATGTGTTGTGTTTCTGCTGTAGAACAAAGTGAATCAGCTATATGTATACATATAACCCCATATCCTCTCCCTCTTGAGCCTCCCTCCCACCCTCCCTTTCCCTCCCCTCTAGGTCATCACAAATTATTGAGCTATTCTCCCTGTGCTATGTAGCCCCTTCCCACTAGCCATCAATTTTACATTTGGTAGTGTATATATGTCAATGCCACTCTCTCACTTTCTCCCAGCTTCCCCTTCCCCCCTCAGTGTCCTCAAGTCCATTCTCTATGTCTTCATCTTTATTCCTGCCCTGACACTAGGTTCATCAGTACCTTTTCTTAAGATTCCACATATGTGCGTTAGCAAATGGTATTCATTTTTCCCTTTCTGACTTACTTTACTCAGTATGACAGACTCTAGGTCCATCCACCCCATTACAAATAACTCAATTTCATTTATTTTTATGGCTGAGTAATATTCCATTCTATATATGTGCCACATCTTCTTTATCCATTCAAGTGTCAATGGGCATTTAGGTTGCTTCCATGTCCTGGCTATTGTAAATAGTTCTGCAATGAACATTGTGGTACATGACTCTTTTTGAATTATGGTTCACTCAGGGTATATGCCCAGTAGTGGGATTGCTGGGTCATATGGTAGTTCTATATTTAGTTTTTTTAAGGAACCTCCGTACTGTTCTCCATAGTGTCTATATCAATTTACATTCCCACCAACAGTGCAAGAGGGTTCCCTTTCCTCCACACCCTCTCCAGCATTTATTGTTTGCAGATTTTTTGATGATGACCATTCTGACTAGTGTGAAGTGATACCTCATTGTGGTTTTGATTTGCATTTCTCTAATGAGTAGTGGTGTTGAGCATCTTTTCATGTGTTTGTTGGCAATCTGTATGTCTTTGAAGAAATGTCTATTTAGGTCTTCCACCCATTTTTGGATTGGCTTGTTTGCTTTATTGATATTGAGCTGCATGAGCTGTTTGTATATTTTGGAGATAAATCCTTTGTCAGTTGCTTCATTTACAATTTTTTTTCTCCCATTAAGAGGGTTGTCCTTTTATCTTGTTTATAGTTTCCTTTGTAATGCAAAATCTTTTAAGTTTCATTAGGCCCCATTTTTTAATTTTTGTCTTTATTTCCATTTCTCTAGGAGGTGGGTCAAAAGGATCTTGCTGTGATTTATGTCATAGAGTGTTCTGCCTATGTTTTCCTCTAAGAATTTATGTCTGACCTTACATTTAGGTCTTTAATCCATTTTGAGTTTATTTTTGTGTATGGTGTTTGGAAGTGTTCTGATTTCATTCTTTTACTTGTAGCTGTCCAGTTTTCCCAGCACCACTTATGGAAGAGGCTGTCTTTTCTCCATTGTATATCTGTGCCTCCTTTGTCATACATTAGTTGACCATAGTGCATGGGTTTATCTCTGGGCTTTCCATCCTGTTCCACTGATCTATATTTCTGTGTTTATGCCAGTTCCATACTGTCTTGATTACTGTAGCTTTGTAGTATAGTCTGAAGTCAGGGAGCCTGATTCCTCCACCTCCATTTTTCTTTCTCAAGATTGCTTTGGGTGGCTGGACCAGGACCTGGGAGGCGGCGGTGGCGATACACCAGAAATACATCTACACGTGGAACAACTCGTACAGAACACCAACTGAATGCTGGAAGAAGACCTCAGACCTCCCAAAAGGCAAGAAACCCCCCACGTACCTGAGTAGGGCAAAAGAAAAAAGAATAAACAGAGACAAAAGGATACGGACAGGACCTGCACCAGAGGGAGGGAGCTGTGAAGGAGGAAAGGTTTCCACACACTAGGAAGCCCCTTCGTGGGCAGAGACTGCGGGTTGCAGAGGGGGAAAGCTTCGGAGCTGCGGAGGAGAGCACAGCAACAGGGGTGGGGGGGCAAAGCGGAGAGATTCCCGCACAGAGGATCAGTGCCGACAGGCATTCACCAGCCTGAGAGACTTGTCTGCTCATCCGACGGGGTGGGCGGGACTGGGAGCTGAGTCTCGGGCTTCAGTCGGAGCACAGGGAGAGGACTGAGGTTGGCAGCGTGAACACAGCCTGCAGAGGGTTAGTGAGCCACGGCTGGCCGGGAGGGAGTCTGGGGAAAAGTCTGGACCTACCGAAGAGGCAAGAGACTTTTTCTTCCCTCTTTGTTTCCTGGTGCGCGAGGAGAGGGGATTAAGAGCGCTGCTTAAAGGAGCTCCAGAGATGGGCTCAAGCCCCGGTTAAAAGCACGGATGCCAGAGACAGGCATGAGATGCTAAGGCTGCTGCTGCTGCCACCAAGAAGCCTGGGTGCAAGCACAGGTTACTATCCATGCCCCCCTTCCGGGAAGGCTGTGCAGCCCGCCACTGCCAGGGTCCCGGGATCCAGGGACAACTTCCCCGGGAGAATGCATGGCATGCCTCAGGCTGGTACAACATCACGCTGGCCTCTGCCACTGCAGGCTCACCCCGCACTCCGTGCCCCTCGCTCCCCCCGGCCTGAGTGAGCCAGAGCCCCCGAATCAGCAGCTCCTTTAACTCTGTCCTGTCTGAGCGAAGAACAGAGGCCCTCTGGCGACCTACAAGCAGAGGTGGGGCCAAATCCAAAGGTGAGAACCTGGGAGCTGTGAGAACAAAGAAGAGAAAGGGAAATCTCTCCCAGCAGCCTCAGAAGCAGCGGATTAAAGCTCCACAATCAACTTGATATACCCTGCATCTGTGGAATACCTGAGTAGACAACGAATCTTCCCAAATTAAGGAGGTGGATTTTGAAAGCAAGATTTATTATTTTTTCCCCTTTTCCTCTTTTTGTGAGTGTGTATGTGTATGCTTCTGTGTGAGATTTTGTCTGTAACCCTTTTATTCTGAGCCATGTGGATGAAAGGCTCTTGGTGCTGCAGCCAGGACTCAGTGCTGTGCCTCTTAGGTGGGTGAACCAACTCCAGGACACTGATCCACAAGAGACCTCCCAGCTCCACATAATATCAAATGGTGAAAACCTCCCAGAGAACTCCATCTCAACAACAGCACCCAGTTTCACTCAATGACCAGCAAGCTACAGTGCTGGACATCCTATGCCAAACAACTAGCAAGACAGGAACACAAACCTACCCATTAGCAGAGAGGCTGCCCCAAATCATAATAAGTCTACCTCCACCAGGAAGCCTACACAACCCACTGAAACAACCTTAGCCACTGGGGACAGACACCAAAAACATAAGGAACTACGAACATGCAGCCTGCAAAAAGGAGACCCCAAACAGTAAGATAAAAAAATGAGAAGACAGAAAAATACAGAGCAGATGAAGGACCAAGATAAAAACCCACCAGACCTAACAAATGAAGAGGAAATAGGCAGTCTATTGAAAATGAATTCAAGAATAATGAAAGTAAGAATGATCCAAATC
>NW_020174793.1:4321050-4327522 GCF_003031525.2 Neophocaena asiaeorientalis asiaeorientalis
AGGCTCCCTGACTTCAGACTATACTACAAAGCTACAGTAATCAGGACAGTATGGTACTGGCACAAAAACAGAAAAAGAGATCAATGGAACAGGATAGAAAGCCCAGAGATAAACCCATGCACATATGGTCACCTTATCTTTGATAAAGGAGGCAGGAATGTACAGTGGATAAAGGACAGCCTCTTCAATAAGTGGTGCTGGGAAAACTGGACAGGTACATGTAAAAGTATGATGTTCGATCACTCCCTAACATCATACACAAAAATGAACTCAAAATGGATTAAAGACATAAACGTAAGGCCAGAAACTATCAAACTCTTAGAGGAAAATATAGGCAGGACACTCTATGACATAAATCACAGCAAGATCCTTTTTGACCCACCTCCTACAGAAATGGAAATAAAAGCAAAATAAACAATTAGGACCTAATGAAACTTCAAAGCTTTTGCACAGCAAAGGAAACCATAAGCAAGACCAAAAGACAACCCTCAAAATGGGAGAAAACATTTGCAAATGAATCAACTGACAAAGGATTAATCTCCAAAATTTACAAGCAACTCATGCAGCTCAATAACAAATAAAAACAAACAACCCAATCCAAAAATGGGCAGAAGACCTAAATAGACATTTCTCCAAAGAAGATATACAGACTGCCAACAAACACATGAAAGAATGCTCAACATCACTAATCTTTAGAAAAACGCAAATGAAAACTACGAGATATCATCTCACACCAGTCTGAATGCCCATCATCAAAAAATCTAGAAACAATAAATGCTGGAGAGGGTGTGGAGAAAAGGGAACCCTCTTGCACTGTTGGTGGGAATGTCAGTTGATACAGCCATTGTGGAGAACAGTATGGAGCTTCCTTAAAAAACTACATATAAAACTACCATATGGCCCAGCAATCCCACTACTGGGCTTATACCCTGAGAAAACCATAATTCAAAAAGAGTCATGTACCAAAATGTTCATTGCAGCTCTATTTACAATAGCCCGGAGATGGAAACAACCTAAGTGTCCATCATTGGATGAATGGATAAAGAAGATGTGGCACATATATACAATGGAATATTACTCAGCCATGAAAATAAATGAAATTGAGCTATTTGCAATGACGTGGATAGACCTACAGTCTGTCATATAGAGTGAAGTAAGTCAGAAAGAGCAAGACAAAGGCTGTATGCTAACACATATATATGGAATTTAAGAAAAAAAAAATGTCATGAAGAACCTAGGGGTAAGACAAGAATAAAGACACAGACCTACTAGAGAATGGCTTTGAGGATATGGGTGGGGGGAAAGTAAGCTGTGACAAAGCGAGAGAGAGGCATGGACATATATACACTACTAAACTTAAGGTAGATAGCTAGTGGGAAGCAGCCGCATAGCACAGGGAGATCAGCTTGGTGCTTTGTGACCGCCTGGAGGGGTGGGATAAGGAGGGTGGGAAGGAGGGAGACGCAAGAGGGAAGAGATATGGGAACATACGTGTATGTGTAACTGATTCATTTTGTTGTAAAGCAGAAACTAACACACCATTGTAAAGCAATTATACTCCAATAAAAACAAAACAAAACAACAACAAAAATAAAATAAAAAGATTGCTTTGGCTATTTGCAGTCTTTTGTGTTTTCATGCAAATTGTAAATTTTTTTGTTCTAATTCTATGAAAAATGTCATTGGTAATTTGATAGGGATTGCATTGAATCTGTATTGCTTTGGGTAGTATAGTCATTTTCACAATGTTGATTCTTCTAATTCAAGCACATGGTATATCTTTCCACCTGTTTGTATCATCTTTGATTTCTTTCATCAGTCAGTGTCTTATAATTTTCTGCATATAGGTCTTTTGCTTCCTTAGGTAGGTGTATTCCTAAGTATTTTATTATTTTTGCTGCAGTGAAAAATGGGAGTGTTTCCTTAATTTCTTTTTCTGATATTTTTTGTTATTAGTGTATATAAATGCAAGAGATTTCTGTGCATTAATTTTGTATCCTGTTACTTTACAAAATTCATTGATTAGTTCTAGTACAGTGAAATAACTGTTTCTTTTTCAGTAGTGGTATTTTAAATTTGTTAAATGCCAATTCATTTTTATTAATTAGATATGAGAGAGTCATAAATGCTTTTGTTTTAAAGTTTTTGTATGTTTTTGTGATCGAATATTGAAAAAAAATGGCTGCAGTAATGTGTCTTATCTCTGTATACAGGCCAGTTTGCAATGTGACTTTTGAGCCCCTTCCATCAAGAGGAAGAGTTTAATTCTCCATCACTTGAATCTAGGCTTAGACATGTGACTTGCTTTGGCCAATGGAACATTAAGGAATAGGGGGTAAACAAAGACCAGGAAAGTTCTTGTGCTTTCAACTTGCCCTCTCTTGTGGTAGATATCCTATGACACCATATAAACAAGCTTAGGATAGCTTCCTAAAGGATGAGACCATATGGATAGAGGTCCCAGCTATCCTTACTAACATGACTTCTTACTCACTCCAGCTAGGGCCACAGATCTGTGAGTGATATCATCCTAGATCTTCTACCACTAGCCAAGACAGACCAGAGAACCATACAAGCACACTATAGAATTATGAGGAAAAAAAAAATTTTTTTTTTTTTTTGCTTTAAGCCACTCAGCTTTGAAGTGGTTTATTACACAGCAAAATTAATTGATGGAGATGTTTATACTTTGTAATTTTTTTAAATTAAATCTTCATTTCTATTAGAATTTTGTTTTGTTTCCCTGTGCTAGAAATTTTTGTGTAATTACTTTATTATACTCTAGTAACTCATTTTCAATTTTTTTATCTCCTCTCTCCAAATATCACTTTGATTCTTCATGGATATCCCCTTTTAAAGTATAAGCTACCTTTAGTGGATGGATCTATGTAAGTTTTCCTTTCACCAAACCTGCCCAGCTTTGAATAGCAAATATATAATATTTATTTAAGGAGCAATCTGTCATGTTTGGATCTTTTCATTGGGATTAGTTTTGTTTATTACAGCACTCAATGCTTTCTATATTTTAACAATTTATTGTTAACTACATTTCTAATTATCCTAATCCCTTTTGGGTGATGTTGACTCTTTTTGTGACAGGAAATTATGAGAGCAGTCAATAAAATATGCTGCCACTTCTATTACCAAATTGAGTCAAATTATTATAAAAGACCTCTTAGGGCAGATGAGCTTGATTCTCTTCCAGTCTGAGGGCTGCTTCTCATGCAATAGCGGCCAACTGGCAGAGTACATGAAGCAAAACACATTTCCCCAAACTCTTATTTTTCCTGATATGGCAGGATTCTTGCTAACACTGGGCTTGTCAGGTAAAGAACTGTGGACTAAGTAAGGCTGAGATGTAGTTGAGAAGAGGACTCAGAGGAGCCTGACTAATGTTTGGTCAAGCAAGGAGTCCTTGTTATTATGTCAGTAAAATTAAGAGAGACACTGTAACTGGGAAATTGGCAGTGGTACCTATAAATGTCTGTCTTTGGTGGACACTAAGCTCTATTTTATTGAACTATAATTGGGTCTTTTGCTCACCTCAAATTTAAGAAGGCAAGAATGTGAACCCTCTCCTGCCTCTTAACTTTCCTTTTAATTTGGTCTATTTTCTCTTAATGTTTATCCTAAATTTACTGACATAACAAGTTTTATTTCTACAAGTTAAATTTGATACATTTTCCTCCTCCAGTGTAGATGCTTTCTCTTCTGATCAATATTACCTAATATGTGTCTGGGAATTTTTGTAAATTTATCCAATTAAGATCTTTATGTTTGTATTAACTACATATTGATGTATAACAAATTACCTCAAAGCTTGTCAATTTAAAACAGCAAACATTTATTATCTCACAGTTTCTGGGTGTTAGGATTTCGGACGTGGTTTAGCTGGATGTCTCCTGGTCAGTCTTTCATAAGGGTCTAATCAAGATGTCAATGGAGTTACAGTTCTCTCTCTTATGAGGGAAAACCAATTTCCAAGATCACTAACATGATTGTCAACAGGCATCAGACCTCAGCTGACTGTTAGCAAGAGACCTCTCTCTGTTCCTCGCCATATGGTTCTCACCGTGCGCTATTCACAAACTGGCAGGTTTTTTCCCTAGTGAAAGGAATCTAAGAGAGAGAAAATGATATAGGGCTTGCAAGACAAAGCCGTACTTTCTTTTTATCTATCCTCCAAAGTGACATCTTATTATTTTACCATATTCGCTTCATTAGAAACACATCACTAGTTTCAGACCACAAACAAAGGAAGGGTATTAAAATATCTATACTATTAATCTATTGTTATGTAACCAATTACCCTGAAATTTACAGCAGACATGTATGGTGTCACAGCTGCTGTGCATAGGAACCCAGGCACAGCTTATTTGCATTTCTCTGCCTGAAATCCTCTCACAAGTTTGCAATCAAGATGTTGGCAGTGTCTGTATTTTCATCTGAAGGACTGACTGGGAGAGAATTAGGATCCAAGATGACTCACATGGTTGTCAGTAGGCTTCAGTCCTTTTTTGGTCCATTGGATGGAGGGTTTTTAGTGTCTCAATTGCTGTTAGGCAGAGTCCTTCCCTCAGCTCCTTGCCATGTTGACCTCTCCATCAGTCAACTCACAAACGGAAGCTTACATCCTTAGAGCAGTCATAAGAAAGAGCAAGATGAATTTTACCATTTTTTTTAATACTCTAATCCCAGAAGAGATACCCCATCACTTTTACCATGTTTTATTTGTGAGAAGTGAGTCAATAGGCCCAGCTCAAATTCAAAGTGAGGAGATTACACAAGGGCATGGATACAGGAATGAGGGATCCTAGGAGCTATTTTAGAAGCTGCTTGACCCAGTGCTATTATCTTAACTGATTTATATGAACCTTTTTATTTAAAGTATTACTTATTTGTAGTATTTGCTGCAAACATCTCCCATAATTTTAGTTGTCATTTTAATTAGTTTGACATATACACATATTAATTGTATGTTATCTTATGAAGTTTAACTTTTTCTCTGCAACGACTTCCATTGTCTTTAAACTTGCCAAGTCACCTGAAAAATATGGTGAAATTTTACTTAGATTCTGTCCCTCTGTTTTTTCTTTTCTCATTTTTGTCTCTTTACACTTATTTTCCTTTTCCTTTGTAATAGCTGAATAATATTCATTTGGAGGGATTTGCCTGAAATTTTTAGCCAGTCAACCCAATTTCTGCTAGTTTTTAATGAAATAAATTTTCCTTTACCTCATAATTTATGCATCTTCCTTTGTCGTAACTCAATATCTTACATATCAGATTCTATTTATTTTTACTTCTCATGTTTTAAACTGTGATATCTGCTGTTGAGTAATACACTTCTCATGTTAGAATTGTTATTAAATTGGCTTACATCACTGCTTCTAGCATGTCAATTTATTTCCTTTCCTATGATACTGCAATCCCCTTTTAACTTTCTTCCTGTCCTTCCTCCCTTTAACTCAACATCAGTCTCCCTTTTTTCTATACACATTCTTCTTTCCTTTTTGGTTCTTGAGATTTTGTAAGTCCTATGTTACCTTCCTCTCCTGTATTCCAAATTTTCTATTAATTTGGATTGTTTTAGACTTAGAGTTATACTGTTCGCGTTATCTTTGTATTTTCCCCATCTCCATTCATTTCCCTAGGTAATTATTAACTATTTTCTATAGCCCTTAGATGAATATGTATTCTCTATGTCAAGTATTTCTTTGTTCCACAAAGGACATGTTTACCATAATGTATATTATAGAATAGATTGTCAATCCCTAGCAACTATATCTAATTTAATTTTCCTGGTAGCTAATGAGGTAGCATTTATACCTCTATCTACCTATCTATCTATCTATCTATCTAGATATAGATATATATTTTCAGACTCTTCTATGTTTAAGGGTATAAGACAAGTGTCCTAGAACTATATTTCATTTATTTTGTAAATAGTAAAAGAGTGGCCTCTTTTCACTGCATACTTTAATGGCAGAGGTATATGTTTCCCTGAGAGAAGTTTAATGGAGTGTCCTGTTACCCCTTATAGATACTCTTATATATAATAAGAGAATATTTGAAACTTCTTAGGACGATTTTATAAGGATAGAGTAAGGAACAGACCTTGAAGGGAGAGGAGAGAAAACCAGCACATAATTGGAAGTAGTACAGTTGCACTGTGTTATCCCTTCTCCATGGTCTCCAAATAGTTAAGTTTTATAAACTTTTAATATTCTTGATGTGAGAGTTTTCATTAGGGGAGCCAGAGGAGTGGCCAATTTCACTTGGAGTAAATGTGGTAAGAAATAAAATAAAAGGCTAAAAAAACTGTAACTTCAGATGCAAAAAAATAAAAACAGGTGAAAATAAGCCAGTGAGAATTAACATGTTATGGGGTTATCTAATGATCTAATGAATGGTAGAATCATACTTTGATCTCTGAGAAACAATGTGACTACAATATCATATCTTATAAAAC
>NW_020174794.1:0-8099 GCF_003031525.2 Neophocaena asiaeorientalis asiaeorientalis
AAATCTGCACTACAATGTAGTCTCACTGCCCCCCGGTCAAATGGGTCATCTGAAATAATTGTAAAATCCCAAAAGGCAGGACAGGCCATGGACAACAGGGAGCCTTGTTATGCTGATGGACGGGATGTAAATTGTCAACAGCCACTCTGGAGAAGTGTATGGTGTTTCCTGAAACACATAAGAAACGAAGCAACACAGCCTACGGCACTTACACTTAAAGTCCTATAGTTTAGGGAAATTAAAATCAAAAACACACAGCCACCCCAAGGTTTGGGACAGCTCAGTTTACAGTAACCTCGACTACAGTAAAAGTTAAATATTCTAGAAAGCGATAAATGGGTAAACAAATGGTATGTACGAGCAATGGAATATCACTCAGCAATGAAATCTATGTCATTATGCCCGTAGAGGCATACTGAGTGGATTCAGGTACGGTGATTCTACGTGAAATAAGTCACACAGAAAAAGAAACATCATAAGATATCATTAATACATGGGAGGTAAACTTGTCTACACATGAACTGAATTACAATAAGTTGTGGTACGTACGTACAATGGAATATCACTCACCAATGAAATCTATGTCATCAGGCCCGTAGCGGCAGAGTGTGTGGATTCAGGTACGGTGATTCTACGTGAAATAAGTCACACAGAAAAAGAAAAATCATAAGATATCACTAAAACACGGAATGTAAACTTGACTACACATGAACTGAACTAAAAATCAGAACAGGTTCTCAAATTTAGAAAAACAACTTGTGCTTGCTTAAGAGGAAAGGTGAGTTGGGGAGCTGCATAAAACCAGAGATTGAAATTAGCACAGATACCGATCCATAAGCCAAATATGTAATAGACAAGACCTACTCTTTGCTCAACGACATGGACTCAACACCCCATATTCAACGCGTAGGAATATACCTGACTAGTAAGAATCTTAAAACCCATGGATTTTTCTGTCTCTGTAAGAGAATCAAGCGAGTGTACAGGGGCATAAACGCAGCAGTGGAAATCGGATAAATCCCATTATCAAAATAAATTTCAAAAACAAAACACAATGACAGTGAAATAGAGAGCAATTCTTAAATAATTCACTCCGGTCTGGTGATGCAACCTGGATATACCACATCTACACCATGACCTGGGTGAGACATTAGGTTGGACTGTTTTGGCTGATAGCATTGGTGAGGTTCGATGAGCAAATGCAGACCATTTGAAGTCATACTGCATGGTACCCATTCCATGGGTCCCAACTCTCCAGGTTCAAGGGATTCTTCCTTCAGTTAAGACATGCATGGGAAACCCAGAGTATGGTCCACTGTGTTATTGGGAAACGTTTTTAAATGCATCTCAGTTTCCTTCCCCTGGTATTCAAGTTAACCATTCGAGACGCTTTACAAACACTCTCCCCACTTGGAGAGTCAGTGCCTTTAACCTCCTGTTTGGCACAGTTTGAAATTTCTGTGCAAGATGAACAGGAATAGGGAGCACCAATGAGAGACTAGCTGTAGGTGTCTGCACGGGCAAATGTAACGCTCATTTCCCACCAGGAAGAGGAATTAACCAAAGCCTCAGCATGCCTGCCGGAAACGGATTAGCGCCTGAAGCAATCCTGCGGTTTTGTGCCCAGCTCACAAGAAAGCGAGTTGAAGAAAGGAGCTCAGGGGCACTGTAATTCACAAACCTGCAGAGTTATAAATGACAGCTATCGTCCAAAAATATATTGAAGTAAGCCTGTGAAGAGGACTTGAAAGCGGGACAAAATTTCAGGAAAACGAATTCAGGGGTAGACAGGAATTGCACTTAAAGCATAGGAAAAGAGGCAGAACTTTGACAATAATGCACTTGGCCAAAAAGGGCGTATGCGTTTTTTCCTGAATATATTCAGGAAAAAACGCATACGCCCTTTTTGGCCAAACAATGACAGTGAAATAGAGAGCAATTCTTAAAAAATTCACTCAGGGCTTGTGATGCAACAAGAGAGCTAGTTGAAGAAAGGAGCTCAGTGGCACTGTAATTCAGTAACCTGCAGAGTTATAAATGACAGCTATCGTTCAAAAATATATTGAAGTGAGTCTGCGAAGTAGACTTGAAAGCGGGGCAGAATTTCAGGAAAACGATTTCAGGGGATAGACTGGAATTGCACTCACAGCAGAGAGCCCACATCATGAAACTGTGAGCAAGCCAGCTGTTGAGACCTCAGAGCAGAAGGCCCACCTCCCCATGGGGACTGGAACCTGGCAGGAGTCTCCTCGCACCAGTGGGCGCACATCAGAAAATGTGGGGAGCCCAGCAGTTAGGGCCTGAGGCCAGAGGGCCGTCATCACTGTGGAGAGGAGGCTCCCAGCAGGCTCCAAATGTTACCAGAGGGCCAAAGTCGCCAAGGCGACTTGTGCCAGCCAGGCAGGAATTACCTCATAGAAGTGGGCCCACCTCACAGAAGTGTGAGGAACACAACCAGCATCAGACTCGCACCAGAGGGCTCACATCACCAAGGGGATGGGAACCAGGCAGGAGTGTCCTCTCACCAGTGGGGCGACATCCGCGAAAGGTGAGGAATCCAACATATGTGGGCTCAAACAAGGGGACACACATCACGAGAGAGCTTGGAGTGAGGCATGTCGGAGGTGACTCACAACTGAGGGCTTATAGAATAAAAACGGTGAGGAATCCAGCAGTTGGAACCTCCAAGCAGGCGGTCAGGAGCAGCAAGGCTATGGGATCCAGGCCTGAGTGAACACACCACAGAGGGCCCTCATCATGAAACTGTGAGCAACACAGTCGTTGGGACCTCAGAGCTGAAGGCCCACATTCCCATGTGGTTGGGAATCTGGCAACAGTTTACTCGCACCACAGGGCACACATCAGAAAATTTGGGAGCCCAGGAGTTAGGGCCTGACGCCAGAGGGCCCTCATTACCGAGGGGAGGAGACTCCAAGCAGGCATCAACTCACAACTGAGGTCACACCTCACTAAGGTAAAGTTTGCCAGCCAGGAAGGAGTGACCTCACAGCAGAGGGCCTAACTCACAGACGGGTTAGGAACACAGCCAGGTTAAGACTCTTACCAGAGGGCCCACATCACCAAGGTGATCGGAACCAGTCAGGAGTGTCCTCACACCAGTGAGGTCACATCATAGGAAGGTGAGGAACCCAGCATATGTGGCGTGAAACAGAGAACCCACATGTCCAAGGGTCTCGGAGTGAGACAAGCAGGAGTAGCAACACAACACAGGGCCCATAGAATAAAAAAGTTGAGGAAACCAGCAGTCGGAACCTGCCAGCAGGCGGCCCAGAGTATCGAGTCTATGGGATCCAGGCCACAGTGAACTCACAGCAGAGGGCCACATCATGAAACTGTGAGCAACCCAGAAGTTGGGACCTCAGAGCACAAGGCACACATTCCCTTAGGGATGGGAACCTGGCAGGAGTGTCCTCGCATCACTTAGCACGTATCAGAAAGTGTGGGTAGCCAGCAGTTAGGGCCTGGCGCTAGAAGGCCCTCATCACCGAGGGAAGGAGGCTCTCAGCAAGCTCCATCTGCCACCAAAGTGCCGACGTCACCAAGGAGGTGTGTGCAAGCCAGGCAGGAGTGACCTCAGAGCAGAGGGCCAACTTCACAGAAGTGTGAGGGACACAATCAGGATCAGACCCTCACCAGAAGACCCACATCAACAAGGGGATGGGAACCAGGAAGGAGTGTCCTCACACCAGTGTGGCCACATCAGCGAAAGGTGAGGAACCGAGCACATGTGGCCTCAAACAAGGGGACACACATCACGAAGGGGCTGAGAGTGAGGCATGCAGGAGGAGACTCACAACAGAGGGCCCATAGAATACAAATGGTGAGGAAACCAGAAGTTGGAACCTCCAAGCAGGTGGCCCAGAGCACCAATGCTATAGGATACATGCCAGAGTGAACTCACAGCAGAGGGCCCACATACTGAAACTGTGAGCAACCCAGACTTCGGGACCACAGAAGAGAAGGCCCGCAACCCCATGGGGATGGGAACCTGGCAGGAGTCTCATTGCACCAGTGGTCACACATCAGAAAATGTGGGGGGTCCATCAGTTAGCGCCTGACGCAAGAGGGCCCTCATCACGGAGGGGAGGATGGTCCCAGAAGGCTCCAACTGCTACCAGAGTGCTGACGTTGCCAAGGCGGGGTGTGCCAGCATGCAGGAGTGACCTGAGATCAGAGGGCCCATCTCACAGGATTACGAGGAACCCAAATAGGGTCAGACTCTCACCAGTGTGTCCACATCACCAAGTGGATGGAAACCAGGCAGGAGTGTCCTCAGAACAGTGGGGCCACATCAGCGAAAGGTGAGGAACCCAGCACACGTGACCTGAAACCAGAGGACACACATCAACAAGGGGCTGAGAGTGAGGCAGGCAGGAGGGGCCTCAAAACAGAGGGACCATAGAATAAAAAAGTTGAGGAATCCAGCGAATGGAACCTCCCAGCTGGCGGCCAGGAGCAGCGAGGCTATGGGATCCAGGCCTGAGTGAACTCACACCAGAGGACCCACATCCTGACACTGTGAGCAACCCAGCCATTGGTACCTCAGAGCAGAAGTTCCACAACCCCATTGGGATGGGAACCTGGCAGGAGTGTACTGGCATCACTGGGCTCACATCAGAAAATGTGGGGTCCCAGCAGTTAGAGCCTGACGCCAGAGGGCCCCCATCACCTAGAAGAGGAGGTTCCCAGTAGGCTCCAACTGGCACCAGAGAGCCAACGTCACCAAGGCAACGGAAGCAAGCCAGGCAGGAATTACCTCACAGAGAGGGCCCACCTCACAGAAGGGTGAGGAAACCAGCCAGTAAAAGACTCTCACCAGAGGGCCCACATCACCAAGGGGATCGGAACCAAGCAGGAGTGTCCTCACACCAGTGTGGCCACATCATAGAAAGGTGAGGAACCCGGAACATGTGGCCTAAACCAGAGGACACATATCTCCAAGGGGCTCGGAGAGAGGCAGGAAGGAGTAGCCTCACAACACAGAGCCCATATAATAAAAAAGGCGAGAAATCCAGCAGTTGGAACCTCCCAGCAGGCGGCCAAGAGCACCGAGTCTATGCGATCCAGGCCGCAGTGAACTCACAGCAGAGGGCCAACATCATGAAACTGTGAGCAACCCAGACGTTGGGACCTTAGAGCAGAAGGCCCACATGCCTATGGGGACGGGAACCTGGCAGGAGTGTCCTTGCACCAGTGGGCACACATCAGAAAAAGTGTGGAACCCAGCAGTTAGGTCCTAACACCAGAGGACCCTCATTACCGTGGGGAGGAGACTCCCAGCAGTTTCCAAATGATACCAGAGGGCAAACGTCGCCAAGGCGACTTGTGCCAGCCAGGCAGGAATTACCTCATAGCAGAGGGTCCACCTCAGAGAAGTGTGAGGAACACAACCAGCATCAGACTCTCACCAGAGGGCCCACATCACCAAGGGGATGGGAACCAGGCAGAAGTGTTCTCACACCAGTGGGGCCACATCAGCGAAAGGTGAGGAACCGAACACATGTGGCCTCAAGCAAGGGGACACACATCACGAGGGGCTGAGAGTGAGGCATGCAGGAGGAGACTCACAACAGGGTGCCCAGAGAATAAAAAACGTGAGGAAACCAGAAGTTGGAACCTCCAAGCAGGCGGCTCAGAGCACCGATGCTATGGGATACAGGCCAGAGTGAACTCACAGCAGAGGCCACACATCCTGAAACTGTGAGCAACCCAGATGTTGGGACCACAGAAAAGAAGGCACACAACCCCATGGGGATTGGAAACTGACAGGAGTCTCATTGCACCAGTGAGCGCACATCAGAAATTGTGGGGAGCCCAGCAGTTAGTGCCTGACGCAAGAGGGTCCTCATCACCAAGGGGAGGATGTTCCCAGCAGGCTCCAACTGTTACCCGAGGGCCGTCGTTGCCAAGGCGGTGTGTGCCAGCAGGCAGGAGTGACATCAGAGCAGAGGGCCCACTTCACAGAAGTATGATGAACCCAGCAAGGATCAGACTCTCACCAGTGCGCCCACATCACCAAGTGGATGGGAACCAGGCAGGAGGGTCCTCACACCAGTGGGGTCACATCAGCGAAAGATGAGGAACCCAGCACACGTGGCCTCAAAGCAGTGGACACATATCTAAAAGGGGCTGAGAGTGAGGCCCGCAGGAAGAGCCTCAAAGCAGAGGGCCCGGCGAATGGATCCTCCCAGCAGGCGGCAGGGTGCAGCGAGGTTATGGGATCCAGGCGTGAGTGAACTCACACCAGAGGGCCCACATCCTAACACTGTGAGCAACCCAGCCATTGGTACCTCAGAGCAGAAGTTCCACATTCCCATGGGGATGGGAACCTGGCAGGAGTGTCATCACACCAGTGGGCGCACATCAAAAAATGTGGGGAGCCCAGCTCTTAGGGCCTGACTTCAGAGGGTCCTCATCACCAAGGGGAGGAGGCACTCAGAACGCTCCAACTGCAACCAGAGGGCACATGTGGCCACGGTGAAATGTGCCAGGCAGGAAGTACTGACATCACAGCAGAGGGCCCATCTCCCATAAGTGTGAGGAATCCAGGCAGCATCAGACTCTCACCAGAGGGCCCACATCACCAAGGTGTTGGGAAGCAGGCAGGAGTGTCCTCATACCAGTGGGGCCACATCAGTAAAAGTTGAGGCAACCGGCACATGTGGCCTCAAACCAGAGGACCTACATCAACAAGGGGCTCGCAGTGAGGCAGGCAGGAAGAGCCTCACAACACAGGGACCGAAGAATAAAAATGGTGAGGAATCCTGCAGTTGGAATCTCCTAGCAGGCGGCCCAGAGCACAGAGGCTATGGGATCTAGGCCTCTGTGAACTAACACCAGGGAGCCATCATCATGAAACTGTGAGCAATCCAGGTGTTGGGACAAGAGAACAGAAGGCACACATCCCCATGGGGATGGGAAAAAACTGTGAGCAACCCAGACGTAAGGACCTCAGAGCACAAGGCCCACATTCCCTTAAGGATGGGAACCTGGCAGGAGTGTCATCGCACCACTTAGCACGTATCAGACAATGTGGGTACCCAGCGGTTAGGGCGTGACGCCAGGTGGCGCTCATAACCGAGGGAAGGAGGCTCTCAGCAGGCTCCAACTGCCACCAGAGTGCCGACGTCACCAATGAGGTGTGTGCAAGCCAGGCAGGAGAAGAGAAGTGTGAGGGACCCAATCAGGATCAGACTCTCACCAGAGGGCCCACATCACCAAGGGGATGGGAACCAGGCAGAAGTGTCCTCACACCAGTGGGGCCACATCAGCGAAAGGTGAGGAACCGAACACATGTGGCCTCAAGCAAGGGGACACACATCACGAGGGGCTGAGAGTGAGGCATGCAGGAGGAGACTCACAACAGGGTGCCCAGAGAATAAAAAACGTGAGGAAACCAGAAGTTGGAACCTCCAAGCAGGCGGCTCAGAGCACCGATGCTATGGGATACAGGCCAGAGTGAACTCACAGCAGAGGCCACACATCCTGAAACTGTGAGCAACCCAGATGTTGGGACCACAGAAAAGAAGGCACACAACCTCATGGGGATTGGAAACTGACAGGAGTCTCATTGCACCAGTGAGCGCACATCAGAAATTGTGGGGAGCCCAGCAGTTAGTGCCTGACGCAAGAGGGTCCTCATCACCAAGGGGAGGATGTTCCCAGCAGGCTCCAACTGTTACCCGAGGGCCGTCGTTGCCAAGGCGGTGTGTGCCAGCAGGCAGGAGTGACATCAGAGCAGAGGGCCCACTTCACAGAAGTATGATGAACCCAGCAAGGATCAGACTCTCACCAGTGCGCCCACATCACCAAGTGGATGGGAACCAGGCAGGAGGGTCCTCACACCAGTGGGGTCACATCAGCGAAAGATGAGGAACCCAGCACACGTGGCCTCAAAGCAGTGGACACATATCTAAAAGGGGCTGAGAGTGAGGCCCGCAGGAAGAGCCTCAAAGCAGAGGGCCCGGCGAATGGATCCTCCCAGCAGGCGGCAGGGTGCAGCGAGGTTATGGGATCCAGGCGTGAGTGAACTCACACCAGAGGGCCCACATCCTAACACTGTGAGCAACCCAGCCATT
>NW_020174795.1:0-519 GCF_003031525.2 Neophocaena asiaeorientalis asiaeorientalis
AAACCGTTGTCGTACCCTAACCAGCCCCCTAAACCGTCCCCTTACCCTATCCCTAACCCTAAAGCTAACCCTAACCCTTACACGAAGCCTTACACTAACCCGTCCTATAATCCTAACCTGTACGCTAACACTAACCCATACTCTAACACATACGCTCACCCAAAACTGTTGTCGTACCCTAACCAGTCCCCTAAACCGTCCACGTACTAACCCTAACCCTAATCCTAACACTTATCCTAAGCCTTACACTAACCCGTCCCCTAATCCTAACCCGTACGCTAACACTAACCCGTACCCTAACACATACCCTCACTCTAAACCGGTGTCGTACCCTAACCTCTCCCCTAAAACATCCCGGTCCCCTAACCCTAACCCTAACCCTAACCCTTACCCGAAGCCTTACCCTAACCCGTCCCCTAATCCAAACCCGTACGCTAACACTAACTTGTACCCTAACACATACGCTCACCCTAAAACTTTTTTGTACACTAACCTGTCCCCTAAACTGTCCCCGTCCCC
>NW_020174796.1:0-840 GCF_003031525.2 Neophocaena asiaeorientalis asiaeorientalis
TTGGGCTTGGTCGTGTCCATCACAAGCTTTGTGGTTTTAACCCACAACACAAACAAGGAGTCCAGAAAGAAAAACAAGGGATTCTGTGGACTTTATAAAATTAAAGAGATCTACTGTGTGAAAAACCTCATTCAGAAAATCAAGAGACAACACACACTGGGGGAAGAAAAACTGCAAACATATCTAATAAAGAAATTGTCTCAAAATAGACAAAGGACTACAACACAGCCCCATTAAAAATAGGGCAAGCTCTAAATAGACACCTGGTCAAAGAAGGTACAGAGATAGTATACAAAACTATGCCCAGGACTGTGGGGCAGAGAAACGGTGGTCCACTTCAACTCCCTGAGTCATGTGTGACCCAGGACTAGTCCTGTCCTTCCTGGAGGCCTCAGAGTGATGGGGAGGGAGGAAGGGGAAGAGGGCGGATTCTGCTTAAACCTAACTCTAACCCTGACCGCTCTCACCACTTTCATTCAACATGGTCTAGGAAGTCCTAGACATAGTAATTACATGAGAAAAAGAAATAAAAGGGATCCAATGGCAGAGGAAAAAGTAAAACTGTCACTGTTTGTAGATGAGATGATGTTTTATATTTCATTTATTTTTTCATTCATTTATTTATTCTGGTTTCGCTGGGTCTTAGTTGTGGCAGGTGAGCTCCTTAGTTGCGGCAGGCAGGCTCCTTAGTTGTGGCATGCGAACTCTTAGTTGTGGCATGCGTGTGGGATCTAGTTCCCTGAGCAGGGATCGAACCCAGGCCCCCTGCATTGGGAGCGCGGAGCATTAACCTCTGGACCACTGGGGAAGTCCCGACATGATGTTTTATTTAGAAAATCC
>NW_020174796.1:2191-13091 GCF_003031525.2 Neophocaena asiaeorientalis asiaeorientalis
CTCCTTAGTTGTGGCAGGCAGGCTCCTTAGTTGTGGCATGCGAACTCTTAGTTGTGGCATGCGTGTGGGATCTAGTTCCCTGAGCAGGGATCGAACCCAGGCCCCCTGCATTGGGAGCGCGGAGTATTAACCTCTGGACCACTGGGGAAGTCCCGACATGATGTTTTATTTAGAAAATCCTTAAGGTGACCCCCCAAAACAAATAGAATTCATTGGGAAATTCAGTTAAGTTGCAGGATACAAAATTAACCTATAGAAATCTGTTGCATCTCTATCCACTGGCAACAAACTTTCAGAATGAGAAAGTAAGAAAACAAACCCATTGACAATGGTATCAACAAAAATGAAATACCTGGGAATACATCTAACCCAGGAGGTAAAAGACCTGTACTCAGAAAACTGGAAGACACTGATGAAAGAAATTGGAGACGACACAGACAAATGGACAGATATAATGCGTTCATGGATTGGAAGAATTCATATTGTTAAAATGATTCCACACCCCAGAGCAATCTAGAGATTTGATGCCATTCTTATCAAAACACCAACGGAATTTTATGAGAACTAGCACAAAGAATTCTGCTATGTGTAAGGAAACAGAAAAGTCCCTGAATAGTCAATACGATCTTAAGAAAGAAGGACAAACTTGGACATATCACACTCTCTGTTTCAAACTATACTACATATGTAGAATAATCAAGACAGTATGGTAGAGGAACAAAAGAAATACACATAGATCCATGGAACAGAACTGAGAGCCCCAAAATAAACATAGGCATATATGGTCAATTCATTTACGACAAAGGAGGTGAGACTATACAGTGGGGAAAAGATAGCCTCTTCAATGAATGGTGGTGGGAAAACTGGACAACTACATGCACAAGAATCAAACTGGAATCCTTTCTTATACCACCTACACGAGCCACCTCAAAATGAATCAAATACTTCAATGTAAGACCTGAAGCCATAAAGCTCCTTGAAGAAAACATAAGCAGTCTGCTCTTTGACATCCGTCTTAGCAATATTTTCTGGATCTGTCTCCCCGAGCAAGAGGAACAAAAGCAGAATAAACCAATGGGACTCCATCCAACTTTAAAGCTTTTCAATGGCAAAGGAAACCATCCACAAAACGAAGAGGCAGCCTACCGAATGTGAGAAAATAGTTGCAAACAATATGTCTGAATAGGGGTTCATATCCAAAATAGATGAAGAACTCACACAACTGAACCTCCAAAACCAAAAACCCAATTAAAACATGGGACTGAACATTTTTCCAAAGAGCACGTATGGATGGCCAAGAGACATACGAAAAGATGACCAATATCATTTATCATCAGGGAAACACAAATCAAAAGAACAATGAGATTATCACCTTACACCTAAAAATTTGGCTATCATCCAAAAGACGACACTGTACCTAACAAAGGCTCTGATGCTCTTCCTAAGTCAGGCCCTGACACTGTCTCTAAAGCCCTGCGGTCATCAATATCTAAAATCCTGACATTATCCTGAGCTAACATCCTGACCCATGTCTTACCAAGGTCGTGAAACTGTCCCAAAGTGAGCCCTGACGCTGTCCCTAAGTGAGGCCGTTACAGTGTCTCTAAGGTCCTGGGGCCATCAGTATCTAAATTACTGCCATTATCCTGATCTAATATCCTGTCCCATGTCTTACCAAAGTCGTGAAACTGTCCCAAAGTAAGCTCCGACACTGTACCTAAGTGAGGCCCTGAGGATGTCCCTAACAGAGGCCCTGAGAATGTCTTTTATGAAGACCCTAACGCTGATCTCACAGAGGGCCTTATACTACTCCTACGTCATGCCCTGACCTTGTCCCTCACTCAGGCCCTAAAGATACGCCTCACTTAGGCCCTGTTTCCGTACCTTAATTAGGCTCTGACGCTGTCCCTCCATCAAGCCCTCACACTTGTCCTGATTAAGCCCCTGACACTTGCCTTAACTAAGGCCCTGATGCTCTCAATCACTAAGTTCTTCTCGCTAGCCCTAGCTCATTTCCTGACACTATACCTGTGCTGGAAACTGACTGTGTCCCGAGCTAATTTCCAGCCTCTTATCCTCACTGAAGCCCTAATGCTCTCCCTAACTAAGGCCCAGACTAGTCCTAACTAAGGCTGTGACACTGTCTCTAACTAAGGCCCGGAATCTATCCCTAATATAGGACCTGCTGCCTTCAATAACTAAAATCCGGACACTATCCTGAGTTAAGAATCTGACCCATTTCTAACGAAGATCCTGACACTGCCCCTAAGAAAGCCCTGTCTCTGTCCCTACGTGAAGGCCTGAGGCTCTGCCAAACTCAGGCCCTGAAGCTATGCCTACCTGAGGTCTTGACGCTGAGACTATCTCAGGCCCTGATCATGCCTTTAACTAAGACCCTGTTGATAACCCAACAAAGGCCCTGATGCAGCTCTTACATCATGCCTTGACAGTGTCCCCAGCTAAGGGCCTGACACTAGACCCACTCAGGCCTTGTGGCTCTCCCTAAGTCAGGCTCTGACGCTGTCTCTACCTGAAGCCCTGACACTGGTTCTAATAAAGGCCCAAATATTCTCAGGGACTAAGGTCTTGACACTATCCCTAGGTCTTTTCCTGATACGATCCATAAATTTTACCCTAAACCTCGCCCTAGCAAATATCCTGCCTCTTTTGCTAATTGAAGCCTTTACTCTGTGCCTAACACAGACACTGAATGTAGGCCCAAGGCCGTTTTACTGTCACTAACTGAAGCCTAGATGCTCATCCTAAATCCGGCTGAGAACTGTCCCTCACTAAAGCCCTAACACTATTCCTAAATCAGGCCCTGACACGGTACCTAACACAGGCCTAGATGCTAGTCCTAACGCAGGCCCTGACACTGTCTCTAAGGCCCTGCTGCCATCAATATCTAATGTCCTGACACTATCCTGAGCTCATTTCCTGACCCATCTCTTACCAAGTTCCTGAAACTGTCCCTAAGTAAAGCCTAACAGTGTTCCTAAGTGCGACCCTGAAGCTGTCCCTAACAGAGGCCCTGATAATGGCTTTAGCAAAGGCCCTGAGATTGATCCTCCCGAGGCTCTTATGCTGCTCCTAAGACATGTTCTGATACTGTCCCTTGTTAAGGCCCTGACACTAGGCCTCAATCAAGACCTGTCGCTCTTCCCAAGTCTGGCTCTGACGCTATCCCTACCTGAAGTCTTGACACTGGTCTTAAATTAGGCCCTGATGCTCTAAGTACCTGAAGTCTTGGCACAATTCCTAGGTCATGTCTTGACTCTATCCTTAGACCTTAACCTAACCTTGCCTTTAATGAATGGCGAGCCTCTTATGCTAACTAAATCCCTGATGCTGTCCCTAACTAAGGCCCTGAAATTAATCCCGAGCCTGTGACGCTGCCCCTAACTGAGGCCTGGAGGCTCGTCCTAACTCAGACCCTGACACAACACCTAACTCAGTCCCTGACACTGTACCTAACAAAGGCTCTGATGCTCATCCTAAGTCAGGTCCAGACACTGTCTCTAAGGCCCTGCGGCCATCAATATCTAAAGTCCTGACATTATCCTGAGCTAATATCCTGACCCATGTCTTACCAAGGTCCTGAAACTGTCCCAAAGTAAGCCCTAACACTGTCCCTAAGTGAGGCCGTGAGGATGTCCCTAACAGAGGCCCTGAGAATGTCTTTTACGAAGACCCTAAGGCTGATCTTACAGAGGCCCTTATACTACTCCTACGTCATGCCCTGACACTGTCCCTCACTCACGCCCTAAAGATAGGCCTCACTTAGGCCCTGTTGCCGTCCCTTAGTTAGGCTCTGACGCTGTCCCTACATCAAGCCCTCACACTGGTCCTGACTAAGCCCCTGACACTGGTCCTAACTAAGGCCCTGATGCTCTCAATAACTAAGGTCTTCATGCTATCCCTAGCTCATTTCCTCACAATATCCCTGGCCTGTAACATGAATCTGTCCCGAGCTAATTTCCTGCCTCTTATCCTCACAGAAACCCTAATGCTCTCCCTAACTAAGGCCCAGACTAGTCATAACTCGGGCCCTCACACTGTCTCTAATTAAGGTCCCTAATCTGTCCCTAATATAGGCCCTGCTGCCGGCAATAAATAAAATCCTGACACTATCCTGAGCTAATATCCTGACCCATTTCTAACCAAGGGCCTGACATTGCCCCTAAGAAAGCCCTGTCGCTGTCCCTAAGTGAAGGCTTGAGGCTGTGCCTAACTCAGACCCTGAAGCTATGCCTACCTGAGGGCTTGATGCTGTGACTACTTCTGGCCCTAATCATGCCTTTAACTAAGACCCTGTTGCTGACCCAACAAAGGCCCTGATGCAGATCCTACATCATGCCCTGACAGTGTCCACAGCTAAGGGTCTGACACTAGGCCTCACTCAGGCCCTGTGGCTCTCCCTAAGCCAGGCTCTGATGCTGTCCCCACCTGAAGCCTGGACACTGGTTCTAATTAAGGCCCAGATACTCTCAGGGTCTAAGGTCTTGACACTACCCCTAGGTCATTTTCTGACACGATCCCTAGACTTCACACCAAGCCTGGCCCTTGCAACTCTCCTGCCTCTTATGCTAACTGAAGCCCTTATGCTGTGCCTAACTCAGGCCCTGAATTTACTCCCAAGGCTGTGACACTGTCCCTAACTGAGGCATAGATGCTCGTCCTAAATCTGGCCCAGAACTGTCCCTCACTAAAGCCCTAACTCTATTCCTAACTCAGGCCCTGACACGGTACCTAACAGAGGCCCAGAGGCTAGTCCTAACGCAGGCCCTGACACTGTGTGTAACTATGGCCGTGTTGCCGTCGATATCTAATGTCCTGACATTATCCTGAGCTAATATCATGACCCATGTCTTACCAAGGTCCTGAAACTCTCCCAGAATAATCCCTGAAGCTGTCCCTAAGTGAGGCCCTGAGGCTGTCCCTGTCAGAAGCCCTGAGAAGGTCTTTATCGAAGACCCTAATGCTGATCCTACAAAGGCCCTTATACTATTCCTACATGATGCCCTGACACTGTCCCTCACTCAGGCCCTAAAGATAGGCCTCACTGAGGCCCTGTTGCCGTACCTTAGTTAGGATCTGATGCTGTCGCTCCATCAAGCCCTGATACTGGTCCTGATTAAACCCCTGACACTGGTCCTAACTAAGGCCCTGATGCTCTCAATAACTAAGGTCTTCACGCTATCCGTAGCTCATTTCCGGACCCTATACCTGACCTGGAACCTGATTCTGTCCCGAGATAATTTCCTGCCTCTTGTCCTCACTGAAGCCCTGATGCTCTCCCTAAGGCCCAGACTAGTCCTAACTCGGGCCCTGACATTGTCTCTAACTAAGGCCCGGAATCTGTCCCTAATATAGGCCCTGCTGCCGGCAATAACTAAAATCCAGATACTATCCTGAGTCAAATATCTGACCCATTTCTAACCAAAGTCCTGACACTGTCCCTAAGAAAGCCCTGTCTCTGTCCCTAAATGAAGGTCTGAGGCTGTGCCTAACTCAGGCCCTGAAGCTATGCCTACCTCAGGTCTTGAAGCTGTGAGCACCTCAGGCCCTGGTCATGTCTTCAACTAAGACCCTATTGCTGACCCAACAAAGGCGCTGATGCAGCTCCTACATCAGGCCCTGACAGGGTGCCCAACAAAGTGCCTGACACTAGGCCTCACTCAGGCCCTGTGGCTCTCCCTAAGTCAAGCACTGGAGCTGTCCCTACCTGCAGCCATGATACTGGTTCTAAATAAGGCCCTGATATTCTCACTGACTAAGGTCTTGACACTATCCCTAGGTCATTTCCTGACACGATCCATAAACATTACCCTAAACCTAGCCCTAACAAGTGTCCTGCCTCTTATACTAATTGAACCCCTTACTCTGGGCCTAACACAGAAACTGAATTTAGGCCCAAGGCCATGACACTGTCCCTAACTGAGGCTTGGATGCTCGTCCTAATTCTGGCCCAGAACTGTCCATCACTAAAGCCCTAACTCAGGCCCTAACACGGTACCTAAGAGAGGCCCAGATGTTAGTCCTAACGCAGTGCCTGACATTGTCTATAAGTAAGGTCCTGCTGCCATCAATATCGAATGTCCTGACACTATCCTGAGCTCATTTCCTGACCCATCTCTTACCAAGGTCCTGAAACTGTCCCTAAGTAAGCCCTGACGCTGTCCCTAAGTGCGACCCTGAGGCTGTCCCTAACAGAGGCCCTGATAATGGCTTTAGCAAAGCCCCTGAGGCTGATCCTAGCGAGGCCCTTATGCTGCTCCGAAGTCATGCCCTGATACTATACCTAGCTAGGGCCCTGACACTAGGCCTCACTCAAGCCCTGTCGCTCCTCCTAAGTCCGGCTCTGACCCTGTCCCTACCTGAAGTCCTGACACTGGTCTTAAATTAGGCCCTGATGCTCTAAGTAACTGAAGTCTTGGCACTATTCCTAGGTCATGTCCTGACACTATCCCGACACCTTAACCTAACCTTGCCTTTAACTAATGTCGAGCCTTTTATGCTAACTAAATCCCTGATGCTGTCCCTAACTAAGGCCCAGAAATTAGTCCCAAGGCCGTGACGTTGCCCCTATCTGAGGCCTGGAGGCTCCTCCTAACTGAGGCCCTGACACAACCCCTAACTCTGTCCCTGACACTGTACCTAACAAAGGCTCTGATGCTCGTAATAAGTCAGCTCCTGACACTGTCTCTAAGGCCCTGTGGCCATCAATCTCTAAAGTCGTGACATTATCCTGAGCTGATATCCTGACCCATATGTTACCAAGGTCCTGAAACTGTCCCAAAGTAACCCCGGACGCTGCCCCTAAGTAAGGCCCTGAGGATGACTGTAACACATGCCCTGAGAAAGTCTTTTACAAAGATCCTAATGTTGATCCTACAGCGGCCCTTATACTACTCCTACATCATGCCTTAACACTGTCCCTCACTCAGGACCTAAAGATAAGCCTCATTGAGGCCCTCTTGCCGTACCCTTATTTAGGCTCTGACGCTGTCACTACACCAAACCCGGACACTGGTCCTGATTAAGGCCCTGACACTGGCCCTAACTAAGGCCCTGATGCTCTCAATAACTAAGGTCTTCATGCTATCCCTAGCTCATTTCCTCACACTATCCCTGTCCTGGATACCGAAACTGTCCCGTGCTAATTTCCTGACTCTTATCCTCACAGAAGCCATACTGCTCTCCCTAACTAAGGCCCAGACTAGTCCTAACTAGGGCCCTGACACTGTCTCTAAATAAGTCCCGGAATCTGTCCCTATTATACGTCCTGTTCCCAGCAATAAATAAAATCCGGACACTATCCTGAACTAATATCCTGAACCATTTCTAACCAAGGGCCTGACACTGTCCCTAAGAAAGCACTGTCTCTGTCTCTAAGTGAAAGCCTAAGGCTGTGCCTAACTCAGGCCCTGAAGTTATGCCTACCTGAGACCTTTAAGCTGTGACCACATCAGGCTCTGATCATGCCTTTAACTAAGACCCTGTTGCCGACCCAACAAAGGCCCTAATGGAGCTCCTACATCATGTCCTGACAGTGTGCCCAGCTAAGGGCCTGAGGCTAGGCCTCACTCATTCCCTGTTGCTCTCCCTAAGTAAAGCACGGGAGCTGTCCCTACCTGAAGCCATGATACGGTTTCTAATTAAGGCCCTGATACTCTCAGTGAGTAAGGACTTGACACTATCCCTAGGTCATTTCCTGACACGATCCATAAACTTTACCCTAAACCTACTCCTAGCAAATGTCCTGTCTCTTATGCTAATTGAAGCCCTTACTCTGTGCCTAACACAGACAGTCTTTAGGCCCAAGGCCATGATACTGTCCCTAGCTGAGGCCTAGATGCTCATCTTAAATCTGGCCCAAAACTGTCCGTCACTAAAGCCCTAACACTATTCCTAACTTAGGCCCTGACACGGTACTTAACACAGGCCCAGATGCTAGTCCTAACGCAGACCCTGACACTGTGTGTAACTATGGCCCTCTTGCCGTCGATAAATAAAGTCCTGACATTATCCTGAGCTAATATAATGACGCATGTCTTACCAAAGTCCTGAAACTGTCCCAAAATAAGCCTTAAAGCAGTCACTATGTGAGGCCCTGAGGCTGTCGATATGGAGCAGTTGGAACCCCCCATTAGACCTCCCGTAGCACCGTGGCTATGGGATCCAGGCCCAGTGAACTACAACCAGAGGGCCAACATCATGAAACTGTGAGCAACACAGCCCTTTGGACCTCAGAGCAGAAGGCCCACATCCCCATGGGAATTGGAACCTGGCAGGAGTGTCCTTGCACCACTGGGTGGACATCCGAAAATGTGGGGGACCCAGAAGTTCGGGCCTGCCGGCAGAGGGCTCTCATCACCTAGGAGAGGAGGCTCCAGCAGGCTCCAAATGACACCAGCGGGCCCACGTCCCCAAGGTGAACGGTGCCATCCAGGCTGGAGTGACCTCACAGCAGAGGGCCCACCGCACAGAACGGTAAGGAACCCAGAAGGATCAGACTCTCAACAGAGGGCCCACATCACTAAGGGTATGGGAACCAGACAGGAGTGTCCTCACATCAGTGGTGCTACATCATCGAAAGGTGAGGAAGCCGGTGTATGTGACCTCAAACACTAGGACACACATCAACAATTAGCTGGGAGAGAGGCAGGCAGGAGTAGCCTCACAAAGAGGGCTCATGGAATTAAAAAGGTGAGGAATCCAGCAGTTCGAGCGCCCCAACAGGCCGCCCGGTGAACCGAGTCTATCCGATCCAGGCCACAGTGAACTCACGCCAGAGGGCCAACATCATGAAACTGTGAGCAACCCAGCCGTTGGGACCTCAGAGCAGAAGGCCCACATCCCCATGGGGATGGGAACTTGGCAGTAGTGTCCTCGCACCACTGGGTGCACATCAGAAAACGTGGGGAGCCCAGGGTTAGGGCCTGACGCCAGAGGGCCCTCATCACTGAGGGGAGGAGGCTCACAGCAGGCTGCAACTGCCAACACAGGACCCACTTGGCCAAGGTGACGTGTGCCAGCTAGGCACGAGTGATCTCACAGCAGAGGGTCCACCTCACAAAAACGTGAGGAACCCAGCCAGGATCAGAGACTCACAATAGGGCCAACATCGACAAGGGGATAGGAACCAGGCAGTAGTGTCCTCACACCAGTGGGGCTACATCATCGAAAGGTGAGGAAGCCGGCGCATGTGACCTCAAACACTAGGACACACATCAACAATTTGCTCGGCGAGAGGCAGGCAGGCGTAGCCTCACAAAAGAGGGCCCACGGAATAAAAAAGGTGAGGAATCCAGCAGTTCGAATGCCCCAACAGGCCGCCGGTGGAACCGAGTCTATCCGATCCAGGCCAGGGTGAACTCACGCCAGAGGGCCAACATCATGAGACTGTGAGCAACCCAGCCGTTGGGACCTCAGAGCAGAAGGCCCACATCCCCATGGGGATGGGAACCTGGCAGTAGTGTCCTCGCACCACTGGGTGCACCTCAGAAAAAGTGGGGAGCCCAGGAGTTAAGTTCTGACGCATTGGGCCCTCATCACCCAGGGGAGGTGGCACCCAGCAGGGTCCAACAGCCAGCAGAGGGCCCACGTTTCCAAAGAAACGTGTGCCAACCAGACCAGAGTGACGTCACAGCAGAGGGCCGACCTCACAGAAGGATGAAGAACCCAGCCAGATTCACACTCACATCAGAGAGCCCACATCACTAAGGGGATGGGAACCAGGAAGGAGTGTCCTCACACCAGTGGGACCACATCTACATCATCTAAAGTTGAGGAACCCAGCACATGTGGCCTCAAACCAGAGCACCCACATCACCAAGGGGCTGGGAGTGAGGCAGACAGGAGTAGCCTCACAAGAGAGGGCCCATAGAATAAAAAAGGTGAGGAATCCAGCAGCTGGAACCTCCCAGCAGATGGCCGAGAGCACCGAGACTATGGGATCCCGGCCAGAATGAACTCACACCAGAGAGCTCACATCATGAAACTGTGAGCAAGCCAGCCGTTGGGACCTCAGAGCAGAAGGCCCACATCCACATTGGGATGGGAACTTGGCAGTAGTGTCCTCGCACCACTGGGTGCACATCAGAAAACGTGGGGAGCCCAGGGTTAGGGCCTGACGCCAGAGGGCCCTCATCACTGAGGGGAGGAGGCTCTCAGCGGGTTGCAACTGCCAACAGAGGGCCCACGTGACCAAGGTGACATGTGCCAGCTAGGCACGAGTGAACTCACAGAAGAGGGCCCACCTCACAAAAAGGTGAGGAACCCAGCCAGGATCAGAGACTCACAATAGGGCCCACATCGACAAGGGGATGGGAACCAGGCAGGAGTGTCCTCACAACCGTGGAGCCACATCATCGAGATGTGAGGAACCCAGCACATGTGGCGTCAAACAAGAGGATGCAAATCACGATGGGGCTGGAAGTGAAGCAGGCAGGAGTAGCCTCACAGGAGAGGCCCCAAAAAACAAAAAAGGTGAGGAATCCAGGAGTTGGAATCTCCAAGGATGCCGCCCAGAGCATCGAGGCTACAGGATCCAGGCCAAAGTGAACTCACACCAGAGAGCCCACATCATGAAACTGTGAGCAACACAGCCCTTTGGACCTCAGAGCAGAAGGCCCACATCCCCATGGCAATTGGAACCTGGCAGGAGTGTCCTTGCACCACTGGGCGCACATCCGAAAATGTGGGGGGCCCAGAAGTTCGGGCCTGCCTGCAGAGGGCTCTCATCACCTAGGAGAAGAGGCTCCCAGCGGCTCCAAAAGACACCAGCGTGCCCACGTCCCCAAGGTGAACGGTGCCATCCAGGCAGGAGTGACCTCACAGCAGAGGGCCCACCTCACAGAACGGTATGGAACCCAGAAGGATCAGACTCTCAAAAGAG
>NW_020174796.1:13168-16076 GCF_003031525.2 Neophocaena asiaeorientalis asiaeorientalis
ACATCATGAAACTGTGAGCAACCCAGCCGTTGGGACCTCAGAGCAGAAGGCCCACATCCCCATGGGGATAGGAACCTGGCAATAGTGTCCTCGCACCACTGGGTGCACCTCAGAAAAAGTGGGGAGCCCTGGAGTTACGTTCTGACGCCATTGGGCCCTCATCACCCAGGGGAGGTGGCTCCCAGCACGGTCCAAGAGCCAGCAGAGGGCCCACGTTTCCAAAGAAACATGTGCCAACCAGACCAGACTGACATCACAGCAGAGGGCCCACCTCACAGAAGGATGAAGAACCCAGCCAGGTTCAGACTCACATCAGAGAGCGCACATCACTAAGGGGATGGGAACCAGGAAGGAGTGTCCTCACACCAGTGGGACCATATCTACATCATCTAAAGTTGAGGAACCCAGCACATGTGGCTTCAAACCAGAGCACCCACATCACCAAGGGGCTGGGAGTGAGGCAGACAGGAGTAGCCTCACAAGAGAGGGCCCATAGAATAAAAAAGGTGAGGAATCCAGCAGCTGGAACCTCCCAGCAGATGGCCGAGAGCACCGAGGCTATGGGATCCCGGCCGGAATGAACTCCCACCAGAGAGCTCACATCATGAAACTCTGAGCAACCCAGCCGTTGGGACCTCAGAGCAGAAGGCCCACATCCCCATGGGGATGGGAACTTGGCAGTAGTGTCCTCGCACCACTGGGTGCACATCAGAAAACGTGGGGAGCCCAGGGTTAGGGCCTGACGCCAGAGGGCCCTCATCACTGAGGGGAGGAGGCTCTCAGCGGGCTGCAACTGCCAACAGAGGGCCCACGTGGCCAAGGTGACGTGTGCCAGCTAGGCACGAGTGAACTCACAGCAGAGGGCCCACCTCACGAAAAGGTGAGGAACCCAGCCAGGATCAGAGACTCACAATAGGGCCCACATCGACAAGGGGATGGGAACCAGGCAGGAGTGTCCTCACAACCGTGGAGCCACATCATCGAGATGTGAGGAACCCAGCACATGTGGCGTCAAACAAGAGGTTCCAAATCACGAAGGGGCTGGAAGTGAAGCAGGCAGGAGTAGCCTCACAGGAGCGGCCCCAAAGAACAAAAAAAGTGAGGAATCCAGGAGTTGGAATCTCCAAGGATGCCACCCAGAGCTTCGAGGCTACAGGATCCAGGCCGGAGTGAACTCACACCAGAGAGCCCACATCATGAAACTGTGAGCAACACAGTCCTTTGGACCTCAGAGCAGAAGGCCCTCATCCCCATGGGAATTGGAACCTGGCCGGAGTGTCCTTGCACCACTGGGCGCACATCCGAAAATGTGGGGGGCCCAGAAGTTCGGGCCTGCCTGCAGAGGGCTCTCATCACCTAGGAGAGGAGGCTCCCAGCGGCTCCAAATGACACCAGCATGCCCACGTCCCCAAGGTGAACGGTGCCATCCAGGCTGGAGTGACCTCACAGCAGAGGGCCCACCGCACAGAACGGTAAGGAACCAGAAGGATCAGACTCTCAACAGAGGGCCCACATCACTAAGGGGATGGGAACCAGACAGGAGTGTCCTCACACCAGTGGGGTTACACCATCGAAAGGTGAGGAAGCCGGCGCATGTGACCTCAAACACTAGGACACACATCAACAATTTGCTCGGCGAGAGGCAGGCAGGAGTAGCCTCACAAAAGAGGGCCCATGGAATAAAAAAGGTGAGGAATCCAGCAGTTCAAATGCCCCAACCGGCCGCCCGGGGAACCGAGTCTATCCGATCCAGGCCACAGTGAACTCACTCCGGAGGGACAACATCATGAAACTGTGAGCAACCCAGCCGTTGGGACCTCAGAGCAGAAGGCCCACATCCCCATGGGGATGGGAACCTGGCAGTAGTGTCCTCGCACCACTGGGTGCACCTCAGAAAAAGTGGGGAGCCCAGGAGTTAAGTTCTGACGCCATTGGGCCCTCATCACCCAGGGGAGGTGGCTCCCAGCAGGGTCCAACAGCCAGCAGAGGGCCCACGTTTCCAAAGAAACGTGTGCCAACCAGACCAGAGTGACGTCACAGCAGAGGGCCCACCTCACAGAAGGATGAAGAACCCAGCCAGGTTCAGACTCACATCAGAGAGCCCACATCACTAAGGGGATGGGAACCAGGAAGGAGTGTCCTCACACCAGTGGGACCACATCTACATCATCTAAAGTTGAGGAACCCAGCACATGTGGCAGCAAACCGGAGAGGGCCCATAGAATAAAAATGGTGAGGAATCCAGCAGCTGGAACCTCCCAGCAGATGGCTGAGCGCACCGAGGCTATGGGATCCCGGCCGGAATTAACTCACACCAGAGAGATCACATCATGAAACTGTGAGCAACCCAGCCGTTGGGACCTGAGAGCAGAAGGCCCACATCCCCATTGGGATGGGAACTTGGCAGTAGTGTCCTTGCACCACTGGGTGCACATCAGAAAACGTGGGGAGCCCAGGGTTAGGGCCTGACGCCAGAGGGCCCTCATCACTGATGGGAGGAGGCTCTCAGCGGGTTGCAAATGCCAACAGAGGGCCCACGTGGCCAAGGTGAAGTGTGCCAGCTAGGCACGAGTGAACTCACAGCAGAGGGCCCACCTCACAAAAAGGTGAGGAACCCAGCCAGGATCAGAGACTCACAATAGGGCCCACATCGACAAGGGGATGGCAACCAGGCAGGAGTGTCCTCACACCAGTGGGGCTACATCATCGAAAGGTGAGGAAGCCGGCGCATGTGACCTCAAACACTAGGACACACATCAACAATTTGCTCGCAGTGAGGCAGGCAGGAGTAGCCTCACAAAAGAGGGCCCACGGAATAAAAAAGGTGAGGAATCAATTAAGTTCTGACGCCACTGGGCCCTCATCAACCAGGGGAGGTGGCTCCCAGCAGGGTCCAACAGCCAGCAGA
>NW_020174797.1:0-737 GCF_003031525.2 Neophocaena asiaeorientalis asiaeorientalis
CCCTAAACCATTGTCGTACCCTAACCTATCATCTAAACCGTACTCGTCCCCTAACCCTAACCCCAACCCTAACCTTAACCCTTACCCGCAGCCTTACCCTAACCCGTCCCCTAATCCTACTCCGTACGTTAACACTAACCCGTACCCTAAAACGTACGCTCACCCTAAACCGTTGCCATACCCTAACCTGTCCCCTAAACCGTCCCCGGCCCCTAACCCTAACCATAACCCTTACCCGAAGCCTTACCCTACCCCGTCCCCTAATCATACCCCGTACGCTAAAACTAACCCATACCCTAACACGTACGCTCACCCTAAACCGTTGCCATACCCTAACCTGTCCCCTAAACCGTCCCCGGCCCCTAACCCTAACCATAACCCTTACCCGAAGCCTTACCCTACCCCGTCCCCTAATCATACCCCGTACGCTAAAACTAACCCATACCCTAACACGTACGCTCACCCTAAACCGTTGCCATACCCTAACCTGTCCCCTAAACCGTCCCCGGCCCCTAACCCTAACCATAACCCTTACCCGAAGCCTTACCCTAACCCGTCCCCTAATCCTACTCCGTACGTTAACACTAACCCGTACCCTAAAACGTACGATCACCCTAAACAGTTGTTGTACACTAACGTGTCCCCTAAACGGTCCCCGTCCCCTAACCGTAACCCTAACCCTAACCCTAAACCTAACACTTACCCGAAGCCTTACCCTAACACGTCCCCTAATCCTA
>NW_020174797.1:1077-1246 GCF_003031525.2 Neophocaena asiaeorientalis asiaeorientalis
AACCCTAAACCTAACACTTCCCCGAAGCCTTACGCTAACCCGTCCCCTAATCCTAACCCGTACGCTAACACTAACCCGTACCCTAACACGTAAGCTCACCCTAAACCTTTCTCATACCCTAACCTATTCCCTAAATCGTCCCCATCCCCTAACTCTAACCCTAACCCTA
>NW_020174798.1:0-2501 GCF_003031525.2 Neophocaena asiaeorientalis asiaeorientalis
GAGCCCACGTGCCACAACTACTGAAGCCCACGCGCCTATAGCCCGTGCCCCACAACAACAGAAGCCACCGCAATGAGAAGCCCGCTCACCGCAACGGAGAGTAGCCCCCGCTCGCCGCAACGACGACCCAACGCAGCCAAAAATAAATAACATTAAATAAGGAGGGCTTAATACAGGGACTGTTGACAAACTCACGGACGGGCTGGGGACAAGCACCGAGGGACAGTGCGGCCCTGGAGCCGGACAACAGTGGGTGGTGCTCACCACTTCCCACCTCACGTGCCAGGGCCAGTGTGGGCGACCACTCTCCCTAGCTTTCTGAGCGTTTCTGTGTGGATGGGAGGACAGCAGCCAGCCCAGAGAGCTGGAGAGAGAGAGCAGCTAGGACAGACGAAGCACGTGGCACTCCCGGAGCCATCCGGGTCCCTCCGCCTTCTCCTTCTCAACGGGGAGAACTCTGCTCGCCTTCAGGGCAACAAAGCTGCAGAGCCTCCGGCTCAGGCCCTGGGAGTTTGGCTTGCATCCCAGGGAGAGTCACCTCTCCGCGGGAGAGGAGGGCGGGCCAGCAGCAGCCCTGCTGAAATCTCAGCTCCTAACTAAGGGCTCCTGTGCTCTGCCGCGTCCCCACCACGGGCAGGTGATGGCGCTCTTGTTCCGTCGCCCCGTGGGAACCGGGGAGCTGGGCGTCACGTCAAGACACTGCTGGGGCTGCCGCCTTTCGCTGTAATGAAGCCCGTGTCTCTGACCAGGGCTGAAGTCCAGTCAGGCTGACTCGTGAGCCTGCAGGAGGGTAACATCACAGCGCCTTCGCACTTTCTGACTTGTCGGGGACGAGCAGAGCCCAGGAACTGAGCTGTAAGCCTAGGAGCTGAGCCCTGGTGGAGGGACGGGGCCAGCTCCCTCCGCAGGGCGGGAGCCAGGGGGTCAGTCCACACCGCCTGCCTTCTCCCCTCCCCCTGAAGCCCCCACCGGGAAAGCAGCGGGGATGTTAGGCGTCCGGCATTGTGGATGGTTTTGTGCTCTGCAAACTTCTCTTGGAATGGGGTTTGCCTTTCCCTCCATAAGCATGGTCTGTCTGATATTGATTTTTCGCTATGTGTTCAGACTTGCTTTGGGTCCTTTTACCCGGGCCGTATTTGTATTAATAAGTGCTCCACGTGTGTACTGACTGGTTGTTGTGTGCCGGCTTCTACGAACGTCCATTAGCTCAAGAGAAACAGTGACAGTAACAGTGAGTCACTGGAGCAACGTCGGGGGTGGGGCTGGTTTAAAAAGAAAACAGAAACGCAACCACAGTCCTCGACGATAACAACAGGCCAGAGGGCGGGCGTTTCTATGAGAATATTTGGGGCTGCAAGTGTCAGAAACCGTGACTCATGTGGATCAAACAATAAGGAAAGTGGAAACTTCGATCTCTTTTAATAGAAAGTCGAGATGTAGCTGTCCTCAAGGCTGGCTGACATCTTCACGATGTCACTATGCCTGGACTTCCACATTTCTCTTTTCTACCATCCTCTGTACTAGTTTAATCAACACGTTTGAGGCAAGACATCTGCAGCAGTACCTCATCCAAACTTGTCAATGTCAAGAGGAAGAGATAAATAATATTGTCCTATGACTCTGGGTTAAAAAGAGGGGAAATTTCTCCCAGAAGTCTTCCTATCAGACTCCCCACCACACACCCCCGTCACATAGCAGCAGCTGGCATTGGGTCACACTGGTTTTCCTGAAGACGTCACCAACGAGGCAGAGGTTAAGAACGTCCATCATACTGAGTTGATTCTTAGGGCAAGAGGAGGAGTTGGCTTTCCCTTCAAGAAACACGTTGCGCAGTGTAGGGGTGGATACCTGACCAACATTTGGATTCCCTTAGGTAGACTGGAGAGCGAGGGGAAGCTGGGGAGGCAACCCAAAGCCTTCGGTACTACAGGCGGGGCCAAACGAAAGCAAACTCTCACACCTCAACAGAAAAAACCAAACAATCCAACTGGAAAATCGGAGAAGATGTGAAGAGACATTTCACTGAAGAGGATATACAGATGCCAAACACGTGAAAAGATCTTCGACATCATTAGCCACTTGGGAACTACAAACTGAAAGCACAATGAGATGTCATTACACGCCTACCAGAAAGGCTAACATTTAAAAAAACATACTGACACCACCAACTGCTGCTGAGGATGCGGAGAAACCCGCCTAGACATCTGTAGTAGCGACACGGAACGGTACAACCGCTGTAGACCATGTTGCGGCAGTTTCTTAAAAATCTAAATATACACTTACCATTCGCCCCAGCAGCCCACTCCAGGGTGTTCCCGAACCAGGCTTGTTTGTCCGAAGCGCAGCGAAAGCCAAAACGCTGAGCCGCCGAGGTCTGCGGCAAAGACAGGGTTTACTCGCGAGGTAGCCAAGCAAGGAAACGGGAAAACTAGCGTCACATCCACCTCCCTGAAGGCAAGGGGATAACTAATAAAAAAAAAAAAAAAGAAGACGAGGGCTTC